>NW_026898638.1:0-425000 GCF_033153095.1 Gastrolobium bilobum
GTATGTTTATGTAGTCTGCTTGGTTAGATTACGTATTGCTTAATGGGGGAAAAAATCTGGTGCTGTCATGCAAGTTAATGCCAATTTAGGAGGAGTGAATACAGGTGCTATTAAGAAGGAGATTTTATATATAATAAAAACGGTCCCTAATTATGGCCAGCCAATTGGCTCACGTTTCGCAATCATTGCTGACGTTAACAAAGTTTCAAAAGATGATAATGTTGCAAGGATGTCTAATCATCAGGATTTTAATGCAATTAGTCCAGAAATCAAGCAACATTCCTGATTTGAATCAGTTAACCATCATGGATACGTCAGCGCAAAATATTCCTCAGCCAGCTAAGCATATGGGTGATCTAATTAATAGTCTGACTAAGCCTTCGATTCGGGCCCAAGAGAAAAAGAACCAAGAAGATCAACTCCTGCAGAATGGGTGCGTTATAGTTTCTAGAAAAAATAAACAACAGTTACCGAAGATGACTGGGGCGGTGAAGGAATCTTTTGTTCTAAAGAAAAAACAAACGGGTCTTGCAGTATCTTCTAAGTCTTTCAAGCTTCCATCTAAACCTCAATCTTTATCGAGGGAATCTAAGTAGAGAATTTTTTTGAGTTTGTCTAAAGGTGATACAAACATGTTTCTCAATGATATAGCTCGTAACGTGAATCCTTCTCCAAGCTCGATTGCACTCTAGTTCCATTTCCGGGAAACAGGAGAATGGTCAGCTTCTTAGAGGGCCAGCAAAATGGAAAAATCTAAATACCGGACGAAGAGTTTAAGGAGACTAATGAACCCCCTGATGCTTTGGTTAAATCGGTGTTAGGCAATCAGGCTCACAACAATTTGGTGGATTCGGATGGTGCTTCCATTTCGGGAGATTTAAGTGTGCAAACTGTTCCTCAATGATTGGTGTTCATACCATTCTTTCTTCTTCTCTGTATTTGTTTTTTATGAATATTGTTTCATGGAATTGTAGAGGGGCTGGAAAAAAGGGCTTTTCCCCCTAATAAAAGACCTCACAAGAAGATATCGTATTTGTATCTTAGTGCTTTTGGAAACCCGTATTGGTGGACTGCGTGCAAAGCAAGTGGCTAAAAGCCTAGGGTTCTCAAATTTTTTTATTTCTGACCCGATTGGTTTTTCAGGAGGCATATGGATTCTTTGGAATTCATCAGAAGTGAATATCCAAGTTCTGCATACTGATCATCAATTTATTCATTCAAAGATAAGCTGGCTTAATTATCATAAGCAGGAATTTTTCACCTTTGTTTATGCTAGTCCTCGGCGTCAAGAGCGTCATGCTCTATGGGATGCTTTGGAGAATATTCAGCCGCAAAATAATAATGAATGGTGCATTATGGGTGATTTTAATACTTACATTCACTCGGAGGAGAAGAGGGGGAGTTCAGTTCACAATTGGAGGAGCATGCAGGATTTTCAAGATTGTCTTATGTCTTGTCATCTTAGTGATCTGGGGCACCAAGGTCCGAGTTTTACTTGGAGAAGAGGTAATCTTTTGGAGAGACTTAATCGTGCTTGTGTAAATCAAAGCTGGAACATGTCATTTCCGAACAGAGTTATCTCTCACCTTCCTTTTTATAACTCTGATCATCGTCCAATCCTTCTTTGGGATGGACAACCAAATTTTAGTAATGGAGGGGCTCGTCCTTTTCGTTTTCTAGCGGCTTGGTTGACTCATAATTCTTTCTCTGATCTAGTGAAGAGGTGCTGGGCAGGTGGTCACAATTGGAAAGCATCTAGTGAAAACTTTCGAGAGAAAGCCACATCCTGGCATAAGGATTGTTACAAGGAGGAGGAGAAGTTAAAAAATAATCTTCATTCTCGCCTCCGTGGAATTGATTATAGCTTAAGTCATTCTCTGGAGAGGCTGCAGAAAGAGATCTGGCAACAGTTAAATACTATTTATCTTAGAGAAGAGATTACATGGTACCAAAGATCTAGAACTGACTGGATTCGGTTTGGTGACCGTAATACTAAATTCTTCCATTCAGCAACAGTTGCCAGGCGTAGGAGGAATAGGATTGATGCCCTTCAAAATGATGTCGGGGATTGGATTGCTGACCCTTCTCTTCTCATGAGTATGGAAGTGGAATACTATGATAATTTATATAAGGAAGATATTCCTCTCCGGCCTAATTTTCCCATTAGGAACAAATTCCCAGAAATGGAAAGGAGAGTTATGATGGCTCTTGAGAGCTGCCCTAGTAGTCAAGAGATTAAAGAAGTAGTGTTCTCAATGGGGCCTTTTAAAGCGCCTGGTGTTGATGGTCTTCATAGCATATTTTTTCAAAGCCAATGGGATGTAGTGGAGAGCTCTGTTTGTAATTTCATTAAGGGAGTCTTCAATGATCCTAGTCGTATAGAAAAAGTGAATCAGACTCTTCTTTGCTTGATTCCTAAACTTGAGAATCCTCATACTTTCAAGGATTTTCGTCCGATTAGCTTGTGTAATGTTATTTATAAAACGGTAACAAAAATTGTTGCTAACCGTTTAAAATTGCATATGGACAAGCTGGTGATGCCTAATCAGTGCAGTTTTATCAGAGGTAGACAAGGTACGGATAATGTCATAATTGCTCAAGAGCTAATCCATTCAATGAGGAAAAAGAGAGGATCTAAAGGTTGGATGGCGATCAAGGTTGATCTTGAGAAAGCATACGATAGGATCAGTTGGAATTTCCTTCAGGATACCCTATATGATGTAGGGCTTCCTGAAAATTTGATAAGACTAATTATGTTGTGTGTTTCATCTTGCACTATGAATGTTCTTTGGAATGGGGCTTGTACTAAAGAATTTCGGCCAACTAGAGGCTTAAGACAAGGAGATCCTCTTTCTCCTTATCTTTTTGTCCTCTGCATGGAAAGACTAGCCCATCTCATTTCTCAGGCAGTGGATCACAGGAGGTGGAAGCCAGTGAGGATTAAAAGGGGAGCTCCATAAATTTCCACTTATTTTTTGCTGACGATCTCCTTTTGTTTGCAGAAGCT
Source organism: Gastrolobium bilobum (assembly GCF_033153095.1). NCBI lineage: Eukaryota > Viridiplantae > Streptophyta > Magnoliopsida > Fabales > Fabaceae > Gastrolobium > Gastrolobium bilobum. Next base: position 3,008 of record NW_026898638.1, read on the forward strand.
TCTCAGGAGCAAGTGTTAATAATTCAACAGGCCTTACATATATTTTGTGATTCATCTGGTCAAAAAGTCAATCATAGTAAGACTAGAGTTTTCTTTTCTCAGAATGTGGGTCATACTCAAACAAACCATCTTAGTGGGCTTCTTGGTTTTTCTTTGACTGCGGATCTTGGAAGATACTTGGGAATTCCTTTGCATCATAAGCGAGTGGGTCGGTCATCTTTCTCTTATGTTTTGGATCGAATGAATTCTAGAATTGCTGCTTGGAATCATGCCAGTCTATCTCTAGCAGGTCGTGTTACATTATCTAAAGCAGTGTTATTACCAATCCCATCATATCCAATGCAGGTGTGTTCATTACCGCAAGTCACCTGTGAAGAGATTGATAGGAAGATTCGAAATTTTGTTTGGGGTTCATCTCCACACTCTAGACGTTCTCATCTTGTGTCCTGGAAGCAGATTTGCATGGATAAAAAAAATGGAGGCCTTGGACTGCGGAGTATGAGGGAAATGAACTCAGCATTTATCATGAAGGTTGGGTTCAACCTCGTAGCTCATCCAGATGCCTTGTGGTCAAAGTTCTTACGTGCTAAGTACAATGTGAAGGCAGGCATGACACCAATTATTCATGCTCCAAACAACAGCTCCCAGCTTTGGAAGGGAATTACGCGTCATTGGAATATTATAATGGATCATAGTCGGGTGCAGTTAGGCAATGGTCAGTCCACTATGTTCTGGCTTGATAGCTGGCTGCTCGATTGTGGTCCTTTGATCTCATATGCGGGTTCTCAGTTTTCTATTAGTGATACTCTTCAGAAGGTGGTGGACTACGTGGATGAATTGGGGCAATGGAAATGGAATTCTCTTCGACAATTGCTTCCAGATTCTGTGCTGCATCGATTTATGAATTTTCTTCCTCCTTCTAGTCAAGATGGCCAGGATCATTTAATTTGGAATGGAACGACAGATGGCAAGTTTACTGTTAAGTCAGCATATGAAATATTAGCCATCAAAGATACTACAATCCAACAGTTTCCTTGGGAAAGTGTTTGGAGATGGCAGGGGCCAGAAAGAATTCGCTTTTTTCTTTGGTTAATGGCAGGGGAGAAGCTGATGACTAATGTTTGTAGACTCCGCCGCCATATGGCTCTTTCAGATCTGTGTCCTAGATGTAATAAGTCTAGTGAAACTATCCTTCATACTATTCGCGACTGTCCACAATCAAAGGAAGTGTGGTGCATGATAATGCCTCATATAAATCAGCGTGAATTTTTCAACCTCAACCTGCACAATTGGATCATTTCTAATTTAGACAGCTCAAATGATTGGGGGATGGGGTCGGACTGGCCTCTTTTATTTGGAATCTTAGCCTGAAAAATTTGGAAATGTAGGAATTCTTGGGTTTTTGAAGGTGATCGCCAGAATGCTTATTCACTTATCCGTTCAGCAATTGGTTTCAGAGATAGTGTCGCTCTTGCAGCTAACCCTGTTTTTGGAGCGGGCAATCAACCAAGGAATCGAATAGAGAGATTGGTTGCTTGGTGTTGTCCTCCTGTGGATTGGGTTAAGCTTAATGTTGATGGTGCATGTGATGCTAATGGTACTAGGACTGGGTGTGGAGGAGTTTTTCGAGATGCCTCAGGAACTTGGATCGTCGGATTCTGTAAAAATTTAGGCTCAGGTACAGTTTTGCATGCTGAGTTATGGGCTTGCTTGGTTGGTTTGGAGCTAGCTTGGGATAGAGGTTTTAGGCAAGTTTGGCTCGAAGGAGATTCTCTTTCAGCTCAACAGCTCATTACAAATGGGTGCCACCATGATTACCCTGCGGCTAATTTGGTGAATCGTATTCGAAATTTGATGCAGCGAGATTGGCAGATTTATATGTCTCACATTCACCGTGAAGGAAATAGAGTAGCGGACTTTCTAGCCTCTTACTCTTATGGTTTCTCTTGGGTAATTCAGGAATTTGATTGTCCACCGTCAGGTTGTATTGATAGTCTGTATGGTGACACTATAGGTGTTCACTGGTCTAGGCTTTGTGCCTAGTTTCTTTTTGTTGTGTTTTTGTTTTAATTTCCTATTATTTCCAAAAAAAAAAAAAAAAAAAGTGAAGAGCGACTAAGAAAACCAATTTTTATTAACATACACTAACATAATATTACATTTATAGAAATTCACATAACAGCTTTACACAGTAATGATATACATCAATTTAAAAAGAAAAATAAATTACAATCCTGGTGTGCCCATAAGATAACTTGGGCAAAAGCCAAGGCACTTCGACATGGATCGAAATCAACCAAGGTGGTTGTCATTATAATTGCATTACGTAAAGGCGGTGCTTGTCTACTAAAAATCGTTGGCTGAATTCCAGATTTTTCGGCTGGTCCCAAGTTTCATTTCTGAATTTTGTCGTGTTCATGATAGAGCTAACAGCTGCGGAGAATGATTTGGGTTAGGTGAACATTGATGCAATTCATTTGATTGATGTATTATTATGTACTCTTTTTCCGGTCCCCAATTCTTATTCAAGTAAATAAATTCAAGTACTGTCAGACTTATATCACTTTTTTTTTTTATTAAGAGTCATAAACTAAATGGTTATTGGTATTATAATGTATTTTATACACAAACATATCTAAATGAGAAGGAATGTAGACTGAAAGTAAATAGTTTTTTTTTATTACAAAGAGAATTTAAGACCTATTGATATTGAAAATGAAAAAAAAAAAAAACTAATTTGGAAATAACAAACCTCAATGAAATTTGATCCCTACCTGAAAAACCATTTTGGCTGACAACATGACAAAACATTTAAATGAGCTGAAATTACGAAACGCCTGAAAGAGGTTTTCGATATTTTTACTTTAATAGGCAGTTGCAATATTTCTGCAATTCTAATCAAAACTTTTTCCCGTTTTAATTTAATCTTCTTTTTCCTCATCCTTCCAAAATTATAAAAAACGGGCACACAAAACGTATTCGTATATAGCTATATCTATACAACTATACCTCTACATATTTAGGGTGTTTGTTAAAGTAATAAAACATCTACAAATTTATATTCACACACTCTTTATACTTCTGAGAATCAAAAGTACATGCTGCCCTTGAAATATATTAAAAAAAAAAAAAAAAACTAAAAGACTTTAGTGTCTTTAAAAGGAAAATATCAACCCCCCCCCCCCCCCCCCCCCTATCTCCTCAATTACCCCTTTAAAGACTTTGTGTGAATTCAGACAATTTTTTTGTTTTTTTTTTTTATTTAACTTTTAGAACGTGAGTTTGTAGGTATTTAGAATTTAGCGTATGTAATATAATTTGAGTTTGTAAAGCACAAATTTGGAAGTATTTTTTTAATTCATCTTACAATAGTTAATTGTTTATTATTTTTTTTATATTTGGTTAATGTGTTCATTTAAGAAAAATATCTTAAAAATTCAAAAAATATTTTATATTTTCTTCTTCAAATAATTAGGACGTGTAAAAAAATATTATTTTTAAGTATTAACATCTGCTTAAAAGGTACACGTTAGCAAAAACCCATTTTCTATACTCATATTTTAAAATATCAGTAGTTTAGGAGAGAAAATAATTCATTGTAACATTTTTTGAAGTAGCTCAAATTGTCTACGTTTTCTCGAAGTACTATAACGAATATTTGTGCTTTTATTGTAAAAAAATTATCTATTACATTCACATAAAAGTGAATGGATCCACTAATTTTTTCAACTTTTTTTCCCTAAAATGCTAACCATTTAAACAAATGGTTGTTGGTTGTGATAACAATTTTCTAAATACACATACATGAGTTGAGACAGTTTTGTTTCGTAATTGAATGATTGCTAGTAAGAGTGCATAGGAGTTGGCGTTAAGTTATAGAACGGCCATTTAACATATGCCAGGCTGTTACCAAATTGACACAGCTTGACCATTCAAGTTCATTTAGACGGACATGGACCACCGGCGAGCCGTCGTTTTCCTCGGGCCTACCCTTTGAACCATCAAATCCTCAGTCATAATATAATATCTATATGGGCTTCATATTCTTTTATTTAAACTTATGCATATATTTAGGAGAAGACATAACTACATCAAAAATCTGACTAAAATCGAAGTTTGGTTTTCTTTTTGAAAAATTTAATCTTTTGGTTAAGTTTTCAATTTCATTAATGAAACTAAATCAAGCTCAAATAGTTAGTCATGTATTTCCTATAAGGGTTTTACTTCTCTCTAGTAGGAGATAAATTATCTTATGTTGTAAGACAGATAAACTGAGACCCACTTATTTTATTTTATTTTAAAAAAAGAGGCACGTCTTTTTATGTGAGTATAGTATGAGAGATCAATCTCATGCAACATGAGAGTATAGTCCCTTCTCATAATCTATATATTTACAATGATTAAATTTCAACATATTGTTTTTTTTCTAGACTTTTAGGCTATTCTATTATTTATATTTATTGATTATGATTATATTAAGATTATTATGTAAATTTATGGGTTATTGGTTCATGAAAATAAAATTATTAAAAAACATATTGATTTAGTCTTTGATTCATAGTGTTATGGCATATCAGAAACTCATAATTCGACTTACTTCAAACAATATATGATTTAGCCTAAGTAGTAAAACAAAGCGAGCCCTTGCCTCCTAGTCAACAATCAGGTCATAAGTCTATTTAAAAAATGTTTGGACTTACAAGCCTATAGGTTGGCATCCATTAAAAAAAAAAAAAAAAGAGTCTATATAAGTTGGCCTATTAGGTATTTGTAATTGTATGTTTTGCAAGGAGTGTAATTGTCAATGGCTTAGGATTGTAAATACTAAGATCAACACTAAAATTTAGATTAGATTTATCTTTTCTTAACTTTTCATTGAAAAATATTTTGAAGAGATGAATTGGTAATCATACAAGTTATTTCTACATATTATTGTATTCCCACTTTTTTAAACAATTCATATTTGATTTGTTACAAATATTTGAAATTATAATCGTCCTGGTAGGTCAGGTAAAACTTTTTTATCGTTAATATATATATATATATATATATATATATATATATATATATATATATATATATATATATTATTTTTAACTTCTACTTACGACATTTTTCTTTTATACTTTACACAATTTCAAACATAAAATGATTGTATATAACGACACTAAATTGGAATTTATTTCATATAAAGACCAAATTTAAAATGAGTGTAATATATAAGAACCAAACATATATTTTAAACAAAGGAAAAAATTGTATTTAATTTATTTTTATTTAAGGAAAAAAGTAGCCAGCCAAAAATTGATCCGATTAAACTGATTAAATTTGTTTGATAAAAAATAAAACCAATGACAATGAAGCCTGTACGCTAAAAGTTTATAATAATATTATTAAAATCAGTCTAAGCTGGCCGAGGAGACAGGTTCAATCGGGAATTGGATCGCTTGCATTCCTGGAGAGGAAATCATGAATGCTTATAACATTTATCACTACACTAGAGTCTCATAATATTTCGTCAAAAGTTCAGAAGAGAGAGAGAAATCTATGGTTTTCCTTAGAATCATTTTTCTCCTGTGGTTTTTTTCATTCAAGTTCACTCCACGGACAGTTAAAAGTTAGATTAAGTTGTCTATTTTGCCCGGTTAAGAAAACCATAGTAGGATTTTAACAGATTTCTAGCCCGATTGATTGACTTTCCTAACCTTCTTTCTTTTCTTATGTGCTTGACAATCCAACATCTCATGTCTCTTTCCAAAAACCAATCATCTAAATATAATGATTGATTGCAAAAGTCTTTCATTTCAAATTGACTAAATATAATCGAAATATCCAAATAACTCTCCTTTGTTTGGTGGTGCTTCGATATTGTTCCAATGTAGTATCCAAATAACCATCGTAATCTTTTCTTTGCTCTTTTTTTTTTTAATATACTTTAATTGGTTCATTGTTTTGCAACTAATCCAATTTGGGGCGGGTCTCGAGATTAAGACTTTAACCAAAGACGATACTCTAGAAGATCGAACACATGCTCTCACCACTACCTGTTCAATTCCTTGGTACCAACTAAGTTACCATCATTTGGTATCTTTTTTTTGGCCTTTTGACTTTAATAGTCTCATCTTGCTAATGTTTGACCGAAATAATTTCTTAGTCAAACATATTACCTATATAATGCATAACGACGCAGCACTGTGAGAAACATTTTAAAATGTGATACATATGCAACCGCGTCTTGTGCATTTGTTCAAATCAGTCACATTACTGGAACGTGTTATTCTCTCAACCGCGTCCATTGCAAAAATAATTGCAAGGGACGCGGTACTGCACCAACCGCGTGTCAGAGAACAAAAACAATGTTTAACTGATGTATAAGAGTACTGCACCAACCTATATTTTGTTGTTGTTATTAAACATGGATAAAATACACGTGAAAGTACTAATCAGTTCTTTTTCTTTCATAGTAAACAGTGTACTAAAAAAAAGGGAAGCACAGAGAGAGAGGTCAAAAAGCATTTTTTGGAAACTTTAGGAAGCTTGAACTAACCGAATTTCCAAGATGATGTATATATTGTATTTATCTCTTCACCCCAAGATGCTGATAAAAAGTTTATCAAAATAAAATAAAATAATAAGATGCATATAAATATATTAAAATATGTTATTTTAATCCAAATTATTATATTTTATGCTAAGAAAAATAGTTACACAACAAATATCATGATTAGAGAGTGAGAGTTAGGGATTCAAAAAGGACTTTACTCATTTTTTTGTTAGGGACTAATATGAATATTTTGTATTGAAAGGGACGAAAGTGAGGACCGTATTTTTTTAATATAAATATCAAATAAAAGAGTAAAGTTCCTTTTGGGTTCTTAACAAAAAATACGGTTCCCATTTTTGTCCCTTACAATACAAAATATTCATATTAGTCCCTTACCAAAAATGAATAAAGTCCTTTTTGAGTCCCCTAACTCTCACTCTCTAATCATGATATTTGTTGTGTAACTATTTTTCTTAGCATAAAATATAATAATTTGGATTAAAATAACATATTTTAATATATTTATCTGCATATTATTATTTTATTTTATTTTATTTTGGTAAACCTTTTATCAGCATCTTGGGATGAAGAGATAAATACAATATATACATCATCTTGGAAATTCGGTTTGTTCAAGCTTCCTAAAGTTTTCAAAAATTGTTTTTGACCCCTCTCTTTGTGCTTCCCTTTTTTTAGTACATTGTTTACTATGAAAGAAAAAGAACTGATTAATACTTTCACGTGATATTTTACCTATGTTTAATAACAACAACAAAATATAGGTTGGTGCAGTACTCTTATATATCAGTTAAACATCGTTTTTGCTCTGCCTGACACGCGGTTGGTGTAGTACCGCGTCCCTTGCAATTATTTTTGCAATGGACGCGGTTGAGAGAGTAACGCGTTTCAGTGATGTGACTGATTTGAACAAAATGCACAGGACGCGGTTTCATATGTATCACGTTTTAAAATGTTTCTCACAGTGCCGCGTCGTTATGCATTATATAGGTAATATGTTTGACCAAGAAATTATTCTGGTCAAACATTATCAATATGACACTATTAAAGTCAAAAGACCCTTTTTTTTGCTCTATATCATAGTTTGGGAACACACACGCATTTGTCCTGCTTCCTAAAATAACCATATTACTCTTATCTTAGCTCTTTATCATAGTTTGGGAACATGATTGCAATTTGCATACATGGTTGGAGACCCCTCATTGCTATTGGCTAAGCAAATTAAAGAAACACACGCACACAAAAACACAAAATTTATTCTTTTTCTTCCAACGATAATCACCATAATCTTAGCTTAGCTTTATGTCATAGTTTCGGAATAGGATCCAATTTGCATACATGGTTGGAGACACCTCATTGCCATTGACTATGCAAATTCAAGAAACAATAAACAACACAAGAAGATAAATATTTAGCGGAAGGTGAATTTTCCAAGTAGCAAACTTGTTTTTGTTTTAAGATGCAATTTTGGTTAAAACTTGAGAGGGATAAACAAATTAAAGGTGAGCACTTTTTTGAAATTGTTGAGGGAGAGTATCTTACCATAATTCCATGTAGTGATTTGATTGTTGAAATCAGAGTTATGAAACCCGGTCCGACCCAGAACTCGGCGAACCGGTTATCGGACCGGTTCTAGTCAAGCATCGGACCGGCCATGCATCGGATCCAGTCAAATCCGGCCAAAACTGAAGACCCGATCGGGTCATGCATTTTTATTATTAATAAAAAAAACTAAAAACCAAAATTGTTTCATCTTGTCAGGAAAAATATATAACTCATTTTAAATTTTTTTATATTTTTATTTGCTAGTAGTATACTCTTCTACAATGACCTCAAATTTTAGCTTTCAATACTAAAGAAATTTGTGAAACAATAAATTAAGAGAATGTGACATATGTTATTTCAATGTAGATGAATTTGAAAAATAAGATTTCACAACATCTGACCTTTTCAATGTCATTGAGAGGTATGCTTATAGGGATTCTGAGGTGCAATTTAAATTGACATAGTAATATGGTGCATTTTCATTTATTTGTGCTTTATGAACTTGTAAAGATGTGATTAGGTAATTTTTGAGCTTATTTAGTGAACCTTGTTTAACTCATTTTAGATATGGTGAATATAATTAAATTTATATGTTCATATTTCTATATAATTTTATATATATTTATATATATTCGTGTCAAACCGTCCGACCAGTGGCCTAGTACCCCGACCGGGTTAATACCCGGGTCGAGTTTAATAACACTAGTTGAAACCATATTTTTTGCTATATTTTGGGAAAGAAGATAATCATTGCATGAAAGTTTCCTCAATTTTCACTTCTAAATTCCCGGGACAAGTAGAGGTTTGACTCGAATATACGATATATTAATTCAATTTGATTCAGTTTGTAATTCAATTGATCATATGATTTTTTCAGTATACCTATATTTGTTCTTAACAACAAGGTCCATCGACCGTTGCTTTGAGTACAACACTACCTTGAATATTCTAGGGAAGCTCTTCAATTGATAATATTAATGTACAAGTTCTTTTAAGCCACCAACATCACCTTCTGCTACTAAATCATTTTCAAGTACACTCACGATTAACCTGACATAGTGGGTTGTTCAATAACTGGTCGATGTGAACTCAACCTTTCTTCTACGACATCCAATTCTACAAACTCAACTTCACCCCTTGACACTCCATTGTCTCTACTCGTAACTTTACCCTCTTCACATGAGTTCTCCCCTAAAAAGGAAAGCTCTAAACACCCCTTTTGTAATATGGTTCAGTCTCGTGGAAACATTCACCTAAGGTGATGTGTAACACCAAAAAAGTGGATGTATAATAATGAAAGTAAAAAAAAAAGGAGTTTTTCTAAAAAATAAATGGGTCACAAAAAAATGTGATGCAGAGCTTCGAATTTTAGGAAATTCGATAATGGAGTAGTGGTAGACAGGTTTGAGTATAAACGAGGAAAGATGGAGATAATAATAGACATAACAATATTTTATATTGATATGATATTATACGAAATAGAAGGTAAAATAACAATCCATATTTACATTAAATAGATGACTATAAGATAAGGAAACAAAACATACAAACTATTTTGGATGTTTTATACAAATAATTAATACTAATTATTTTTATTTTTTTTGTATGTCAACCGTAATTATCTCTTTGAGACGAGTCGGCACCCCGGGTATCCCCACAAGTTTTAACTCTTTGAACCGGCTATGAGACTAATCTCAAGTAGGAGATTAGTCATAACTAAAGCTTCTTACCACTCCCCAAGATGTATTTGGTGGAAATCGAACTCAAGTTCTCTCCCCACTTTACTTAGCCTGTGTTGCCAATTGAGTTACTTCACTACTAGAAAATCCATAAACAATGACGGAAATTTGCTATGGGAAATAAGCCATCGCAATTTGCGATGGAGATTGGGATGGTAAAACAACCGTCGCAAATTTTAACGGACTTTGCCACGGAACTCATAATGCGACAGAAATAGAGCTAAATTACCATCCCGATAGAACAGTTGCAAATTTCCTCGCAATTCCATCACAAACACCATCGCAAATAAAGAAGTAAAACATTCCATCGCAATTATGAATAAATTGCGATGGCTTATTGCGACGGCATATGTTACGACAGATACATCTTGCGCAAAACTAGGTAAGAAAAATTGGGTATGTAATAACGTGAAATTTTACTGCATAACGGTAAGCCATCGCAAAACCCGCCGCAAATTGCGACGGGTTTTGTGATGGGTTACGGTTATGCAAATGTCGCTCTTTTCAACATTAAAAATTTAAAAATGGCTCTATTTTTTGCGATGGAATTATTGTCCATTGCAAACTGCGATGGGTTTTGCAATGACTTTCGCGTATGTTGTACAATTTAAGTTTTAACATTAAAAAAATTAAAAATGCCTCCACATTTTGCGATGGAATCCTTTTCCATGGCAAACTGCAACGGGTTTTACGATGGGTGTAGGGTATGTAGTAAAAATTCAACTTTTTCAAGATTAAAAAATGGCTCCATTTTTTGCGATGACTTTCGCATATGCAGTAAAATTTCAAGTTTTTCAACATTCAAAAATTTAAAAATGGCTCCATTCTTTGCGATGTAATCCTTTTCCATCGCAAACTGTGATGGATTTTGCCATAAATTTCGAGTATGCTGTATAATTTAAGTTTTGACATTAAAAAATTTAAAAATGGCTCCTTTTTTTGCAATGGAATCCTTTTCCATGGCAAACTGCGACGGGTTTTGCGATGGGTTTCGACTATGTAGTAAAATTTCAAGTTTTTCAAGATTTAAAAATGGCTCCATTTTTTGCGATGGAATCCATTTCCATCACATACTGCGACGGGTTTTGCGATGACTTTCGGGTCTGCTGTAAAATTTCAAGTTTTTACATTAAAAATTTTAAAATGCCTCCATTTTTTGCGATGGAATCGTTTCCATCAAAACTGCGACAGGTTTTGCAATGGCTTTTGGATATGCAGTAAAATTTCAAGTTTTCCAACATTCAAAAAATTAAAAATGGCTCCACTTTTTGAGATGGAATCATTTACCATCGCAAACTGCGACAGGTTTTGGGATGGGTTTCGAGTATGCAGTAAAATTTTAAGTTTTCAAAGATTCAAAAATTTAAAAGTGTCTCCATTTTTTGTGACGGAATCCTTTTTTATCGCAAACCGTGACGGGTTTTGCAATGGCTTTCGGGTATGCATTAAAATTTTGCATTTTCTAACTTTAAAAATGGCTCCATTTTTTGCGATGAAATTCTTTTTCATTGCAAAGTGTGATGGGTTTTGCAAATGATTGCAGAAATTGAAAATATTATGTCCTTAAATCTATAATGACCTTCACAAGTAAATCTTTATTATAGATATTTGATTTGAGGTTTAGATGCCAAACATGTGTTTAGAATGTGATTTTGTTTAGTCTGGCACTTTTCGCAAAAATCTCGTAAAAAGTATTTTCTGCCGGGTATTTTGTACCATTGTTTAAGCAATCGATAGAGTCCATAAATAAATAAATTATGTGATAAGTACATGAAAGTCCAATGTAAGCGAAACAAGTCATGTTTAGACCAAAAGTGATAAGTTTAGAAGTTTTACAGATTTGCATGCGAACAGTGCACAATTAGTGATTCGGTGTATTTCAAAAAAATGGTGCAGAAACCCAACAGTGAATTGCTAAAACTGTTCCTTATGGAATAAAAGTGAATGTAAATGAGCTCAGAAAAATAAAACTAGATTTGATTTGATTTGATGAATAGTAGTCGTTCCCGGTGTGGGAACGACGTTCGATAAGTGGTTCCCATGGTGGGAATGATGTTCTTATGGCGAGAACGACATTCCTAGGTTGGAAATGCCATAAAGTTACTTTTAGGAGAAATGAGTAACTAGTCATTTAATGAGTTGTTGACTTTTGTTAACTAAGCTTAAGTGAATAAAGCATAGACACTAGATCACTAAAAACATAAAACACCATCAGCTATCTTCTTTCTCATTTCGTGGAAGCCATGAGAGGAAGAGAGAAAAATTGAGAAAATCATAACTTCAGCTGCAATTGACGAAATCGAGTCATTGTTCCTAGATACATATTGTGTGGCTCCTACAACCATGATACCATTGATTTTTTTGTGATATTTATTTTATTATTGTTGTTATATTTATTACATACTTTTGTTTAAATTTAAATCAAGCTTTTCAATAAGTGACACACCTGATTGGACCTCTGAGCCACTCATTCAATACCCCAATTGGTATATGATGGTTCTGGTCTTCAATATATTGGTTCAACCAAAATGGAATATATAATTGAGTAAATGTTCCCCTGAAATATCCTTGCTATAATTTAGACACAACGCACTCAAATCGAATGATGGGTCGGGACAATTGGAATGATGAAAAGTTAATTGATAAAGCTAAATTTAAATCTAATTTTTATTTAAATATAATATATTCGAATTTACATAATTAGTTGATGTTACATGTTTTTTTATTTTTTCTCAATTAATAATATTTTGTATTTGATATAAAAATATAAAAATTTTAGATTACTTTCCTTAGAAGAATTTTGAAATGCTTTATTTTGAAAAATAAATCTACAAAATTATTTTGAGTAATAGATTAAAAAGGATAAAGAGTAATTTTAATAAAATTATCATAATTAAAATGAATTTAAACTAATAAAAATTAGAGTAAAGTACCTTTTTCATCGCAAAACAAAAATATATGGGATCCATTTTAATCCCTTAGAAGAAAAATAGTCGACTTATCTTTCCTTTGAAATTCAAAATAGATCCAATTAGTCAAAATCATGATCCCTTTGAAATTCAAAGAAGACTCACCCACATTAATCCTTTAAAAAACTAATACGAGTGTAATGACCGATTTTTGAATGTGGAGCCGCCACCAAATTTTTTATCAGGAAAATTGGAAAATCTTCGGCCTTTTGATGGGTGATATGATATCTTATGTATTAGTTTGATGGTAGCTACATTTAAAGGATTCTCGTGTTAAAGTTGACACCCATTTGTACCAAATAGAATAAAATATAAATAAACCCTACAATATTAATTTCTTGTAGGATAGACTACACCTAATTTCTTATTAAATAATAAAATAAATGTAAGGAGGACCCCATCCCCACTTTGTATTCATATCTTCGTACATCGTGAATATTTTGATAATGATAAATATTAAGAGTTTAATTTTATTTGTAGGACTTATATAATATTTATATTATTATTATTTGTTATAAGAAGAAATTTAATTAAGAAGAAGATACAATAATAGTTATAAAATGTCTATAAAAACATTGATAGTAACATGAATCGAATGTAATACTTATCACTTACAATATTTAACTAAATATTAAAAAAAAAATACCATTCGTGCATACAAATTAAGCTCTAAATTAATATTATAAGGCTCTACTAGTATATAAAATAATAAATTAATACAAATTTAGAAAATTTAAAATAAAATTTTAAAAAAACGTAAAAACTAATAAAAGAAACTAAATAATAAATCATATATAAACTCCATTTGTAAATCTTTAAAATTTGACATTAAAATTTATTTATTCATAAAATATTTTTAATTAAATTATAAAATGTAAAAAAAACACTTTGAAATTAATTGTCTATTATTTTTAATTTTCGGCCCATCCGAAATAACAGCCCAAAATTCTAAACCCACATATTAACCCATCAGTTTTGAAATGCATTTCCAATTCTTAACCTATCCAAACTTACGCTCTGTCTTTCATCTGTTTGTGGGTCTTACTGTTTTGCTCTCACTCAGTCACTCTTTTCGCGTCGCTCACCTCACTCACAGTCTCACACTCGAAGAGTTCTTCATTGGGTGTGGGAGACTCTATTTTTAAGAGCATTCTGTTGGAACCTTGGCACCTATGACGGTGAGTACCCTATACTTCTAATTTGAGGGATATATCTGATGTTTCTGATCTTGTGGTAAATATTATATCTTCTTGTTTGATGCATTTTTGGATTGTGGAGCTGATTTGGATGATAGATTTGGATTTCTTTGATTTTGGTAAATAGGGTTTCCGAATTTAGGATTTTAGGTACTTTATTCAAATTTTCAAACCACTTCTTCTTCAAGCTCCCTCTCAGTCACAGACACAATAAAACACTAATTAGAGAGTTAATATCATTGTTGGAATAGTTACCCCCTTCCGAGGAAGCCATATTGTTTTCACGCTCCTTCACTTCCTCCAAGTACATTTCCTCCACCATTGGCTTCTATAGCCTCACCATTGCATTACTAAACCAATTCGATACCTGCTTCAAATTCAAACATATATGTCACCGAACGGGGTTTACAATTTTCAAATCAATATATGTATAATCCATCGCAAATTTGGGACGATTTTTGTATTAGACTGTGGACCTAATATTTGCGACGGTATTATATACATTTCCGTCGCAAATTCTTATGGTTACTTGCTACGGAACTTTCATTACATCCAAATTTTGGATGGGATTTTCAAAATTCCATCGCAAATTTGTGACGGTGTTGTACTATATTTCCATCGCAAACTTTGTGATGGGTTCTTTCCCTCATTTACTTTGTGACGGATAATTTATGATGGAAAATAAGTTTTGTGACGGGTTTTTTCGGTCGCAATTTGCGACGAAATTCATAACAAGAAAATGTCGTCGCAAAATTTGTTTGCGATGAGGTTTTTATCAACGACTTTTTTCAGTCGCAAATGGTGTTTGCGACCGAAATTGCCAGTTTTGCGACGAAAAATGCCCTTCGCAAAAATGTTATTTTCTAGTAGTGCTTTCATTAGGCAATACTAATTATTTTTTATATTATTGATAAAAAATAATTTTAATTTATATCATTCTTAATAAATTCTAATTAATTTATAATATAATCTCCCCTTCAATTAGATACTCATTATTAAAGTTATGTTATTTGTGATAATTTGGAAAAGGATATCCATTCTTGCCAAACTCTACTAGGAGCCAAATTTTAAATGTTCTTGAAAGTAATATAGAATAAAATAGAAAAAATATTTTCATGAAATTAAACATCCAAACATTGTTTATATATAGAGAGAGACATGAAACATCTAGTAAAAATAACATACCCTATTAGAAAATGTATAAACAACGATGAGATTTTGCGATAGTAAATTTTTCATCGCAATCTACAATGAAATTTGTGGCAAAATGAAAATTACGATGGAAATAGGGCCAAATACCCGTCACCAAAAAAAGATCTTATTTCTGTCACAAGACCATTGCAAGACTGTCGCAAATTGCGAAGGGAAAACCTTCCGTCCCAAAGATGAATTATTTACGATGGAATATTGAGACAATTATTTTTACAACGGGCACATTGGTCGCAAACTTGGGGAGGAAATATTGCAATGGAAGTTAGAGTAAACTCGTCATAGTTTAGGATGGATTATTCAACGGTAATTCCGAGTATGATTTGCAACGGAAGTGTGTTCCGTCGCATGTTTGAAATATCATTTAATGTATCTAATTATACAAAAGACTTGGTGAACTAGCATACATCATGCCAAAAGTCAATCCTTGTAAATCATCATGTCAGAATACGACATATTCATTTTTCGATGATGAAAGAATCTTCTGGAATTAATTATGTTCCCTACTTTTTCTTTTTCTTTTTCAAAAATGGAACTAAAATTTGTGATGGATCAGTATCTGTCACAAATTGTGATAGAATTTCGATGCTATTGAAACAAAAATGGTTAGGTAAAACTGTGGTTAAGATATTTAATGAGCATTTATGATAAATTTGTAACGACTTTATATTTTGTCGTGAAATACGGCAAATTTTGCGGTGGAATAGTCTAGTGAAAATGAAAGGTCAACCCACTCATTTGCGACGTTATTTGCAATGTAATTATGTTAAGCTTCCATCGTAAAGCGTCGGTTTAGTAAAAAAAAACTTAGTGAAAATTTCACTGTGTTTTCCCCTTCATTCACTCTTCTTCATTTCAGTATGCAAGCAAAATCTCCATTTCAGTCTCTTTTACATTTCCTGAGAGCTTAATCAGAGAACCATTTCCCTCTCCTGGGCATTTTCATCTCTCGTCTATTTCCTTTCTGCGTCTCTCTCCTAAGCATTTCCATCTACTCTTAACTAGTGCCTATTGTGCTCATTGTTTGCCCTCATCATTTTCGTTGGTCGATAGCTTTTCGTCGAAATATTTTTGTTCGGACAACTCACGCCTTCATCATTTCTCTGGTGACTTTCCTCCCTGTTACTCTGATATATTATTTCTTGTCCCTTGATTTCAAATCGACGAATTCGGAACTCTTCCACCCTTCACTACCGGTAAAGAAGACCCTTCATTATCATAAAATGGTGAATGTTCCTTGTTCTCACCTTTTATCATCATTTTTTTGTACTAGTGAGTGGTTTTTTTTTTTGAATATTTTGTCAGTTGCCCCTCATTACCTGGAACCAATTTGGTTGTTTTTCTTTTGTCAGTTGTCACCTTTACTGACACGCTGATTGCGCTTCGAATCAATCGAGCTCAGTTTTCCCACATTCACAAGGTTTGGTCATCTGCGACATTGTCTAACTCCCTATGTTTTTTTATATTTAAAAACCTAATTAATTATTCAATTCAGTTTGTAATAGTGATGTTTGTTTTCAGGTCTCGGTTGAGCCATTTAAATTGAAGTCGCAATTATATAGTAGTGTGAAGGACAAAACACGAGTGGATACAAAATTAGAGGTTTGTCTAAGATTTTAGAATTTTACTATTGTCATAGCTGGTTTACAATAAAATTTTCTCCCCTGCTATGTTCTTACTAATTTAAGTTCTGGAGTTTTGCTGGATTAATGTGATAATAATGATATATTCCGTGTAGCATTCAATATGTAATGTATATAGGAATGAAATGTTAGAATAAACATTGGTAAATGGTGTAGTTTTTAGCTTCTAAAATTGTAAGTTAAAGAAGATATTTGGATAAGCCACTGTTGGCCAGGATAGCGAAATTGTTAAAAAAAGTTACTGAAGTGTACTGACTATATACCTACTTGTACCAAATGAATTATGGTAAAGAATATGTACTTAGTAATGTAGCCATGTAGAAGTATTTGTGCATGATATATAATGTTGTCTCCATTAGTTTGTCATGTTAGATATAATCTTTAACATTGGAGTTCCTTACCTATACAACACAATGATGACTTC
The DNA here is from genome assembly GCF_033153095.1 of Gastrolobium bilobum. Taxonomy (NCBI): domain Eukaryota; kingdom Viridiplantae; phylum Streptophyta; class Magnoliopsida; order Fabales; family Fabaceae; genus Gastrolobium; species Gastrolobium bilobum. The sequence continues at coordinate 20,295 of NW_026898638.1, forward strand.
TCCGTTATTGTGTGATTGTGTCACTGATAAGTCATTTGGAGACTTAGGCTATGATATTTCTCATAGACAGCTCTTGGCTTGAAATTTCTAAATGGTGGGATGGTATGTGTTTTACATTTTGGGTGTTACCAGGGCTGACCAACTTGTGGGAATTCTTTATGTAATTTGAAAGTATGGTCCTCTGTAAGTTTTTTCTTAGACTGAATTAACATGGATGTTAGGTTTTGGCTATTTCAATAATTTGAACATAATAGTAAACTATTAATCTTGACGAAACTTTGGTTGTTTTGTAAGAATTAAAAGTCATGTTGTATTCTCCTTTATATTGATATAGGATGATGGTTGAAGAATTCACATTTAATCTACTTGAAAACTGATATGATGTAGAATATTTATAACATATGATGCTTAGATGTGAACATTAAATTGGAGTTGTCTTGAATGAGTTGGACAAAATTTAATATCTTTGGTTTTGATAAGACTTGATTGTGTGTTGTTAATTAGAAGTCTTGTGAGATATTCCTTTGTTTTAAAAATACATTCTGATTAATATGGGCCTACATTTGCATTGTATTGCAGTTACTTTAGTATCTTTATTGCGTGGTTAGTTTTGTTGTATTAGGTCCAATACTTTGCAATTGAAATTTTTTTATTAGTGATAAATATTAACAAATTTATTAAAAAAAGTTTTAACATGCAAGTAATTAAGGGCCCAATATCATAATAATTTATAACCCTAGGTGAGTAAAAAACAAGAGAGAAACCCCTAACCTAACCCTAACACCTAAACCATAAAAACTAACCCAAACTTAAAACCTTAACCCTAACTTGGAACCTTACCATAACCTAAAACCCTAACCCTAACTTAGAACCCTAACACAAATCCTAACCCTAACTTAGAACCCCAAACCCTAAACCAAACCCCAAAACAAACCCTAACCGTAACACAACCTAATCCCTAACTGTGAGTTTATTTTATAAGTTGCCATTGATTTGTTGAAATGCTATTGGTTTTCTCATTTGGTATAGTTGTATTTCCTGTGGCTTATTCTCTTGCGTGCCCTTCTACTCCAGCATTTCTTTGCTCCCTTGTCTGCATTTTGAGGTAACTAATTACATGGATTGTGATGTAATTGGGTGTTTGCATCGTGATGAAAAAATATTATATATGTTATCCCCATGTTTTCTAATATGTCCCCATTTTCTTGTGTAATGTTGGGTGCTAGGTGTTTTGTCGGACTTTCAATTACTTAGTCTATCAAGAGAAAACTCATTCATTCTCAAGATATTGACCTTGTCGCGCAAGTGCACGCATCAAGTAATAAGTGGGATTATTAGTGCCCAAATTATTGTTCCCACGAGGATAGTAACTCTAAATAATATTTTGAACTAATCTTTAAAGAATTTGGAAAGAATAAAAGAACAGTTTTGAACTGTTTGGTCTTTCGTTCCATAGTATCTTAGGGGCGTTCCCCTAAAACAATAGGTTACCATATCTAAGAGAAACAAAAAGACACATCACAAAAAATAAGAAAAAAAATATTCTTTTGAATAAAAGAAAGACTTGTAGGAGAACAATTTGGGCTTCACAATAACCACAATTCAAAATAAAAGTTATGTAAACCAGAACATAACAAAACCATAAAATTGTTCAAACCTGACATCAGAGCCCTTAAGCTTTTTAACTTCATCTCAAGCCGGGAAAAGGCTATCTTTTTTTCATTATTGTCAGCACTCAAATACTCCTTCACCAATTCATCTAGAGATACTATTATACCAGCCTACAACAAGAATAATTAAGCCATTCAAATATAAATGTTAGCTAAACAATATAGCTAATAATAGAATATATCATTTTGATAGTTTTATTAGTAAACATATATTGTTTCACTAACTTTAGAAGTAAGTTGTCCTTGCCCGTCACGGTTAGTGCCACATCTCTCATTAATGAAAGCTACAAAATCATCCAAATCACGACCACCGTCATAATCTTTGCCAGCTTTATTGCTCTTTGGGAAAAACTCCAGTGTAGGATAACCACTAATATCATATCTGTATTGGCAAGCTTCAGAAATTAGGCACACACACTTCTGAAATATGATACCAACCAAGTTTAACTAGAACACAAATAAAAATATCAGTGAACATACTTCTCTGTCAAATCCTTGTTCTTGTCAGCATTAACATTGGCTATAACTACTTTTTCCTCCAGTTTAAATGCTGCAACAACCTTTTCATAATTTTGCAAAAATAGTTAAAGTTTTATCAAGATTGACCTTGATATAGACACAAGTAGGGGAAACTCATTAAGCTGTAATTATAAGCTAAAATAGAAGTCTAAGGACTCGAGAACATCCTTACAGGGGCAAGGGCCTTGCAATTACCACACCTGGAAAACATAATTAAATTTATGAAGAAAAAATATTCATAAAAATGAAAAAAAAGAAAAAAAAATTCACCATATAATAAGGTTTTGGAAGCTCATCTGATGGTAAATCTATACTTACTAAGATGCATAGAACTCCACCAGAACATCGTTTGTTTCATCCAAGACCACCTTATCAAAGTTATCTGAAGAGAGAACTACCACATTGAATGGGATAGAAGCTAACTTCACATTGGTACCTACATTAATAAGACATTTAATACCAATGGCAAAATCAACTGAATACTACGCTAACAAATGTCAGAAAAATTAAGTTGAGAAACACTCAAAATGCCATGCAGAACAAAGAATAGATGACAAATTACCAATCCGGCAGGGTACATCAGAGACACTGAAAAGGATGGAAATAAAAGAGGATAACAACATAGGTGTTGCAAAATCGGCAAGTATATCGTTTGTTCCAAGTAATAAAGTGATAAGTAAAGATCGTTTCCTCGAGGATTAGTACACCAATTATTACTTTAACTATTCCCCTTAATTTGGAAATCTCGGTTTAATTGAGAAAGTAATTGTTGACTGTAATTTAAAAACAGTAATAATCAAAAGCATTCAAGAAAAGATCAAGAACGTCAAAGAAAATATAAGTAATTAAAATTGTAAAAGAACTGCAATCATGATTCACTTCACCTCCAATCCTCCCTTATAATTGTAAAAAGAATTTTATAACCAATTTAATTTATTAGCTCAGACAATTTACTATTTTCCTATTAAATAGTTGAACCCTAATGTCTTAGTGTATTCAACCCTTTAGCCCAATTAGAATCCTAGTGTCCTAGAAATTCTTCTTGAATTAAGAATTAAGCAAATGAATTTAAAAGTCTGCAATCTATGTAAGCCTATGTCTAGATCATGCACAGATTGTTATTCTACCCTTGTCCGAATTAAAATCTCAATATTCTTATTGTGAACTCTAACCCTCAAAATCCTATAAAAGAGCGATCAACGCCAGTGTGTCGCGATCCGTGCGGTGTTGCAGTGATCTTGGCGCGGTCCGCGCAAGTTGATGGCGGTTGAAAGTAGCATTTTTGCATGCATTTTCTCCTACAAAATATAGAAATTTAGTGAGAGTATGTCTGAATGCGGATTGTCAATAATTCATTAAAATAATACCTTTTATCTCTGAATTAATGTCAAATCCTTGCTCTTTTAACCCTAAAAATCTCTATATGCTGAAGTCATATCAATAGGATGGTTATATTGTTAAGTATTCAGTACAATGACTCAAAAGTCATGATAATGTTGGATAATAACACAAGCAATGAAAACGAATGATTGCCCTTTCAAAGCTCTCACATAATCCTAAACAAAACATTGTTTGTATTTTAACCCCACCATGCCTTAGGAATATATATCCATATAGTTTTGAATAAACAGGAACTACGAGAAACTAAAATTTGTTACTTTTTAACAAGTAAATTTCAACATGTTTAACTTCATTTTGATGCCACCCTGAGTTTGACTAAAATATTATCTACGATAAACATAAATAACAAAAAACATGTTCAAAGATAGAACCTCAAAGCACAAAAGAATAAGAGTAATTCTTCTAGAGAAATAGAGGTTACCATAATTAGTGCCGGTGCCGCTAACTGAGCTATAAACCTAGGATCTTGAAGAAATACCGCTACCAATGAACCTCGGCCTAAGCCAACACTCAGCATGCACACTCTTGAAATGGAACACAAAATATGAACATTGAAAAAACGCAATTACAGAGAACTCAAGTCCTATGGGACACTATAGCAAGTGTCTTAAATTCTTAATAGCTCTCAACTGGAGCATTTCTCAAAAATTTCTCGGCAAAAATGAAAACCTAATCTAAAAGGGGGAAATATGAATCAATTTACCTTGACGGTGGTTGTAACATCCTCTACAACTGACTAGCATAGAGGATATCACATTAATTCTTAAATCTTATTTTAAATAAGAAAACGAAAATTATAATGAAATTCTAATGCAACGGATATGAAATAAGACACATGACAAAATACCCTTAAAATTTAATTATACAGAAATCAAATTCACTATTACATTAGAAATACATCATAATCTAAACTGAAAAGAAACATTTATTTTGTTAATTGCTTCACTGAGCTCCGTATAGTCTTCAAAATCTTTATTCATAGTGTTTTACCATACTCCAAAGCTACACATACTAGCATGTTTACTCTAGAAAAGTTAGCATAAAAACAAACACACATGAGATAAATCTAAGTAATATGGGGGTTTTCGAACTATAACCAATCCAGCCACTTTAGTGAAAAATATCATTCTCACAAAATAAACATATAAGCCCATACTTTTGTGGGTTCTTCATTCAGTTATACCCAAGCTAAGCCTTTGTGGGTTTTACCCAAACTTTGTGTGTTCTAGATATAAACATATATAGGAACGTGTAATCTTTAACTGAAATGACTAATGCTCAATTGTGCGAGCGGCCAAATTCTGTTGGTTCTGTAAGTGAAAGGTTCTGTATGGCGGAGCTCAAGCTATGATAAGGTGTCTCTTATCCTATAACCATTATGATTCCCTAATGGGTCAGTCACATTAGAATCATTTAGTAAAAGATTACATATTCCATCAGTATTCATTTAATACCAAAGAAATTTTTTAATTTCTATAAACTTGATTCAAGATCATTCTCATATCTAATATAAGTAAATTCATCAAATTCACAAAGCCAAATATAGAAAATAAAGTAAAAGAGTAGAAATAATTCATAAAATAATTTTGGCAGAGTATTGGCATCTTTACAATTTTTAAAGAAATAACTTTAAAGTACCAACTTTCAACATAACATAGATAAAAACATAACCAACATAGCTTTCTAAAATATCTAGAAATAAACTTTAAAAATAAAGGAGAGAATGAGTTGTTTGCTTCTAATAGTATCCTCCCTTTTTTTTTCCTTCTTTCTTTCGCTTTCTCTTCCTTTTCCTCTCTCTCTCTCCTTTTTTCTTATACTTAAGTTTCTTTAGGGGGGTTTATATAGAATTTCAAAAAGGAATGTAATCATTACTTTAAATAAAAATCTAAGGAATATAATCATTACTTTTATAAATATCTAAGGAATCTAATAATTACTTTTATAAAAATCTAAGGAATCTTAATCATTACCTTTATAAAAGAATGGTAGACAGAAATCTTCGGTGACGAAAGATGAAAGAAGACAACGGCGGAATGCGAGAAAAATAAAGTCGAGAAAGATGAGAGAGTGAGATGTATAGCTATAATCGGAGTTAATTAAAAAGTAAAATGTGAGGTGGAGCTGTAATAGTAGTTTAATTGATGAATCCAAGGTGGTTTAATTAAGCCACCATTATTAAATCGACGTGAAAAACCAGTTTTTTTTGTTGTGCTAGATCCTGAAAGACAAAAGCATCCAAAACCTCAACCCCGAAAACAAGATCAAAACTAAAACAAGTCATAACTGCATGATTAAGGAATTAAAGCCACTCCACTTTCTGATTGCAACATTGATTTCCACGAGAAGATTTGGTGCGTTTTACTTAGTTTGCACAAGAATATGTCCCTAACTCTTAAGGATGCCCAACTTAGTATTGAAACAAAGGAATAATTAAGGAATTAAAACCACTCCATTTTTGGCTACTATAACGATTTGGACGAGGTGGTTTGGTGCGTTTTACTTATTTTGCACTAAAATTTGTTAAGGCCGGCAACTTGATTACCTAATAATACATTAGACTCCTCCAATAAGGTGAAGATGAAGGGAAATGTAAATGAAAGAAAATTGGAAACGCATTAAGCAAAATAGAAGGCTGCACGAAGTTGTGCCCAATGTTGTTAAAATCGAGATCTTAAATAAAATTGGAAGGGAATTAAAAAATCGTAAAACATAAAATCTTAATGTAAAAAAATCGTAAAAAATCATAAAAACGTAAAAGCGTTTAGAATATTAATAAAATCGTTTTCATGAAAAAAAATCGTAAAAACGTAGAATCGTAATAATAAATCGAGATTTTAACAACAATGGTTGTGCCCAATGCTTTTTATATGTTTGTTATATTATATCACTAACACCGCTTGCTGTATGATCATGGATATCTTCAAATTGGCTAGCGCGTTAAAAGAAATTTAGTATTCTCCCCATTTAATTCTTAAGAATACACATATTAGTCCAATGCATTTAAGGAAATAAAATTTTCTAGATGTTAATATTAAAATTTTAATCCGAAATCAAAGGAATTAATAAACAACTTTCTACATATTTTGGACTGCGTACATTGTAAAGGAACTAATTCAATCCAATAATTTTAACGTGTTAAGTAAGGCTATATTAATTATTTTATAATATATTTCTTTATAATACATAGCAATCTATAAATTCGCTATCTTAAGCTCAACATCTACCCTGCCTAAAATAAAAAAAGTAGTACACATCCTTAATGATCACGTGTTCAATCTTTATTATCCTTCTTCATAATCAATTTACAAGCCATTACAAGTACTAAATGCACCTCCATCTTAGAATAAGAAGGTGCACATAAATTTGAAATTCATGTGATATCCTATCCATGTTCCTATACTCATAATACGATTTAACATGGGCAAAGGAACCGAGTGGATATGTACACACATTGTTACACATATGGTCCATCAATTAAAATCCCTTAAATGTGTCATGATTGAGTGGAGCCCTTCCTTAGGTCCGAAAATATTCTTCCAGGCCTAACAATGTGACCGCTATTTCTTTAAGGTTAAATTAAAATAGCCAAAAGGACAATGATTCTATGTAACCAGGAAGTCATGCAATTAAGAGCAGCAGTTGGATCCAACCATGTATAGGAAACTTCTCCAATACATGGAATTTGGACATTCTCCTATTCGTATATGCATTCAATATAATCAGCATAGCCCACACACACAAAAAAATTAATGTAGAGAACAATGCTTCCCAAAACTTATGGATGAGAAACCATCCACTATATTGTCCTTTGGCCAACATTTTTGGAGACTTAAGTACTGATTTTTTTTTTTGGTCATAAATTTCGATAAAAATAATGGAAAATCCATTTTGTCTAACATAGTGATATGCATTAAGGGTTTCTCATGGCCTCAACCTCTTAGCCCTATTATTGGTCCATAATCGTTAGTAGATTATTGAGAAGACTCGGGGTAGGACAAGTATCGCTTTCAATCCAGAGAAACATGATAGTGCAACATATTCTTAACCAGACCCAATATAATTGGTAGGGATTTGCATTGATACATAGATTGAGCCATTGAGATGGCCAAGATTTTCACACCATATGAAATTGCCGAGCCCTTTTACTTATTTGAAAGATTGATGCCACTTAATGACTTAATTTATATCAAGTTCATATTTGGATTTCATATTGGAAGCTTGATGAATGTTAATTAGACAAATTCAGATACAAAATATAATAATAAAAGACTAGGTACTAAGAATATTGGACTATAAAACACCAAGAAAACATCCAACTGGTTTGAAGAAGACACTGCAATATAACAGGGAGAAGGTGGCTGGCAAAGTTGGAAAGGTGTATTAGGTGCCTAGCAGTAGCAGCCCTCTTATTCCATTTTAGGAAGTAGAATTTGAGTGTATATATATATATATATATATAGACTTATCGTTTCTAAAGCTGTTTGAGATAATTTTATCTCCGGCTACTAAATCATAACCGTACAAAGATGAATCAATGGTGATAATGAAAGAAAAAAAAAAAGAATCATAACCATTCAAGGGTGAATCAATTAACATAAAGAAATAAATAAATAAAACGACGTAGTTTTGGGGTGGCCGGAGATAAATTTATCTCAAGCTGGTTGAGAAATATTTTTCCATATATATATATATATATATATATATATATATATATATATATATATATATATATATATATAGCAGGATCCTTTAACACCGATGTTAAATTTTAAAATTTGACACCAAATCCTAACTGTTGATTTTTGTCAATGAACGGCTATCATTTATTGGGAATTAAACTTAATAATCAATCATTATCTCAATAAATAATAACCATTGACGGTTATTATAGCAATTTTTGTAAAATTGCTTATTTATTAATTTAAATATTTAATAAAAAAAATTAGTTGACTTAAATTTAGAATCACGGTTGGTAATAACCGTCTTCATAGGATTTGAACTTAAACGTTGTGTGTAGAGGTGCTAAACGAGCCAGGGGCCTTTGGCTCGACTCGTGAAGACCTGAGCTTACATGTCTAAAATTAGTTGTTGGCATCAGGCTTGAACTTGTATAAAAGCTCGTTTAATAAAAAGGCATCAGGCTCCAATTCAAAAAGTTCGACCTTAGAGCCTCTCAGGCCGACCTAGTATATTATTTTTTATTTATATTTTTTATACTACTTGTAATAGCCCTCTCTTTCTCCTCAATCCATTCCATCTCATTTTAAACAGAGTTTTTGAATGATTTTGTTCTATATTATGCTGTTTGGATATATCTTGAATTTATGAATATTTATAGAATTACTAGTGTTATTGATTATATATTTTGTTTGGATAAATTTTTATTGTCTTATTTTTTTAATACAGGCTAACAGACTAAAATATGCTTTTATTTTTTGTAAATAAGACAGGCCACAGACCAATAATTATATTTATAAGAGGTAACAGACTTGGTCAAGCTGACCTATTTAAATCAGTGTTTTAAAACCCCGCCCCCGGGGTTGACCCGGATCAACCCTGACCCCTCCCCTCTGAGGGTTAGGGTCACAAGTTATACCCTATACGCACATCGACCCCTCCGACACCCAAAACCCAGCCGGGTTTCAGTGACTCCCGGGTCAAAGGGGGTCACTGCATGTTTTTTTTTTTTAAATTTCATGAAACAACTTCGTTTTATTAAAAAAATAAAATAAAAATACTTGCAAACATAAATCTAATCGTTCTCTTCTCTCCCTGCGACCTATATGTCTTCAATCTTCACTCGCAGATGTGAATCTTCTAGAAAAGGTAAGAACTTTATCTATTCAAATGAAATCCTTACAGTCGTCGATGGAAAACAAAAACTCATTCTTACTTCCTTCAAATTTTCCCTTGTCAGGGACCTTCTCCAAAGAGGCAGAAACGGGTCAGCGTATTGATCCCATTAGAATATGAGTTTTGTACTTTGGTATCTTGATACTTTAATTAGGTTGTGTAATATTGACTTGTGGTTGTAATTAGTGAATTATGTTAAGTATATTTTGAATCTTTGATGATTGGTGGTTTGTTTTTTTAATATTTTTGTATATGATATATATATATATATATTATTTTAAGAGATCGGATCCATTTACAAACTTTTTTTGCAAATTACACTAAGTACGACCGGTCGTACACTGCATGATTAAAGTATGATCGGTCGTACTTAGTGTAGTTTGTAAGAGTTTGTAAATAAAAAAGTTTCTAAATATAACCTGCCCCTTATTTTAATATATAAAATCGGGTCAGCATAGTGATCCCGTGACGCCCCGGTTGAACCCGTGACTCCATGACCCCTGACCTCGGCCGGGTCGATGACCGGGCCAGGTTTTTAAACACTGATTCAAATACAAGCTTAGCTTTTTAAGAGCAAAGCTCGGCTCGGCTCGACTCATTAATATCCTTAGTTGTGTGTCACTCACAGAAAATTAATTGTTATTATTTTATTTTTATTTTATTTTTACTGTTAATATAACATTTTCTGTCTTTCTTATCTCCAGTTTGATCTTTTAGGATCGTCTAAAATCATTTCACGTGATATTAAATGACACTTAAAAGAGTTCAATTCTATATAATTCATCCTTTTTAATTGTGCCAATCATTATCACCATTTGTATGTATATTCCTTTCCAATCAATTTTTGTTTTTAAAAAAGCAATGGTATATTTTTTTAATTAATTTTCACTGCCACAGATATCAATGCATGGCACACCTATTACGATCGCCTGATAATTAAAATATTAGTTATCTTACATGCTAGGTAAGATTTTCTCTGACTTTTTGATTTAGTATTACTTAATTTTACGATTAAATAATTTTTTTAATAACTATCTAAGTGAATTTAAAAAAAATATTATATCATTAATCATTTATTTAAAAGGTTCATTTTTTCTACGGTAAATGCAAATAAGTTATTTGTATTAAGTCGAAAATAATATTGTTTTGTAACGAAAATGAGGATATTTTTGTAATTATAATTTATTCCAAGATTATAATAATTTTTATCATTATAATTTTTTAATCTTTCAACCTAAAATGACATTGTTTTGAAAATAAATATAAATAACTTATCTGCATTTATCGTAGAAATATTAAATAGACTCAGGATCCGAGTTCTCTTAATAATGAAATAATAATAATTTTTTAATAGATGAAAAATATACTTTTAACGGAGGCTAATTCTTTTTGTTCAAATTCAAACCAGATTAATTAAATAATTTGTTGGACAAGTGGCTGCAATACTCAAGATGGGATGAATTGAGTTTTACAAAATCTTTTCGCAAGTGGCTTCAATACTCAAGTGTCTTCAATACTCAATAAAGAGATTTAATAAAGAAAAATCTAAGTGTGAGAGCAAGTGTAGTGATCACAAAGTAAGCAAGCGAATATATAAAGACAATCTAAAATGCAATTTCAATACTTAAATAAAGAGGTTAAGGTTAGAGAAATTGCAAACTAGATGTATCCTGGTTCGGTCACCACCATCGTGACCTACATCTAGACTGAAGCCGCTCGATCAATTCTTTTCACTAACTATCAAGCTTGAGGGTGCTTGACAAATCACTACAACCTTTCAAGACTTCGGGCTCTTGATGCTTTACAATTTTTCACTCTAAATTTTCTTAGAAATATGGTGACCTCTCAAGTGATATGGAGGTGTTTAACAATGGCTAAGAATTCAAATGGAAGTGTTTAGCAATGGCTAAGTACTTTCAAAGTACAAATAACACAAGTTGAAGAACAATGGTTGTTGACACTCTCACAAGAATAAAGCTCAAAGAGAATTTATGATCAAGAAGACAAGAATAAAGCAAATAGAATGATAATAAATGAGTAATAATGATCAAGAAGTGTGTCCCATCAAGGGGAACAGTATTCTCTATTTATAGAGGGCCACATGGCTATTTACACACTCATTTTCGCAAACTAGCCATTTCATATCCGTTATTTTGTCTTCTGCACAATGGGTAATGATTACCATTGTGTGGGTAATCGATTACCATGAAGGGTAATCGATTACCATTGTTTGAGTAATCGATTACCAACCTGTTGAAAGGTTGGATTTCACCCTAAAATGGTTTTCTCTTGATTCAAATCAGTTTCAAATATTGTTTAAATATTTTATAAATATTGAAAACTATATTTTCATGTTAGGAATGAATTTGAATGTCAAACAATGATTTTATGCATGTATTTGAAAAATACTTTGACTCACGTAAGGGATCAATTACCCTTTCAAATAATCCTAATTAAGTCCTATAATATGTTACTTGGAGATTGCTTGGACTTAAAGATTTCTCTCGAGGCTTGAGTCTTGATCTTGTTTACACTTCTTTTTTATGGTTGCACTTTGAAACTTTCTTTTCATGCTTGTTTGTTATCATCAAAATCGTTGAACCTTTATATTTTTTTCGTAGAGTGCATTGGTTCCACGTAATTAATAACTCGAAACAAAAAAAGTATATAATTTTTTCCTAAATCTCTTCCTTCTAATAATTTAAATTTTAATAAATTTAATAATTGACATAATATTAAAATTTCTATAATCAAATATTCAATTGGTCAACTCGAAAGAATTCTTCAATTCGAAGCATCCACCTAACAACATAAATTCCTAAATTCCAAAAATTTAGTCTTTTTTTTGGTGAGGTAAAATTTAATGTCTGTTTTGATCCTCTCTTTTTTAAGTTAGAAGCTACTTATAAGTATAAGCTAGGCCAAACAGGTTTTGGGAAAGCTCTTATAATGAAAAGCTCTTTTTTTATAATGAAGAAAAAAGCTGAAAACTAAAAGCTCTTAGGAGGAAAAAAAATTTAAGCTTTTATCTGCTTTTCTTGAATTATGTGCTTTTTTTTAAAATAAAGAGTTATAAAGAGAGAGAGATAATTTTCTTGAAACATGTGCTTTTATGTAACTTTTAAGCTAAATTTTTTATGTAATTATCAAACAGCTTTTAGTTTCTTTTTTTAAGCTCTCTTTTTTTAGCTTATAAGCAGCTTCTACCTTAAAAAAAGAGAATCCAAAGAGGCTCTTAATATTTTAATATAGGATATAAAAGACATAAGACAAAACGAAGTAGGTGTAATTTTTCTGCTGAACAAGGAGAAACCTGATTGTTTAATATTTTTTCCTTCTTTTATCTAATAATATAAATAAATTTTATTTATATTAGATAAATGCAATAAATTCGCAGGTCAAAACCTATTTTCTTTCTATTCTACAGCTAGTCCAGCAACCCATAACAATTTATCAACATTCTTAAATTTTAAAGAATTTAAATCGAATTTCAAATATCAGTTGTTATATTGCAAATATTGGAAAAGATAATCACATGATGGACGTCAACTATGTCAACCTCTTGTAAAAATTTTGCCACAATGCACAATTAACTGTTTGAGAAATGGGAATGAATTTTTTTATGTCAGATATTTACATAATTTTATCACGTGAAATTTTTTTATTTTCGATAAATTTTTAGAAATTTCGATAGAATCTCATCTAATTAATATGCATCAATCAAAAGATAAATATAAAATTTTCACGAGATTTCTTAAAAATCTCATTCAAACAAATTCATTCTCTGTGTAACCATCAATTAGTAAATGAAGTCAAGTCTGCTAAGGAGGAGCTGCACCGACCCGCAACTTTTTGAAAAAAAAAATCCGGACACGTATTCGACACGGACACGCTCTGACACGTTTCGACATGTATTTGACACGCGGTCAACATTTTAGGACACGCAATCAATGCTTTGACACGTTTTTTCGACACGCAGTCAATTTTTTTCGACACGTGATCAACATTTCGACACGCATCCGACACGTTTTTTTTTTTTTACAACTAAATTTTATTTTATTAACTAAACTTGAAAAAATAATTTCTAAATCAATTTTTTTTCTGTTATGATATTTAACATGAAAAGTTAACAACGTATGAAAAATTATTTTTGTTTATATTTATGTTATAAAATTTGAAATTTTGATTGGTTATATGACTTATTTTGGGTGTTATATGTATTAAATATGAGAAATGTTATACTTACAACTTATTTTCTTTACAACCATATATCTTAATCGTTGATTTCCGTCAATCAACGGTTATCATTTATTGTGATTTAATAATTAATTAATAAATTTAATTTACGAAAATCTTAATCGTTGATTGATGGAAATCAACGGTTAAGATATATAGTTGTAAGAGGTTGTAAAGAAAATAGGTTGTAAGTATAACTTTTCCCATTAAATATAAATTATATTATATATATTAAAAATATTATTTAACATCAAAACATGTCACAACGTGTCAGAATATGACATTTTTTAGAATTTACATATCGACGTATCGTGTCACGTATCAGTGTCGGTACATCATAGAAGAGGAGCATATTGGGTGCGATTTTTGGATTTTACATTATGTATTTCCAGTTATAGTAAAGGGTTATGTTTATCTCATTTTACATAAGATAAACAACTCTCCTACACACACAAAAAGGGTTGAGTCTCACCACTCTTTTTTCTCTCTCCTCTTACCTGTGGGTCTCACTTATACTTTTATTTCTACAACATGAGATAATTTTTTTCCTACAACATAAGAAAAATATATCCCTATAGTAAATAGCGTAAAATTAAAAAATCGCTTTTCTTTTTCTCTCTCCAATATACTAGCAGTTGAGGTGGCGTGCTTTGATTGGTTTGTCACACATACATGTGTAATATATTAAATTTTTCCGTTGAGAGGTTACCAGTTTCGTGGGCTCTTTTCTCTATGGTATTATTGGGCTCGTCTACATCAACGTGGTACCCAAAAACTAAAAAAGGAAATAGGTTCACCTTTGTTCTCTCGTTTAATTTGACTCTCAAGCATTAACAAAAAAATCACTCGGGCTTATTCTACTAAGGTGAGTAATTTTTCATTCCCAACCTGTTTAAAATATTTAATTTTAGAATTGAAAATAATTCATTAATATAAAAATATAGTAGGATTTATAAACGGTGAAATACTTATATGAAAGCAATTTGTAAATATTTTTTATTTTATTTGTGTACTAATTTTATTTACCAATCAAGTCAATTGCTTAATTCTTAAAAACTTTAAATATAGTTCCCTCTTTTAATGAACTAACTAAGGTTTTTGTTTTTGTTGAGAAAAAGGGCCACAGGTTGCATAGAAAAATACAATGCAAAGCCTCTGGAGTAGAAACTCCCATAGCTATGTTTCGAGACTCTTCCTACTTAATTTAAGAACAAACAGCATGAAACTCATTCAACTTCCATGAATTCCCCCATGGGAAAAGAGAAATGACAACTTCACTGTGTTGATTGAACAGTGAATTTTAGAGTGACAAAAGGGAAGCTGCACAAGTGACAATTTAAAATATGAAAAAAGATCATAGAAAATAAGAGGAACATAAAACAATTCTATTAGATGATAAAGTTGGTGCATTAAGTTGTTCCAACAGCAAGAGTGGGGGAAAAAAAAAACAAGATACAATTTCTTAATGCATAACCATATCTACCAAATCCTTCTCCATTGTTGGAATCATCAACCAATCATTTGGGAAACCACTAAGATCTATTTCATCCACAAAAGATGATTCAAGGCCAAGCACCATAGAATTCTCCACCCCAATATTTTCTACAAATGAGTGATCCAATTTCTCACTAGTCATATTATGATCTAAACTTTCAAGAAATCCTAGCCACCAAATATATGAGGAAGCTTGGTTCTCTCCATCCTTAAATTCTACAGAGGCTTGAAAGTGTTCTGATAATGGCTCAGCCAATACAGAAGGTGCAGTTGTGGACCATGTGGGTCCTGGCAAAGGCATAGCCTCCAACGAAGAGTAACAATATTGTACATCTGAAAACATTGACAAGGCTCTTTCTTTGTGACACATGATAGTGGTGATGATCTATGCAATTGCAAAGCATAAATCTCTCTTGTAGCATCCAAGTTAAACACAGAAAGATCCTGAGAAGCACTTCTATTAAGTATGTTTGAAAGATTGGTTTCCTCTGAGCTCATTTCTTCTACCATGGCTTTACGCCACTGAGTTGGGACAAAGAAACAAAATTAGCAATGGTAACAAAATTGTGTTGCTGGGAAATTATGTATGTTAACACTAGCATGTGATGGAAGGACATGAGGAGGCACTAGTGACCAAGATAAAAAGTTGATGTACAAGTGACAGACCTAAGAAGTAACGGACCTAAGATTTTTTATAATAGCGGACGAAAATAAAATTTTAAAATTAAAAATTTTATTAAGAATAATATTAAGTATTAATTATTATAAATATTTTTGAGGAAGAGACTAACTATTAGTACTAATAGCCTATTATTATTAAAAAAATATTATTTTATACATAAAATAATTAAAAAAAAAAACTAAAATTTAGGGAGGGATAGTCCAATGTGAGTCCTCCTGGCATGTACGCACACTTCCATTTACACATCAAATCTTTTTTGAAAAAGGAATAGCCTGTGTGTGTCTGCAAAGTCATGGGATCCTGCACGCCCCTTGTGGTACTTTTTCTGCACCATGCCTTTATATCTGAATCGATCTTGCATCTCTATTATGTAATGCCATTAAATATACACTTCATGTCTTCTAAGACCCTACCAATTGGGAAAAAGGGGGATGGGGGGCTTGAATTCAAAAAAAATATATAGTGGTGTCGATACAAAATAAAAGTCTCCTATTAATTTAATTGATAACCTAAACAATCAATTATTTTTAAAATAAATTACTAAACATTTACTTTCTAATTTTTAGAAAAAACAAAAATTAGCCCATCTTAAAAGTTCAAAGATGTGTTGCTGGTTTGTTGCAACAAGCTGAAATGTAGAATAAGGGTTTTCATCAACCGATCCAAACCGATTCAAACCGTGGTAACCGAACCGAAAAACCAAAAATCAAATAAACCGAAAATCGAAAAGCCGAAAAAAATTGCAAATTTTAATTGGATTGGATCGATTTTCGGATTGATTGATGAAAACCGATTCAATCCAAACCGATCCAATATATTAATTCCCCTCTACCTACTTGGGTCTTTCCTCAATCATAGCCCAAAAATTTCTAAACTCAAGATCCATTAACTCATCAATTAAACCAAAGAAAAAATCAAAGAAAAAACCTAGTCACATCTCATTAACAAAATTTTATTTGTGTAGAGCTTCCTATCTCATTTGTATAGAGTCAATATATACAAAAGATGTTATTTGCACAATAATCATGAAACAAATTTTAAGATTTTCAAAAAACCGAAAATCGATCCAATCCAAACCGAAAAAAATTGGATCGGATTTGAAAAAAAATTCAAACCGAATGAATGATTACATGATCAAACCGAAGGGATTGAATCGGATAATTTTTACTTCCAAAATCGATCCAATCCAGACCGCGAACACCCCTACTATAGAAGTGTCACGCAACTCTATTCTGAACACTACCAGTTACCCAATTGGCAATTGTTCGAACAGCATGCATGAACTAATCGGCTACAATGCAAGCTTGGTTTTTTTGGTCCCAGACTAATGGCATTGGGCTTTCTTTATGTCATGCACACTGAAATCCACCATGTACCATTGAGTTTTCAAAGTCGAAACCAATATTGCAATGCTTGGCACTTGTAGTGTTGGTTTAGGATTATTGGCGTGTAACCAAACGGTGATAATTAATGGCTCGCCCCAAACTTAATCTGGGCTTAATCTCTACCAATATTATTTTTAGAGACATAAAATCTTAATCTCTAACTTGTTCCAAATTCAGAATTAATTTCTGACTCAAAGAAAGTTTGTGGAAATATCTGAGGATACTACTCACCTCAAATAAATAATTAGTATTGATATAAAAAAGAAAAAGAAAAAGAAAAAGAAAAAGAATTCTTGCTGTGTAAAATACTTATCTCATTTCATGTTCGCATTTGTAAGTAACTGTCTGATTTACCTTAAAAGGGGGAAGGGGGTATAACAATTTTTGAAAACTATTATATCTGAATGTAATGGTGGTAATTATTTACATTTTAAAAATGGGTTCTTGTAGAAAACAATTTTGAGATAAAATTGAGACTTAAAAAAACCATTTCAAGGTTTTTTTTAAAAAATCTAATAAATGTTTTTCATATTTTCTTCCTTTTCACTTTCTGTTTCTTTCTCCTTTGTCTAGATCTATCGGTGGCTATTAGGTGGAATGTAATTATAATAACTACTTATTCATTTAATGATCAATAAAAAAAAAATTACACTCCCCTCAGTGCTCGCCCAATAAACAAGATAATTTTTTTAATTAAAATAAATAAAAATGTAATAATGATAGTTAAGAATATTCTAATTTTGTCTACTATAGGTACTTCATTTTTAAATGACCGTTTAAGTCATTTTTTAGTAACCAATAAAAAAATCAATTTTAAAATTTTATGCATGTGCCCCTAAAGTTACGATATTTATTTGCTAATTTATAAATTAACGAAAATTTTGTATAAGATCATGTGTGAAACTAAGGAATTATTTTTTCAACAAAAATCTTATTTATCTATGCAAGAATTACGATTTTAATTAAATTATGATCCTTCACATAGATAAAGTGTCCAGTGATTTCCTTAATACAATTTGCCCCACAAATGAGCAATTTAGAAAAGCAAGACTAGGTTTTGTGAAGCCTTCTACACCACTCGTTTTTCCAATCTGAGACTTTCTTAACTCACTTCCCTTCATATTCCCAACACTCATTCATTCCCAACCAATTTCTTATTCATTTCATATGGATTCTTCATAATAATTCCAACATCACTTGTTTATCATTTACACTCATCTTTTACTGTCATTTAGGAATCAAGATGATAAAATATAGTTGACCATATCTTTAAAGTCAATGATGCTATATAAATAATACATTAGTTTATACATAAACACAAATCTTCTTTATTTTTTATTATCTTTGCATACATACAGTTCAAATCAGTTCTTTTTTTATAAATTTTCATATAAACCAACAATTATGCATACTTATCCTCTTTTATGTTCATCATGCCTTTAATATTATAGTTTAGACACAAGAACATTGGAAGTTTTGTACCAATGCTATCAATAATATTAATGTAGTGAATCTGCTTTCACAGAATCCAGGGAAGTATTTGCTGTCTTCGCATGTAAAACAGCAACGGCACCTTAAACTTTTGTTCTGATCCTTGCCATGTGCTTGCCCCAACTTGCCGTGAAACCTAGCTAGTTTGGTCGCTGCCACTAGCACCCTTTTTACTCACAAACAGACGCAGGGCATGGTTACATGCACATGAAATCAAAAAATAAACAAAGACTACTTGCACTGTTGCACACAACAACCAATAAAAAACCACAATTTGCTAATTGGACGTATCGGGCTTAGTGTTGTATATAGTCAATTTTCCGTTGAATCAGAATCTTCTATATGTGGAGTTAAGTGCGTGTATACCACAAAATATTGGCTCATTAAGTCCAAAGTTCTCACTCCTGCACTTGCGCAGTTGTTGAATTTCTTGCCTATTTTATTTATCCAAAAATTATATTTCAGGTAAGTGCACATACATAATAAGTAGAGTATAGTTTTTACAGAGACATTAACAAGTAATTAATGCGAAATTGAACTAGTTAGAGCTTTAAGAATAAGGTGATCACATTATTGAGATTCGTGATTAAAAGTTAAAACAATTAAAAAGGTTGGGAAAAAAAAGTGACGTGAACAATCCCAAAATCACATAATTTAGGGGTTTGGAAAAAAGTACATGATATTTTAATAATTTAATTTGTTTCTCTTTAATAATATGAGTTTTTGCGAAACATCCTATATTTTTTTTTCATAAATCCCAAAATATTATTATTTTAGGATGGGTTACAAGAGATAACTATATCTCTTGTTGCAAGAAAAACCTAATCCTATAAAGAAACTTCAAAAGCATTTAAAAGCAAATATTTTTAAACATCGATGTGTCTAATCATATCAAAATGTTACTCTCTTTCCCTAATCAGTACAAGTTTAAGCCGTGATTTTAGGAATAATTACTTTTACTAAATACATAGATTCTGTCCAAGAAAAGAATACATTCTTATTTAGCATTAAAAATCTTTTATTTTTTTATTGAGTTGATAGAAAATCCTTATTTTATTTGCAATTTATGACTTTATTAGCAAGGCTACACAGTACTACTATCTTGGAAAAACATCTTTAATCTTATTGGCGCACTAAGTATAGGTACGGTGTTAATTCAAAATCAAATTATAAATTATATATTTTGAGAAATACATCGTTATAATATTAAAAAAAATTCTTTTTTTTAGAAAACATGTAAACTAATGTGATATGTTTTTAGGGTTTTATTAATCTTATATTAAAAAAGATATGCTATCTCATGTCATAGAGATAAACTTGTGAGCTTCATCACCTAAAAAAAAAATGACACAGTTATCGAAAGATGTGTAGGAAAAAAAATTATCACATGTAGCATAAGAGTAATTTTTCCCATATTTTTATTGGTGGATTGTACACGTTAGTGCAATATATTAGATTTTTTCCTTATCTTGGTAGGACCCTGAATCCGAGAAGTTGAACTCTATAAGCAGAAGGGAGACAACTCTTTGCCTCCCAGAGTGTTGAAGTTATTTGACAGCTTTCCCTTTTTAAGCGGAGACTTCCTCTGTTACTGAGCTGTATATGTAACCACATCGATGATTTTGAAGCCTGTGTTCTGCGTGTTGTGTTACAAAAGTCAATTGTAACTATGAATAGCAAATTCAAAGTTTGTTTTCTACGAGGTAATAACTTTATCGGACTAATGACACCAGCTTGCATCCATGAATGAACGACCACTTAAACATATCTCAAATAACATTAATTAGAAATAGTCATTGTTAGTGTAATTAATGAAAAATTTTATATCAAAGCTTGGGGCGTGTCTGTGTATATAAGGATAACTTATTCGTAATCTAAAATTAATGCTAAATTTTCATTTTAATAATCAAAGTTTTGAATTTGTATGCAACTCTATAATATGCCCTTAAACAATATTTTAATAGCAAATTTCTAAAATTTCACTTATTTAAATAATTCCTTTAAAAGTATGTTCTAATAAATTTGACTAATCTTATTTTGAATTTGAGTTTTTCCATCCTCCTTAAAAATTGAGACTTCCAAGAATCGAATTTAGTATCATCTAGGTCAAATTCTGAAGTCTAGCTAAGTAATTACTTGAGCAACAACTCTTGGATAGAAAAAACATGATCAAAAATTGAAATTGCCTATTAATTAATGTAGTAGGTAAAAAAAACATATAATAAACTAACACCAAATCTTTCTTTAAAACATTAGAGAATTTGAGAACCACAAAATGTTATTATACAATTCATAAAGAAGAAAAATGCACTGATAATTATTGGTTCAATTAATAAGAAATTTATTTGCTTTAATTATAGATTTTAAATTCGTGTCCTATAGAATTTAAAAAATGGTTTTAAGAGAGTCCCTTTGGATATAAGTTCGAACCGAAGTAATCACACAATCAATGTGGCTGGAAAGACAGAGAGAAATACCAATAATTTTCTGCTAAGAGACTTTGCTTCATATACAAAATTTCATGAACTAAATCAATAAGAGTATCCCCCACCCCACCCCCATTTATCTTTTCTTTAAACAGTCAAGTATTATCCCAACACGTTCTTCGATTGGTCATTAAAATCTCTTCTCTGAACTTATAGGTCTCACAACTCCTCTACAAACTAATAATAATTCAACTTTACTCCTTCAATATAAATTATCAATTTTTTTATGCAATTGTCAATAAAAATAAAGATCCAAAATATAAACCAAAATTTGTCCATTGTATAAACAAGATAGTACTAAGTTCACTATGTTACCAAACTTCCAAAGTATGGTTATTAGTTGTAGTGAATTCGTAGTTTATGAATTAGGTATAGTCTCCGTCAGCAGAGTGGTCCAAAACAAGATACGGGTCAGAAATTCTCTTGCACAAAATCTTGAACATGAGTATTTTTTTTGAAAGGCCACGATGCCCTGACTCCTCCTTATACATCTTTGTCCACGCATTCCTGGCTGTCCTAACTAGCTTTTTCTTCTTTTACTAATTAACCTCCTTCTCAAGTATCAATGATTTTGATTTCCATGGCATGAGAATGATGAGGCCATCAGTCACACAACCCTGGTCAAATATAAAAGTCTTCACCAAGACAGCTCAGATAGACACCAAGTTGGAATTTCTAAAGTTAGTCTTTTAAAAAAAAGTTAGTAGAAGTCCATTTTAGAAGAAAGTATATGCAGTAATTAATTAAAAAAATTGATAAAAAGAGTTGTTGTTTTTCTTAGTTGTGGTTCTATCCAATTCAAATTGGATTAGTCACATAATTAATGAACTGATAGAAAAATTTGTTAGAGATATTAATATAAAATTATTAATATAATTATTACTTATTAACTTAAGTTGTTGGATTAAATTTGTTGCATTATATAGTACCGGAACTTATGACCAATCATAAATCTGAATATTACCGCCCCATATTAATATAAAATCATTATGTGGTTATCACTTACCAACTTTTTTTTTATAAAATTTTAAAAAAATAATTGATTAAAAAATTGAAGGAAGTTAATTTTGAAAGAATTTAGATTATTTAATCTCATTTATTTGAATTTAATTTAATTTTATATAAGGAAATAAATGAAAAGAGAAACACATTCAAAGTCAAAAATTATAAATAGATTTTCATAAGTTTTAATCAGACTTTATAGGTTTATAATTATTTTAGTCTATTTCTTTTTATACATAATTTTGTCACGTTAAAAAATCCATGGTAATGGGGGTATTGTTATAAAATATGTCTTGCATTTTATTTTTAAATTTCCGTCAAGATTGATGCATATAATCTCTCTCTCTCTCTTTCTCTCTCCAAATCTTGGGAACATTTCATATACAAAATCAGTGAGTCTGTTGTGAATGACGAAGGTACAAGTGGGTGGCTAGCTAATTAATGCTTTCTGGTTAAAAGTTTATTTAAAACTTTAATTAATCTGGTAGTGATCACCCACTTTATACTAAAAACAACGAAGCCCTGTTAATTGGACCAATTGCTGATGTTTATTCGATTCATGTACTTCTTTATATGTTTGAAATCTGACAACACACACCCACACACGAAGACCATAAAATTTTGAATGATAACTGGATTCAACTATTGAGGAAAGTTGAGAGAAACCTCCCTGTCGTTGACATAACCGAGGAATTGTATGCAATAAGTTCTTTGGGGTGTTTGGTAGAGGAGAAATTTTTTTTATCCAGGAATCACGATTTTCAGGAATATGATGAGAAAATAAGTTTTCTGGTAATGTTACTAAAAAGTTGTTTGATAGACTAACATATTCCCGGGAATATTGGGTTAATTTTCTTGATGCTATGTTTAGTTGTATTAAATTTTTCCTTGTCATAGAAATCCTAAAATACCATCTCCTGGATGATATTGCTGGATGGTTTTTTCAAAAAAATTTACACA
Source organism: Gastrolobium bilobum (assembly GCF_033153095.1). Classification (NCBI taxonomy): domain Eukaryota; kingdom Viridiplantae; phylum Streptophyta; class Magnoliopsida; order Fabales; family Fabaceae; genus Gastrolobium; species Gastrolobium bilobum. Next base: position 43,477 of record NW_026898638.1, read on the forward strand.
CAAAATAAAATCCCGAGAAAATCAGATTCTTGGGAAAATTTTAAAAATCTTGTACCAAACGTAGATAAATAAGATTACCATTTTCAGTTTCCCGGGAATCCTAAAAAAATCCGTGTACCAAACGGTCCTTTAGGTACTTTTGGACAGTGTTGTTAAATCTGACTCGGGCATTGATCTGGTTGAGGTACTAGGTCATTGGATTACTGGTCGGATCGGTAGATCACTAATCGGATCGGTTGATCCAGATATATATAAATATATAAAAATATATATAAATATGAACATGTAAATTCAATTATATTCTTCATATCTAAAATGAATTAAACAAGATTTATTAAATAAGCTCAAAAACATGAAAAATAAATAAATAAAAATGCACGCTATTATTATGTCAATTTAGATTGCAACTCAGAATCCCCATAAACATACTTCTCAATAAACATTGAACTCATTTTTTTCAAACTCATCTAAATTAAAATGACATATGTCACATTCTCTTAATTTATTATTCAACAAATTGCTTCACTATTGAAAGTTGAAATTTGAAGTCATTGTAGAAGAGTATACTAGCAAATAAAATTACAAAAAGTTTTTATAATGAGTTCTATATTTTTGTCTGACAAGTTAAAACAATTTTGATTTTTTTTTAAAATGCATGATCCGACCGGGTCGCCAGGTCACCAGTTTTGATCGAATTTGACTTGTTTTGTCTGAATTTTGACCCGATTTGACTAGATCGATACATAACCGATCCAATGCTTGACCCGAACTGGTCCGATAACCGATTCACCGGATTCCGGGTCGGGCCGAGTTTTGCAAAGTGTTTTTGGAGGTCAAAAAGTATTTACTTTGTAAAATTTAATTATATGAATCATTACTATTTTCAAGTTTAACTATATTTTTTATATTTAAGGTTTTTCTAGACCAGTGACCATTGACCAGTCATAAAAGTCCAATTTATCGAATCAGCCTCTAAGGTCCATATAAGAAATTATACCCCTGCCTTCATAAAGTAAAACAAAATGTCCCAAAATTGAATCGCGCGAGATTAAATGCTTGCCATAATGTGATACACTACTCGTGGAATGTATGTCCGTACCATCATTAGTACAAGAAAATGCAATTTAAGGTACGATCAATATGAAGATTAAAAGAATAAAATTGTAATGCCTCATCTTTATACGATCAAATTACGGACACTACCATACGATTCTCTCCTATCCTATTATATTAAAAGCATAAAAAAAAAAAAAAAAATACTATTAACATAGTTAGAATAGGACCAGGTATCTCTGTGTATGACTCTGACCAGTAGTGACTTTTAAGTACAGGAAGTTGCGTATTGGTAATTCAATATATGATGGCTAGTGTCTAAAAAAATTACTACAATTCCATTGATTGAGATAATTTTACAAGCTTCGCACCTAAATTGATAACAAAAAATTTAATAAAAATAAAGAACATAAAAATTACAAGCCAACACAATTTCTTGAGGATGTGATTCCACCATCAACAACAAGATTATGACCACTAACATATTTGGATTCATCGCTAGCAAGATAAAGGGCAGCCTCAGCAATATCTTTGGCCCTTAAAGTTGTTCCTTTCAAGCTGGCAAGCCCTCTCACAAACTCCTCCGTTTTCTCTACTTCCTCATGGAAAGGTAACCCAAAATTGATTCTCTCATCATCATCATCATCATCATCTTCTTCATGGCTTGTTCTCCATGCATTCACAAGCATGGATGTGGCCACCCCAAATGGAGAAATGCAATTGACCCTTATCCCATACCTTCCTAACTCACAAGATGTGTTCTTTGTAAGCCCAACTATAGCATGCTTTGAAGCTGTATAAGCATGTGGTCCAAGCCCTCCCATGACTCCAGCTACACTAGCTGTGGATATAATGGACCCAATTCCTCTAGGAATCATCACCCTTGCTGCGTGCTTGATTCCTAGAGCCATTCCCTTCACATTCACACGCATGACTCGGTCAAACTCATCAGGGTCAAAATTGATAATGCTCTTGTTCTTTGACTGGTTTCCAAGCACCCCAGCATTGTTGAACATTATGTCTAGTTTTCCATAGCGAGAAATTGTAAAACTCACCAAGTTCTCAACGTCTTCTTCAATGCTAACATCACAATGAACATAGGTAGCTGAAGGAGCTAATGTCTCAGCAAGCATAGTTCCAAGTGCATCTTCAACATCAGCAATCACAACCTTTGCACCATTCTTGACAAAAACTCGCACTGTTGCTTCCCCAATTCCTCTGGCACCCCCAGTTACAATAGCAACTTTGCCTTCCAACCTATAACAACATGAAACAGTTCAATTGTTGTCAGGAATTGATAAAGTTTACATTTTTTGATGTGGTTTTATATAAGCTAGATGTGAATAGTACCATGTCTTCAATTAGACCTTGCTACAGAATATATATAAAGATTATTCATAATTGATAAACTTATTAAAGGTAGATTTTAGCTTCTTAGTAGATTAATGGGTTACCATGGCTTTGCTTCATTTTAGAGAAAAAGAGCACAAGATTGAGGATTGTGGACTATTCATTCATGGGGTGGAAGACATTTTTCTAATATGTTAGCATTAAAAGAAGAAGCCACAGAACTGAAAGGGAATATGTTTACTATGTTAAAATTAGTACCTCCTAGATGAAGATGAAAAACTGCTTTCTCTTGCAAGGATGGGAACTCCTTGAAGGGGTTTATCAGGCATTACTTCAGCAGCAACCATGTTTGTGGCTGAGTATTGGGGCTCTACTGAGAGCATTCAAGAGAGAAACAAGGAGAGACAGAGGAAGCAAAGGCTTACAAAGACCGTGCCAATTAGAATGGCAAATATAGCTATTTATATAGAAGCATTTTGAGTTGAGTTCTTTGGATCTCCAGTGCTGCGCTCTTTCCTAATTTTATTTTTTGGTTTTTTCTTTGGTTCTAGTTGTAACAACATAATTGTAGGTATTTTTAGATGTCTTTATTTCCTGTTCCCCCTGTTTCACATGACTTATTTCCAAGTACATAGGATCACTATTATTATTATTTTTTAGCCCCCGCTAAAAAATTGGTGTTAGAAAAGTGGTAGGTGTACGTACAAACTTTAGATAAATGAATAAGAGGAGATTACTAAATTTTTTTACTACTAACTTACTACCTATCTAATTACCATTAGATTAATATTTTTTCTCTCTTCAAAAACTTTTTAAAATTCTCTCTCTTTGATCCAATGATGATGTGATGGGTAGTAAGTTAGTAGTAAGAATTTTTAGTAATTAGAATATCCTCACTCAATCAATAAATAAATAGGAGAGATAAGCAATTAAGCACTGTGCAGAATAAGTAATTATTAAATTGCATTTCAAAATAAAAAGTTTTGACGCGATCTTTAACAAATTCATGTTATTAATTTAAGGAAAATATATTTCTATAAAAAAAAATCTGCAGTGTAATGATAAAAAAAAAAAAAATTCTCTTGTCACGTTAGTCAATAATGTCCAAGGAGAAAATTTTTTATTATTATTATTACAATTATGTATTATCCATAATATAAAGTGTAATCAGTTGTTATAAAAAAATTTCTCTCCAGCATGTAGAAAAAATTCACCCTTAATATTTTTTTTTTGGTAACTAAAGATTTGTCTTTCTGTTTTTTGAGTTTTGTTCTTTGTTCCGTTGTAGTTGGGCTTACAAAGAACACATCTTGTAATTAAAGTAAAAATTCACCCTTAATTTAATCTACTTTCAAAAGTTGTTAAAAATAATCAATTTTGAATAAAGTAAAATAGATTAATAAATAATTTTAAAGGTAGAATAAATTGGTAATTAATTTTAAAATAAAAGTATATCGAATAATCGGCCAAATTTTATAGTATTTATTTTTGTTGATAGTTTTTATAATACATTTTTTATATGGGTTTTGACATGAACTTTTCAACCGATTAATAATAAATAAATAAGCATATAGTAATTTTTTAATTTTTTTTATAAACAAACCCTAATTATCTTTTTGAAGCGAGTCGGGTCCCTAATAGTCACAATTAAAGTTATTCACTGTTGGAGATTATATGTAACAGTATATTGTTTGAATTCTTTGTAACGTATATTGTTTGAATTCTTTGTAACCGTAGGTTTTTGTAACGTATATTGTTTGAATTCAATTCTTTGTAACCGTAGGTTTGAATTCTTTGTAACGTATATTGTTTGAATTCTTTGTAACCGTAGGACTGTTTAGATAGAGTATTTATTTGTTTTAGTATGTTACGTTGTTACCATTTATTGTATGTTCGCCTATTTAAAGGCTACCAATGAATGAGATAAACACACAGTTGAAATATCAAGTTTATCTTGGTATCAGAGCAATCCTAGTATACACGTTTCCGCATTCCCTTTCAGTGCGAAAGCTGGTTCATTTAACATGGCACCAGGTGGTGGCAACAAGTCCAAAACAACTGATCCTAGTTCGCCATTTTACTTGGCTGGATCCGACAGTCCAGGTCTCTTGTTAACGATTGTCATGCTGCGTGGTGAGGCCAACTATGACAACTGGGCCAAGCTCATGAAAAAAGCATTGAAGGCGAAAAACAAATTGGGTTTTGTGACCGGTTCAGTCAAGAAACCAGGAGAGGATGATGCCGAAGAGTGGCGCGCCTGGGAGATGTGCAATTCGATGCTCAATGGTTGGATTCACAACACCATTGATGCAAAAATTCAACCATTCATCAAGTGCTTTGATGACGTCAAGGACTTATGGAATGACCTAGAGGAAAGGTATGCAGTGCAAAACTTTCCAAGATAGTATCAACTGAAATCCAGTTTAGCCAATATCAAGCAACATGGAGATAGCGTTGGTGATTATTACACCAAACTCAGGGTTGTATGGCACGATCTGGAAGGCAGCAAAACTCGCAAGTCTTGCGATTGTGGTGATAAGTGTGCCATTGCCAAAGCAATCGAGGAGGAGCAAGAGCATGATCGCGTTTATCAATTTTTGATGGGGCTGGATTAATCTACATTTGGCAATCTGAGATCCCATATCCTCAACACTTCTCCTCTTCCTAGTGTCAACAAAGTGTACGCAATTGTCACTCAAGAGGAGACCCATCGTAGTATTTCTCGCGTTCAAGATGAGAGGAGTCAGGTAGTGGGATACTCAGCCCAAACCGATTCCATGAAGCAGTCAAACACGTCCATGCAGCAACGGATGGTTCCTAACAAACCACAAGACAGAATACCTTGCCCTCATTGTGGCAGGACCAATCACGACCCTTCCAAATGCTGGAACGTTCTTGGTTTTCCACCAAACAGGAGTGCTGGTCGCGGACGAGGAAGGGGAGGACGTTCGGCAGGACGTTATACGCATGTTCATGCGACGTTTGCAATGGATGCCTCACACCCAGTTGCTGCTAACTCTCTTCCTCCAGACGTCTCCCATTCTGCCTCTTCTCAAGTTGTTGCACACTCCGTTTTGACCCCAGAAATTGTGAACAAACTGTTAACATTGGTAGACCAGCCTCAGTCACATGAAAAATTATCTGGTAAGCGTATTCATTCTCAATGGCTCATTGATAGTGGGGCCTCACGTCATATGACAGGCACTTTGGCTTTATTAGCTGACATTACACCTATTCCCCCTCTATCTGTGACTCTACCAAATGGTTCTATTACTTATGCTGCAAAACAAGGCTCGATGGTGCTTAATACAAACTTCAGCTTGTCAAATGTTTTATATGTGCCTAACTTACGCTGCAATCTCATCTCAGTTTCCCAATTGCTTCACTCCAAGAGCAGTAGCGTTACATTTACTGATAAAAAGTGCATTTTGCAGGACCAAGTGCTGAAGAGGGAGATTGGTTTGGGTGAACTTCATGAAGGAGTCTATGTGTTTCAGCCTTCATGTGCTTCAGCTTCGGCAAGTCAAGCAGGAGAGTCAATTGACTTGTGGCACAACAGGCTAGGCCACGCATCCTATGATATCCTATCTCTGGTTCCAGAATTTAAAGCTTTGCAAAATAAAGTAGTATGTAAGGCATGTGAAGTTTGTCATCGTGCCAAGCAAACTAGATCAATGTTTCCTATAAGTTTTTCTCGCAGCAAAGAATGTTTTGATTTAATCCATTGTGACACTTGGGGTCCTTATCAAAATTCTTTTTCTTCTGGTGCACGTTATTTCTTAACTGTGGTGGATTACTATAGTAGGCATGTATGGGTTTTTATGTTGGCCGATAAAAGTGAAACTTATGATCGGATGTGCAAATTTCTTGCTATGGTTCTGAACCAATTTGGTAAAACCGTAAAAATAATAAGGTCTGATAATGGTACTGAGTTCAAATCTAATAACATGGTGAAACTCTTGAATGAAAAAGGTATTTTGCAACAAACAACTTGTGTTTATACGCCTGAACATAATGGGAGAGTCGAAAGGAGGCATAGACACATCCTTAATGTATCATGTGCCTTACTGTTTCATGCAAATCTCCCTGTTGATTTTTGGGAGGAGAGTATTCTTGCTGCTATTCATATAATTAATAAAACACCTACAAGAGTTCTCCAAGGCAGGTCACCACATGAAGAATTGCATGGAGTTAAACCAGATTATACATACTTGCGCACGTTCGGTTGTCTGTCATTTGCTAATACAAGACCGAAACCAACTGACAAGTTTGCTCCACGTTCGCGACGATGTGTTTTCATCGGATATGCAATAGGGCAGAAAGGTTGAAGATTGTTTGATATAGAAGCACAACAAAGCTTTGTGTCCAGGGATGTAAAAAATTTTGAAAATATTTTTCCTTTTCGCGAAGCTCTAGTACAACCTGTTTCTGCACCAAATTCTCGTGTGCCTACAGAGCCAAATTACTTTGACGAAGGCCAAATTGTCCATGACGGTTCTGATGCATCAAATGACAGCCCAACGCCTAGTGGATCATGTGTTCCTCTGGACGATAGGGGGAGTGTTTCGCTGGAAGCAACACCAACTAACGAAGTTGCCGCTAGGGAGTCCTCCTTACTAGAAAGAAGTTCGAGTTCTAGTGATGCATCAACCCAACAGCAGTTGCTGGAAGCAAATCTGCGTCAAACAGTCACACGCCAGCACCGTAACAGGAAGCAGCCATCTTATTTGCAGGACTATGCATGTCAAGTAGCTGAAACACACACTCCTTCATCTCTCCCTACTCAAACCAATGTCACCTTAGGTACTCGGTATCCTATGTGCAATTATCTTAGCCTCACTAACTTTTCTAAGCAACATCAAGATTTTGTTGCAGCTATTGACACAGGTCATGAACCACGTACATTTCACGATGCTATGAGAGACTCCCGATGGGTGGAAGCCATGAGGGCTGAAATCACAGCCTTAGAAGACAACCATACATGGTGCCTCATGGATTTACCTCCAGGGAAGCGTGCTCTTCCAAGCAAGTGGGTGTTTAAAATAAAATATCGTTCTGATGGAACGGTGGAACGGTATAAGGCAAGATTGGTGATTGCAGGTAATTATCAGATTACCGGAGAAGATTACAGTGAGACTTATGCACCAGTGGCAAAGATGGTGAGTGTACGTACATTGCTTGCAGTGGCTGCAGCAAGAAACTGGGAGTAGCACCAGCTTGATGTTCATAACGCATTCTTGAATGGAGAAATAAGTGAGGAAGTTTACATGAGATTCCCCCTGGATTCAGTACTGGGTCTAAGCATAAAGTATGTCGTCTTACAAAGTCATTGTATGGTTTGCGCCAATCACCCCGAAACTGGTTTTCCAAACTCAGCAGTTCGTTGACGGCATATGGATTTGTTCAGTCAAAAGCTGATTACACGCTCTTTACTATGCAAAAAGGGGAGGTGTCTCTTGCACTTTTAGTTTATGTCGACGACATCATCTTAGCAGGTAATAATTCACATGCTTGTCTTGCAGTCAAGGAGTATCTGAATCAGTGTTTTAAAATAAAAGACCTGGGTAGTCTGAAATATTTTTTGGGTATTGAAATTGCCCGCAGCAAGAAAGGAATATTTTTATGTCAGCGTAAGTATGCCCTGGATATTCTTTCTGATTTCGGGCTCAGTGGATGTCAACCGGCGATTCCCCCATAGAACAAAATCATCGTCTTGCCTTGGATGACGGACCAATATATGAGAACCCTGAACGGTATAGAAGACTCATTGGTAAGTTGATTTACCTCATTATCACAAGACCCGACCTGAGCTATGTTGTTCATATCCTTTCTCAATTCATGCATTCACCGCGCCTAGCTCATTATGAGGCTGTTCTCCGGGTTATTCGATATGTAAAGAGAGATCCTAGTCAAGGACTTCTCCTCAAATCGGATTGTGACCTAAAAATTCATGCCTATTGTGATTCGGATTGGGCTTCATGTCCTCTTACCAGACGATCTCTCACTGGTTTCTTTATTATGTTGGGTTCTTCACCCATATCCTGGAAGACCAAGAAATAAGTAACGGTGTCTCGCTCTTCTGCATAAGCAGAGTATAGATCAATCGCTGCAGCTACAGCAGAGATTGTGTGGCTCAAGTCGTTTCTCACCTCTCTTGGGGTCACTCACTCAAGTCCTATGGAATTGTTTTGTGATAACCAAGCTGCTTTACACATTGCAGCGAATCCAGTGTTTCACGAGCGTACCAAGCATATTGAGTTAGATTGCCACTTTGTACGTGAACATATTCTAGCCAAGCATATTACAACAGCTCATGTGCCTTCTCGTTCCCAACTTGCTGATTTGTTTACTAAAGCCTTGGGACAACGCGAGCTTCTTAGTTTTCTTCCCAAGTTGGGCATTTCATCCTTACATACTCCAACTTGAGGGGGAGTGTTGGAGATTATATGTAACAGTATATTGTTTGAATTCTTTGTAACGTATATTGTTTGAATTCTTTGTAACCGTAGGTTTTTGTAACGTATATTGTTTGAATTCAATTCTTTGTAACCGTAGGTTTGAATTCTTTGTAACGTATATTGTTTGAATTCTTTGTAACCGTAGGACTGTTTAGATAGAGTATTTATTTGTTTTAGTCTGTTACGTTGTTACCATTTATTGTATGTTCGCCTATTTAAAGGCTACCAATGAATGAGATAAACACACAGTTGAAATATCAAGTTTATCTTTCACCCATCTCAAAAAACATATTTGGTGGGAATCAAACTCAGGTTCTTTTCCCGCCTACTCAACTTGTGTTATCAACTGAGTGGGTTAATTTTTTAATTTTAGATTCAAGTCAAGTCTGTCCAAAAACTTTTATGTGTCCATTGAAGAAGGAGAAGGAAAAGAAACGAGAGTACAAAGGTATATGATTATAGATTAAATCCTGCTCTTTAACACAACATAACATCACGACATCATGTGTCCAAAAACTTGAATTGCTTAAAAACTTGAAGTTAAGACGGTCAAATTGCTCCAATTCTTGAAGTTAACATCGCATTATGTGTCCAAAAACTTTTTTTTTCTTTTTTAATCAAAACTTAAGATAGTCAAATTGCTCCAATTCTTGAAGTTAAGATAATACACCCAAAAGTTTAATTTAGGTCAGTTGCTGCTCTGTTTATTTTATGTAGTGGTGAATCATTCTATTAATTAGGAACTTCCCATTCTCATGGTTTTGCTCTTCCGCGTCTTTGACCATTAATTTCCCACCCAAAGTTTATGACGTATGACTGGATTCTCAACACTTTGACCAATAATATTATGGGATTTTCAAAAAAGTGTTCTAAAGATATTATGTTAGGAGTGCTTAATTTTTTTATTAAAATTTTTTAATTATTTAAAAAATAAAGTATTTAACATTTTTTGTGTTTTTAATATAATAAAAGTTTTTTTTTTAGTTTTTTTTTCATACCTATTTCTCTTAAGAGTTAACATAGTAGGTAGCAAATTCTTAATATTTTTTTATATAAAAAACATTTATATAATATTGATAATTACTTATTCAGTAATGAAATTAGGCACGAAATTTGAATGTCACGAGATAATATGCTCTGGTCACTATGCTGCATTAGTGTAGTGGCATATAATTTAATTAACTAAAGGTTTGTCTTTCTGTTTTTGAGTTTTGTTCTTTGTTCCCTTGGCTTAAATAATTCATGTAACGCCCAATGGTTATGACTTTATATGAATTCATTATATGATTGTATTCTCATTCCTTCAATCTCTTTTCATTTTCCGAATGTGCTTAAAACTGACCTAAGATTGTTAACTTTCTGAAAAACACTTCCATAATGAAGTTCGACCAATTAATATTAGAATTGATGCAATTACACTTTTCAACTATGCTACTCTTCGACAATATATGTTGGTAACTGAGGTTTAAAATTATAATTCTTTCACAATTGGAATCAGAGTTTGTGCCTGTTTAAATGGGAGCTCTTATTTTTAGCCGCTCTTTTTCTTATAAATAGAAGTTAACTAAATATAATTTTACAAAAAACTTTTATCATAAAATGAGCTAATGAAGAAAAGAGCTAAGAATGAGTTTTTTTTAAATGTATTCAGCTTTTTGAATTTTTCACATTTATTTTTCAACTATACCCTTATCTAAACTTTTATCTATAAATTTTATTATTTAGCCAAATAATTTACTCTAGTAGTAAATTATTTTATCTCCCTCCCTTCAAAACCCTAACAAGAATTTCTTTTTTTTATCATAAGATGAATTTTATATAATTATCAAACAGTTTTTAGCTTTATTTTTTAAACTTTTTTTTTTTATTTTTTTTGGTAAGATATTTTTTTTAATTTTAACTTAAAAGTATCTTTTACCTTAAAAAAAAAGAAGATGTGTCAAACATGCTCTTATACTATCAAATCAAATCCATGGTACGAAAAATTAGAAGATAAAATCACAGAGCTAAATTCAGTTATTTTTTATTGTTTGGTTAATACACAAATACATGGCTGAAGGACTACATATATCTAGTATGCTCACATTATTTAATAACTTTTTCTAAAAATTGAATTTTATTAATTTAATAATCTTATTAAAAAATTTATGAAATATATCAAGCCAGGAAATTCCGTATAATTATTTTATATATATATATATATATATATATATATATATATATATATATATATATATATATATATATATATATATTCAGAAAGATAATATCATATACTTGATTGTTAATTTAATTAAATTTTCATCATACAAAAAAGTAATTTGTGTGTGGCTATACGCGCGTTGACTTTTATTAAGTGAGTAACTTAAATACGTTTAACAAAGAAAGATAATTTAACTTTCATGCTAACTCTTTTTTTTTTTTTTTTTGGTAATCTACTTTCATGCTAACTCTATTCATTAACAATGAAGTCAAATTATCTAATAATTAAAGCATGACCTTATTACCCAAAAAAAAAAGCATGACCTACTATTCTCTTTATTTATTAAATCGGATGGTTTTAATCCATCAATTCAAATTATAACAATCAATCGTGATATTTTAGTGTGAGAAAAGAACTCTTAATTGTTCCACTTTCAATGAGAAATATTATATTTACAAATTTTTTGTTTACAAACTATACTAAGTATGATCGGTCATACTTCAATCAAGAGTGTATGACCGATCATACTTAGTGTAATTAATTTGTAAAAAAAAAATTTGTAAACAGATCATTCTCCACTTTCAATTGATATTAACCCACATATAAGTGATCCTTCTTTTTGTGACGCTTTGATTATCTTTTAATAATTAGTATTTAATATATATTCACATGTTTTACTTACTTTAAAATATAAATATAAATAAACTATTTTATATTTTTATTTTAATTAAATGGAATATATATGACTGAATATTAATTACTATTACGAAGGTACATGGTATATTCATAAAAACAAATAGGAAAACGAATAAAAGACGAAGAAAAAGTAACCTTGTGGAGATTAATAAGTCCTCTTACAGCTGTGCTAGGGTTTCCTGCACCGCCATGCAAGTTCCTGACGTTCCTGAATTACGATCGGAGGAGGTTGATAATTTACAAAGAAGCAAGAAGAAATACAAAGAGGATGGATCATTTACAAATGATCAGTCTCTCATTCAATGGGAGGAAGCCTGGATGGAGGGACAAGCAAGTTTTAAAGAGATCTTAATGAGGCACAATGGTGAATGGGTTTCAGATGAAGAGGGCGATGCAGATGAACTTAATGAAAAGAGTTTGGATAAAAAGGAGGATGCTGATCTGGAGATGTCTCTAGATGAGGAAGAAGTTTAGATCGAGGTCCGTGACGATGGCAAAACCAATTTCAAGCTGTCGAACGATTTCAAACAGAAGGCTTAGAAGCCTTGGAGACAATCCCTCATTGTGAAACTGTTGGGAAAGAAACTATTAATAGGATTTATGAAAAAGAGGTTGGAGAATATGTGGGAAAGAGATGGAAAGCTTCATATCACAAATATTGATAATGATTTCTTCTTGGTTCATTTTGAAAAAAAGTCTGATATGGATCATGCTCTAACAACAGGTCCTTGGGTCATTTTTTATCATTATCTTGCTGTTAGATCCTGGGAACCTGATTTTAATGCTTTTCAAGCATCTATTAATAAAATCATAACCTGGGTTAGGTTGCCGTGTTTTCCTGCTGAGTATGTTAATTCTTCATTGTTGAAAAGGGTTGGGGACTGGCTGGGCAAATTTATCTGATTGGATGCTGCAACAACAAACCTGGCGAGAGGCAAGTTTGCTCGGATCTGTTTAGAACTTGATCTAAGTCAGCCTTTGAAAGCAGAATATTTGATAGAGAATCGATATAAGAAGGTGGAATATGAGGGCTTGCATCTCATTTGTCATAATTGTGGGAAGTATGGACATAGGGAGGAGTCCTGTCCGAGGAATGTTCCCAGCTGTGACAACAATGAGGCTACCGGTGAGAATACGCGTAAGGAATTGGTCCCTGTTTTCGAATCTGATATCGTTGAGGTAGGTGATGAGAAAAATGAGGGTTATGGTCTGTGGATGGTGGTGTCTCGGGGAAAAAAGGGGAGAAGTGATCAGGGAAACATAAGTGCTGCAGCACATAAGGGTGCAGTTCAAAATAGTGCTGTTTTGGAGAGTTTTGATAAGGATAAAAAAGAAACTGTTTGTACTATTGAGAATCCTAAAATAGAGGATCATGAGAAGGAAGGCCAGTCTTCTATGGGGAAGCAAGTTATATCCCAGGAAGCTAACAAGGTGAAGAGAAAGGAAGTCCAAGATCAGGTTAAATTAATTGAATTGGAGAATGCTTTCAAGCTTGTGTGGGATGATCTGTCAAAAAATGAAAATTTTGAGGATATTAGGTCCATGGATGAACCAAAAATTCTGAAGTTAATTCATTCTTTGGCTAAATCAAAATTAGACCACCAGACTCCTAAGGTGAATGAGCGTATAGATTGGAAGGTGACTGATAACACTATGGTGGTGGATGAGCTGCGATCTTCGGAGAGGAAGCAGGTGGTTAGTTTGGAGAACATGCAAGAGGGTAGAAGAAGTTCTAAACTTCCTAAGCCCCCTGATCCGAAGTTGAACCTTTTGAGGAGTGTCTCTAATAAGTCAAAAGGTATTGGTGTCAACCGTGGTGTTGGAATGAAATCAGCGAGACGTCTGTCACAGGTGCAAGCTCATCCTGCATCTTCCCAAAATTCTTGTTAATATTTGTTCTTTTTTGGAACTGTAGAGGTGCTGCTAAGCCTAAGCTTGGTTGTACCTTAAAAATGTTGGTGGTTAAGCATAGTGTTTGTATGGTGGTGTTGATGGAAACTCGTACTGGTAGTGGTAATAGCCAAAAGCTTATGAAAAAACTGAATTTTAACAAACCATTTTTGAGGAAGCTGCTGGCTTTTCAGGTGGAATTTGGGCGATGTGGGACTCTAATAGATCCTTAGTGGAGCTTATTTCTCAATCCAAGTAGTATCTTAATTTATTGGTTGGTATTGGTGGGCAAATGAAATTTGCCTGTACAGCTGTGTATGAAAGTCCTAGAGAAGAGGAGCGACATGTGATGTGGAATGGAGTGCACCAGTTCAGTCAGAATATTAGCATTCTGTGGGTTATTGCTGGAGACTTCAATGATATTAAAGATGCTAGTGAGAAAAAAGGTGGCTCTTCTGTGGATAGTGGTAAGTGTTATCGGTTTTCTGAGTTTTTGGATAGTTGCTTTGTTGATGATCTGCATAGTTTTGGTTCTCATTTCACTTGGCAAGGTCCAAAGTGGAACCATCTTGAGAGAGTTTATAAAAATCTTGATCGTGTTGTGTTAATCTTCCTTGGAGGGTTTCTTTTGAAGACTCTAGGGTCAGGGTGCTTCCTAGATTGCAGTCGGATCATAACCCCTTGTTGTTGAATGTCTCTAGAAGTTATAATACTTGGCAGGAAAGGCCTTTAAGATTTCTTTCTTCCTGGATAGACCATCCCAAGTTTGAGGATTTAATGGGAGGTAGTTGGGATAAAAGTGAAGAAATAAAGGTGATGTTGAATAGATTTGTTCCAAAGCTTCGTAATTGGAATAAGGTTGTCTATGGTAATATTAATAAGAGGAAAGATGCTTTAACTCAGTAGATTGGGAAAATTCAATATCAAAGGTCTTTGGCTGATTGTGTTAGATTAGAAAGTGTTGAAATTTTTTTGCAACATGAATTAAGTTTGGTATTGGATGAAGAGGAGGTGCTTTGGTTTCAGAAGTCTAGGCATAACTGGATTGTTGATGCTGATAAGAATACCAGATATTATCATTTGAAGACTGTTGTTAGAAGGAGTTCCAACAAAATTTCTAGACTTAAAAAAGACTCAAACTAGTGGATTGAGGAGCCTAATGAGCTTAGAGAGCATGTTTGCAGTTATTATAGGAGTTTATTTACTGAGGAATCATGGAATAGAAGGTGGTTTTCTTCTCCTAATTATTGGAAGCCTATCTCATCTGAAGCTCGGGATGGTTTGAATAAAATGCCTTCTAGTGTTGAAATTTCCAGCACTCTTCAGTCCATGGGAGCTTTCAAAGCTCCTGGTATGGATGGTTTTCCTGCAGTGTTCTTTCAAAGGAAATGGAAGTTCGTTAATAATCAGGTTATTGATTTGATAAGGAAGATTTGGTCTAATCCCTATTTGGTGGCTGAGATCAATTCTACTTTATTGGTATTGATTCCAAAAGAAAAAAATTCGACTATTATATCCCAGTTTAGACCCATCTCTCTCTGCTCAGTTTTGTATAAGCTTTTGTAAAAAATTCTTGTGCAAAGATTGAAGCCTCTGATGGATAAATTGGTTGCCCCTTTTCAGGTAAGTTTTGTACCTAATAGGCAAATTCAGGATAATATAATTATTGTTCAGGAGCTGGTGCACTCAATGCATAAGATGAAGGGTAAGAAAGCTTTTATGGCTATTAAAATTGATTTAGTTAAGGCTTATGATAGGCTTTCTTGGAAGTTTTTGAGATGTGTTTTAGAAGAGATTTCTTTTCCTGATCATTTTATTAATTTGATTATGTGTTGTGTGGAGTCAGCTAAGGTTAATGTGTTGTGGAATGGAGGTAAGATTGGTGATTTCTCTCTTTCTAGAGGTATTAGGCAGGGTGATCCTATTTCACCTTACCTGTTTGTCCTTGCTATGGAGAAATTGACTCATATTTTCATGACTACTTTGAATGGTGGGTTGTGGAAGCCAATTCGTGTTGGTAAGGGAGGTCCTCAGATTACACATCTTGCTTTTGCAGATGACCTCATGGTGTTTATGGAGGCTAGTGTTGAACAGTATGAGGTTTTTCATAAGTGTCTTTCTCTCTTTGAAGAGGCTTCGGGCCAGAAACTTAGTGTTGAGAAAACAAGCATTTATTTTTCTAGAAATACAAGTGCTAAAATTATTAATGATATCACACAGAGGAGTGGCTTTAAGCATGTTAGGAATATTGGTCGATCTCTTGGGTCAATGATGAGACATGGTAGGGCCTCTAAGGATATTTTTGATGGGATTGTGGAAAAGGTTAGAGGTAAGCTTAATGGCTGGAATCAGAAAAGCTTGTCTCAAGCTGGCAGAATTACATTGTCAAGTTCAGTTTTGGCTGCTATCCCTTATTTTCAAATGCAAAGCACCAAAATTCCTTCTTCAATTTGTATGAGGCTAGAGCAACTTCAAAGGAATTTTATTTGGGGGGATATGGATCATGTTAGGAAAAACCATCTTATTAGCTGGGATACAATTACATTGCCTAATCAGGTTGGTGGTTTGGGCTTGAAGCGGATGAAGCTGATGAATGATGCTTTTCTTGCTAAGAGGGCTTGGCTTTTTATGACAAATCCTGACCAGCTGTGGATTCAAGTTTTGCGGGCTAAATATGTAGCTAATTCTAGAAGAATTGGTTCTTTTAAAGTCTCCAATGGTGATTCAGTTTTCTGGTGAAAAATTTTTGTCGTGTTTGGAAGAGTATGGAGAGTATTTTAGCTTAGGAATTAGGTGATGGTAGAAGTATTAATTTATGGGAGGATAATTGGATTTTTCCCAATCAATCTTTACTTGATTGTGTTCTCAGGAGAGACTCTATTGTGCGGTCTGATGTTAAAGTTGCAGATATGGTTACAGCAGATGGGGAGTGGGACTGGTTGCGGTTAAATCAATGGTTCCCTAGTAATATTCTCAATGCTTTGCTTGGTACTCTTCCTCTTAGTGATGCTAATGGTCCTTATAGGTGTTTGTGGCGTTTGGATGGTAAGGGTGGTGTATCTTTCAAAGCTGTTTATTCTTATCTTTTGGATCAGGTTAGTTCAGTTGGTAATACTAGGCATAATTGGTCCTATCTGTGGCAGTGGTTTGGTCCACAAAGGGTCAAAAAATTTATGTGGAAGATTATGCATGAGAGGCTTCTAACTAAGGCTCGAACTGCCCTTTGGGGTAATGGTGATGATTTGTGTCCGATTTGTGGATTTGAGAAAGAGATTGTCCTCCATTCCCTAAGGGATTACTCGCATGTCTATTCAGTTTGGGTGTGCCTGGTGCCACCTGAGCATGGTGATAGTTTTTTTCTTGGAGATCTCGACTCTTGGCTTCATTTTAATTATAATTTGCAGTCTACAGATAGTACTATGCTGAATCGGTTGTCCGTCTTTTTTGTAGCTTGTTGTAAATTTTGGGTGTGGAGAAATGAAGTTTGTCATTGCTCTACAATTCCTTCGGTTATTGATAGAGTAAGGTTTATTAGAAATCTTGTTGATGATATTCAGCATGCTTGCTCTACTCAATCAAATCGATATGTGAAAAAAAGAACTATGGTTTTGGATATTTCATGGCAGTTTCCTGATTATGGTATGATTAAAATCAATTCTGATGGTGCTGCTCGTGGTAATCCTGGTTCTGCTGCTTGTGGTGGTGTGATGAGGGATGCCAATGGGAGATGGTTGGGTGGTTATGCTTATCGATTGGGTATTTGTAATGCTTTCAGAGCTAAATTATGGGGGGTGCTTAGGGGTTTGGAGATGGCTTGGAGCTCAGGCTATCGCAATGTGATGATTGAAAGTGATTCTTCTAGTGTAATCACTCTGCTATCTATGAATGGTATAGCAATCCGTGAGTGTCATCTGATATCTCGCATACGGATTTGGATTCAGAAAGATTGGACAGTTTCATTTCGTCATACATTTCGAGAAGGCAATACTATTGCTGATTGGTTGGCCAATTTTTTACTTGATGATCAAGAACAGCCTGGTAAAAGAGTTTGGTGGGATCCTCCTCCTGGTGTTTATTTTTTGTTGCTTGCAGATTTGGCTTCTTTTTGTAGACCACGTGAGGTGGTTTGTAGTCCTTAGGTGTTCTTTCTGTCTGTTTTCCCTTTTGTTTGTTTGGGCTTAGGCCTTTTATTTATCAAAAAAAAAAAGTAACCTTGTTGAAGAACAAACTTTCCGTATCAACAATATCATACACATTACCCAACATTTTTCACCATAATTCTTCTTTTATTATCAAGGCAATGTTTGAATGGAAGTTAAATGAAAAAACATGTTCATGGATGAAATGCTCCCAACTATAGCCTGCTACTGTACTGTGCTTCGAATCCCCAAATATGTGTTCATAAAAAACTCAATCAAACCGAAAGAAAGTTGAGACATATTAATTGACACTTCGTTTGTTGTTAAAAATAATCATGGGATTACGAGTGTTAATGGATTGAGTTGAGCTGAGCTTTAATCTTACAAGGTAAAATTTATGTTTAAATATGTCAGTCTGACCTAGTCTGTTACCTATTATGAATATAATTATCGGCCTGTGACCTGACTTATTTACCAACAATAAAAGTCTGATTTAACATGTTAAAAAAAAAGACAACAAAAATTTATCCAAACAAAATTTACGATCAACAATACTAATAATTCCATAAAGATTCATAAATTCAATGTATATCCAAATAGCATAATATAAAATAAAATCATTCAAAAAGTCTATTTAACCAATAAAATGGGTTGAGGAGAGAGAGAACTATTATGAGTAGTATAAAAAATAAAATAAAAAATAAATAATAGTTAATATATTAGGCCAGCCTGAGAGGCTCTAAGGCAGGACTTCTGAATTGGAGCCTGAGACCTTTTTATTAAATGAGTTTTTATACAAGTTCAAACTTGGTTCCAACAGCTCAAGCCTTCACAAGTCGGGCCAAATGCCCCTGGTTTGTTTATCACCCCTAGATGGGACATCACAAAATTAAGAGTGAACTATTGGATAAAATTAATATTTGTCCATTACCAAATTAAGCATTAAAACTAATTTCATGGAGGGTTTATGGTGAAGGTGCATCAGCCATAGATGAAATGGGTTCTAACGTTTGGTCAACTGCCAGATCTAGAGGTTCATCCTCAGTTCCTTCCAAATAGAGTAAGGTTGCTCTACCTTTACATCGATGTCCAGGAACAAAACGTTCATCACAATTATAACATAGGTTTTTATCCCTATGAGCTTGTGATAGTCTTTTGACGGGGATGGGGGGTAATGTAGGAATAGGTCTCGGGTTAAGAGCCGGAGGAACGGTAGTGAGGGGTTGGGCAGCCAATGGTGTGGGTGAGTTAGTAGAACGGGACTGCCAAGGTTTGTTGGAGCGGGCATCTACAAATTGCTCTTCGCAAACTTTGGCATATGCATAGGCTGTTGTAACGTTAATCGGCCGATGGACCAATATTGCCTGTCTAATATGTGGTTTCAACCCTGAAATGAATAAACTCTTGCACATTAGCGGTGTCAGATCTGGAATGCGACGAGCAATCAACTCGAATTCAACGACTGAACCGGATTGGTGTAATTCTGCCAAGTTACCCACGGGATCATCAAACTCGGGTGGGCCAAAACGTTGATGTAATGCAGTCACAAAGGAATTCCAATCTTGAAATTGACCGTTGCTGAATAGAGCTCCAAACCAGCATGAAGCAGGCATGTCTAGATTGAAGGAGACTAGATCGAGTCTATCTGGATCTGGTACCTGATGATAGCGAAAATAACGTTCCACTGCAAATATCCAGGGACCAGGGTCACCGGATGCGAACCTAGGAAAGTCCACGAGGGAGGTGTATTGCGTGTTGGGCCTGCGCCTAAAAGACCAGAATGAGGTTGGGAAACCAGATTTGTAATCTAAGTCTGCATGTTTTGGAGAAGTGTGTACATATCTTGGATCTGACGATTAACGCCATCAAAACGCTGAGATTGTTCCTCGAAGCGTTGATTTTGTGCAACCTCAAAGGTTTCCAAACGATGATCCACTGTACGTTCTAATGTGGTAATGTGTTGTTCTTAAGTGTGAAGCTAGTTTGTGAGGTCACGGAGTTTGGTATTATCAGCCATGACTCGATGAAAGCACCAATGTAACAGGATCAAAAGGAAAAGGTGATATTAGGGAGAAAGCACACTAGAGAGAAAGAGAGAGTTTAAAGTGAGAGATAAAGTTTCTGAATATCTTCGTACCCTTCTTACTAGTAGGGGTGTTCAACAACTGATCCAAACCAATTTAAACCACGGTGATCGAATCGAAAAACCGAAAACCAAAAAAAAATCTCAAATTTTAATTGGATTGGATTGATTTTCGGATTGGTTGATGAAAATCGATCCAATATATTAATTTCCTTCTACCTACTTGGGCCTTTCCCCAATCACAGTCCAAAAATTTCTAAACTCAAGTCCCATCAACTAAACCTAAGAAAAAACCTAGTCACATCTCATTAACAAAACTTCATCTGTGTAGAGTTTCATATCTCATTATCCAAAAAAACTATATTATCATTTACTATGATTTGGTATTTCAAAAAAAAAAATTACAAAGTCAATATATACAAAAGATGTTATTTTCACAATAATTATGAAACAAAGTTTTGGATTTTTAAAAAACCGAAAAACCGATCCAATCCAAACCGAAAAAAATTGGATTGGATCGGATCGGATCAGATTTGAAAAAAATTCAAATCGAATGGATGATTATATGATCAAATCAAAGGGATTAGATCGGATGATTTTTGCTTCTAAAATCGATCCAATCCAGGCCGCAAACATCCCTACATAATAGGTCGACTGGCTATTTAAAAGATAAGTTCATTACAATGAATTAAAATGACTGGTAATTGAAAAACATACTCCTTAGCTATTATATTCCGTCAGCCCAACAAATAGTCTTTTAGATAGACTGGTCTACTTTTCCTTCTTGGATCACGAATGTCCTGCATACTTGGGCCTGCATCATGAATCTGGCCCGTTACATCTATCTTGGCATCTTGAACCCTAGAAAATTGGATGTCACTTGGTTCCTCTAAATGATTGCAAGCCGTATAGTGTGAGAAAAGATTTGAAAGCTTGCCAATCCAGAAGGAGCAGGTATTGTCATATTACACTAACCGCTAATTTGAACTTGTTATAGATATGAAATTCTACTCTTTAAGTTCTTTGATCTTTTCATTTCATTTCTCTTTTTCTTCTTTCCAGTTACCTCGTGACTCCGATAATTTGATATTCAAGACATTAGAGGCAAAGAAAGATTCCGAGTGCCCTTGTTCCAGCCTTGCAGCATAGTCTTTGTCACTTGGCTGGTTATTTCTAAAAGCGAATATGTTGTATTTCTTTGTCTCCTTGTCATTTCTTTCTGTGTTGTATATCTTTGTCTCCTGGTTATGTCCAAAATCGAAGGGTGTAGAGGTAAAGCCCATGTCAAACAATGCTCCTCAAATAAAGTATGATGTTTTTGTTAGCTTCAGGGGCAAGGACATTCGCCGTGGTTTTCTCAGTCATTTGATTGAAGCTTTTCGTAGAAACCAAATAGATGTCTTTGTAGATGATGGACTTGAGAGAGGACATGAAATATCGTCATCACTTTCTGGAGCAATTGAAACATCATTAATTTCATTGATCATATTCTCAGAAGACTATGCTTCTTCACATTGGTGTCTGGAAGAACTTGAGAAAATAGTTGAGTGCAGAGATAAATATGGACAGACTGTAATACCTATTTTCTACAATGTAGATCCCACAAATGTGCGGCATCAAAAGGAGAGTTATGGAAATGCGCTTTCTAAACATGAAGAAAATTATAATTTGACCAAGGTGCAAACATGGAGGCATGCTTTAAACAAATCTGCTAATTTATCAGGAATTAAGTCATCAGATTTCTGGTAAGTTAATTTTCTTATTTTCTTCCAACAAATGTTAAATATTATTTTCTGTTTTTTTGTGTTATATATCTATGCATATTATCAATAGGTGTTTGCTTAAAAACAATTATTTAAAATTTGTTTTCACTAGAATTTACGCTTATTAGTTTTTTTTTTTTTTTTTTTAGGTAAACATGCTTATTAGTTATTATTTCCACAAATATTTGTCAATGTCACATAACATTACCTTAATATTTGTTTAAATCAAAGCAAACTCTAAATTTGATTCTAAATTGTAGCCCGTCCTATTACCTAACTTTTGGTTAACTTAGCACCATTGAGAATTTCAAGAATGAAAAAGTAAAAAACAAAAATAAAGACCAATTATTAATTAATAATAATATGAAAATTTGAAAAAAAAAAATTTGATCGATTTTCATGAATTTCAAGGTATTATTCTTTACCACTATTATGTTCTCTATAATCTTTCATCCTTTTATTTTCGATTCAGCCTTTTATATGCATTATATTAGTGTATGTTCTAATGAGAGTGATTTAATTTTTAACTTCGTTCTCTCTTAAACAATGACATATGCCAAGTAGACCCAAGTAATACAATTAAATATACTCCAATTTCCTAATGAC
This sequence comes from Gastrolobium bilobum, assembly GCF_033153095.1. Lineage (NCBI taxonomy): Eukaryota > Viridiplantae > Streptophyta > Magnoliopsida > Fabales > Fabaceae > Gastrolobium > Gastrolobium bilobum. The sequence goes on from NW_026898638.1 coordinate 65,718, forward strand.
AGATATAATTGATTCGTATATTTCAATATTTCTAAAAACATCCAACAAGGCCTTTAGCTTTGGTACTTGTCCCCGTCCCCTCTCAAACTTCAAACCAAGTGAACTTATAGGAATTTCATTAAATTTCTTGTATTCTCTCTCTCTGTTGTATAGGGATGATGCCAAGCTCCTTGATAAAATCATCAAAACTGTCAATCATGAATTAATGATGAGGTTGAATAAGCACCCAATTCAGTCAAAAGGACTTATTGGAATTGGCAAACCAATTGCACATTTAGAATCGTTGTTACGTCAAGATTCAAAAGACGTACGTGTTATTGGAATTTGGGGTATGGGCGGTATTGGCAAGACAACCATTGCACAAGAAGTATTGAACAAACTAAGGTTTGATTATGAAGGTTGTTGTTTTTTGGCAAACATAAGAGAAGAATCAACAAGAGGTAGAATCAAATCCTTAAAAGAGAAACTCTTTTCTACAATATTAGCAGAAGATGTAAAAATTAACATAGCAAATGAATTGCCTGGTGATATTATGACGAGGCTCGGTCGTATGAAGGTTCTCATTGTTCTAGATGACGTCAATGATCCAGATCAACTAGAAATTTTAGTTGGAGGTCATGATCGATTTGGATCCGGTAGTAGAATCATTGTAACAACTAGAGATATGCAAGTGCTTGTGGCTCACAAAATTGATGATGATGACATATACAGGGTAGGAGCATTGAAGTTTGATGAAGCACTTAAGCTTTTCAATTTGCATGCCTTCAAACAAAATCATATTGAAATGGAGTACTCTGAGCTATCAAAGAGGGTGGTCAATTATGCCAAAGGCATTCCTTTAGTTCTTAAAATTTTGGGTCATCTTCTTTGTGGAAAAGATAAGGAAGTGTGGGAAAGTCAGCTCGACAAATTTAAAAAAATGCCAAATAAGAAAGTTCATGATGTGATGAAACTGAGTTATGATGATCTAGATCGCAAAGAGCGAACGATGTTTTTAGATCTTGCATGCTTCTTTAGTGGAATGAATTTGAAAGTGGGTTACATAAAACTCTTACTGAAAGATCATGAAAGTGATAATTCAGTTGTTGTTGGGTTAGAAAGACTCAAAGACAAAGCTCTAATTATTATTTCTGAAGATAATGTTGTCTCTGTGCATGATATTATACAAGAAATGGCTTGGGAGATTGTTTGCCAGGAATCTAGTGAAGACCCAGGAAACTGCATTCATTTGGGGGATCCTAATGAAGTTTATGAAGTGTTAAAATATGATAAGGTAAAAGGCTAAATTAAATATAAAATATTTTTATAACATTTGACTCTTTTGTGGGAAATGTGATTTTTAATGCTGATTAAAACTTTTTTCTACTTTTATGGCAGGGGACTAAGGCCATTAGAAGCATAAGGGCGTTCTTGTCACAAGGCAGGAAGCTCATGTTGAGCCCTCACATATTTGCTAAGATGAGCAAACTACAATTTCTGGATTTTGAATCCCCATATGATCCATATGGCTTGGATCTTCTTACTCAAGAGCTTCAATCTTTGCCAACTGAACTAATATATCTTCGTTGGACGAATTACCCTCTGAAATCCTTGCCGGTGAAATTTTTTGCGGAAAAACTTGTTATTTTGGACTTATCAGAGAGTAGAGTGAAAAAACTTTGGGATGGAATGCAGGTAAATATGTGTTTTCCTGATTTAATTTTTCTCTTAACAACAATTTAAGCTCATGTGTGATGTCTTATTTTGCTACAGAATCTGGTGAATTTAAAAGAAGTTATACTTAGTAGATCCCATTTTCTAAAGGAGCTGCCAGACTTTTCAAAAGCCACAAATCTTGAAGTACTTAATATCTCTTGGTGTGTTGAGTTGACTAGCGTGCATATTTTCTCTCTGCACAAGCTTGAGAAATTGGATGCAAGGTTCTGCAGTTCCCTTATCAGACTCACAAGCGATGCCCATTTAACCTCCCTCAACTATCTCAGACTTGAATACTGCGATAATCTCAGGGAATTCTCGGTGACATCAGTGAATATGATAGAACTGAATTTACAATACACTCGTTTGGATGCATTGCCCACATCCTTTGGACATCAAAGCAAGCTTGAAATCCTAGATCTTGCAGGCTGTCGCATTGAGAGCTTGCCTTCATCCATTAAAAATCTTACAAGACTGCGACATCTAAGCGTGTGTAATTGTAGGAAGCTTCGGACTCTGCCTGAGCTTTCCCCCTCCCTTGAAACTCTACTTGTCGAAGGGTGCATATCACTAGAGACTGTATTGTTCCCTTCAACAGCCACTGAACAATTCAATGAAAATAGGAGAAGGGTAGGGTTCTGGAATTGCTTGAACTTGGACAAGTATTCTCTCATGGCTATTGAGTTGAATGCGCAAATTAACGTGATGAATATAGCACAACATATATCCACTCCAGAACACGATTATGTTGAAAATTACTATGATCAAGCTACGTACGTGTACGTGTATCCAGAAAGTAGAGTTCCAGAGTGGTTGGAGTATAAGACGAAAACTGATTATGTAATTATTGATCTCTCTTCTGCTCCACCCTCCCCTCCATTAGGCTTCATTTTCTGCTTCATCATCGGAGGGGGGCAAAGATTTCAGTCATTGAAATTTAACATCATTATCAGTGATTGTGAGGGTGAGGGTATCATGGGCAGTGTCGATATGTACATGTCTTCGCAATTCATCATCACTCGCTCTGATAACGTGTGTGTGATGTACGACCAGCGCTGTTCTCGCTACCTAAATAGCAGTGCCGAAACACAGACAAGGTTTAAAATCAAGGTTACAGCAAGCTCAGGATCATGGAACCTTCTACAAATTATAGGGAATTCGGAATTTGATAAGCCGATTGCATTAGAGGGGTTCGGGGTAAGCCCAATAAGCACCCTGGCATATCGCAACTTCAGTCATCAAATGAAATTTGGGTGATTGTTCTCTAAATACGTCGATGTTGTGTAACTAATGGAATTCGGTTGTGCTTAGTATCATCCGATGAATCTCCTTCTGGTTTAAGGTGAAATTTTTAACTTAGAATATTCGCAATCTTAATGAGTCCAACATATTTGATTTTGGATTTGCGTCTCTTCACCCTTGCTAGGAATTAAGTCTATATGTATTCAAGTTGTCAACATAGTTCTTATAATTTAAAGTCATAAAATGGATATGTTAAGTGTTTAAACAAACAGATATAAGCTACCATTACTCAAAAGATACTAATATGTAATACTCAAAACTACCATGAAAGATACTATTATGCAGGCATTGATTCACAAGTTTTTCTTTTTAATGTGGATTCCTTTTTCTTCTTAACTACCGTATGTTTTGCATTTTTGTAGGCGGTGTTCTTAATGGAAGGACTATTGCTGTGATTTTAGATAGACACTAGCAATATTTGCGCCAGAATAGCAGGGCCTTATACCTATTGCTGGTCATTAAATTTGCACGCAAGTTTGGTTGTTAGTATATTTGCTAACTGATGTGGCACTTGCATTCAATTTACATGTATGTAAAAGTTGTACAAGATCAATTGATCAAAACACATCTCCAATGGAGTTTAGCCCATCAAGTTGCCAAGTGTTGTGTGAACTCAAATGAATAAAATTTTGTGATCTTTGAAATGTATTGTACACAACATTTGGGCGGTGATCCACACCATGAAATCAAGCCAATTGCATTTGATTAAGTTCTAGAACTTTTGCTGATGAGAAAATTATTTGTCCAGGAAAGATGTTCAGTTTCCAACAATCTGGACTCGAATTGACTTATCAAACCCTGTCAACGTATTCAAAGGACTAATATCACTGTTTTTGTACCTTACCACAGTGAACATTTGTTTTCTTTATTTTCGGTTTCTCATTAAGGTTCCAGTGAAATGCCATATTTGTCACATTATTGTGCAGCATTCCAATCTTAAATCAGAATCTTGTCAAAGATCTTCTCTGAACCAAAACTTCGAAACACATGATACTCCATCTCATTAGTCCTTGATCCTATAATTATTTTTTCAAGCTTATGATGCTATGAAAGCAAAAAGAAATCTCGCAAGTCCCAACTACTTTTCTTATGCTGCACAGTTTCTTTCCAGCGAAAGAAGTTATAGAAAATGAAATCAAACAGCATTAAGCTAAAGCGTTAGTTGTTTGGATTTACAATTTTAAGTGTAGTAATAACCCAACATTTTCAAAAAATAAGGCAGGTGTCAATTTTGCTACAAGTTCACCGTTGACTGCAAAGATGGCAAGCCCCAAGCCGAATATCTGCTAGTGGAAGGATAGTTTCAGAAACGAAACATATCAGAAACATTCTATATATTGAGTAGAATGACGGATTTGCAACCATTTAACAATAAAGCAACACATGTTAATTTCATTTCTCTCTGTTGTAAGTGACCTCTGCTAGTAAGTAACTAAACAACTAAAGCTCAATGTATCATTCAATAAAGGGGAAAAAGAAGCAAAGGTTATACAATACAGAATACTGTTGGCAAATCATTACAGAATACTGTTGGCACAATTACTGTCTACTGCAGCTTGAAGGGTCACCAAACTGTAAAATACAACATCTACAATAGCTAGACTGCATATATACCACAGCTCCATCAAAAAGTCCAAAAAGGCAAACTCATGTTTCAAGTGATTCCAGAAAAAGCTGTTGATGATCCCGGTCAGACACAGAAGGATGAAAATTGTCTATTGCTTATCTGCTTTGTGCGTCAGAAAAGATAAGCTTGTTAACATTATGATTGGCCATGCCCCCTCAATCATAATGCAATGCATGGATACAAGTTGAACATTTATTTTATATAACAATGACAGTAGTCTCAGTTTCATGAAGCTACTTGACGTAAATAATCCGACCAATTATTTCATCCGACAAACCTAAGATCACATCGTTTCATACCAAAAATATTGAAATGCTTTTATTATAAAATCGTTTCTCTAGCTCAAAGTTTGATTGCATTAGTAGTTTATCATCAACTTTTCATATCACAATTCGCACAAAGAAGCCTGGTGAGAATAAGCCCTCTAAAACTGGACGCGCAGATGCCTAAGTAAGAGACTGAATTATTCTCAATAGTATTAATTTGTGTTTCAAGTAAACACAAAAATTTCATGTTCACCATTCACCAACATCAAAGATATTTTCGGAAGTGTTCCCATGTCAATCGATAGCAAAACCAAAAAGGGAGGAGAGAGAGAGGTGAAGAAAGAAAAGTGTCATTTGTATCGATCAAATATAAATAAGAGAAATGGAAAAATATAAAAAATGGAGAATGTATTCTAATATGGAAGGCCAAAGTATCAGAGGTAGATAAGGAAAGATACTACAACTCAGTGATTATAGTCAGGTAAAAAGAAAGTCTTCAAACAACAGTAGGTCTGTAACGAAAGCCAAATCAAGAATTTGGGATATGATAATTACTTATATAAATGCAGAATGCTTGATGTCATTAATTGGATAGCCATAAATAACAGCAGAGTCACAATTTCTTAATGCAGATACAGGTGTAAATGCACAGAAGTGACAATTGTATAAATCTATATCTTCCAAAGTATTCATTTCAAGTTATTTTATGTGGTAAGTTACACAAAGGAATAGACAAATAGAGATGCTATCTATTTCCAATGCTACTTTCGGAAAATGCCCTCTAATGCTACTTTCTTAATTCTTATCCCCAAATAGCCTCTTCTTCTAGCTAGCTTGTGCTTCTACAGGATCAACACTCAGTCACAATCTTCCGTTGGCTAGTAGTTTCTCATAAAGCTAGGATTGCTTCTGCGGTAACAATAATAAGCTCCTTCATCGGCCATGAGGCAGTTTGGGTTCCCCCGGATGGTTCCTATAGCCTTTTTGAGCTACGAGACAATGTCTTAGTGCTCCTATACTGCCCAAAGAGATTCAGAAGTGGCAATAGGTGACTCTCATTCCCATATCAACAATGTCAAATGGAGCATTCCAAGCAACATGATAAATTAGTTATTAAATTACTCTCCTTTCAAAATTATTTACCAGTTTATTAAATTTATCACTTTTAATTATTTATACCTATTATGTTTTTTGGACTCAGCTCACATGGTCAAAGGTGATCAAAGGTAATCAATTTTAATTAAAGTAAAATAGATCAATAAATAATTTTGAAGATAGGATAAATTCATAAATAATTTTAAAGTAAAAGTATATTGAATAATCGGCCAAATTTTGTAGTAATTTTTTTTTTTTTTTTTTAGATTTTATAGTGCATTTGTATATGCGTTCTGACTTGGATTTTTCATCATATTAATAATAAATAAATAAGCATATAGTAATTTTTTAGTTTTAACCTCTCAATCCACATGTTAAATTGTTACTGGTGCCACATAAAACACTGCACGTAACGAATTAGGCTCTGCCACGTAATTTCCCTACACAATGTAATGAGATTATGTGGTCTTAAACTTGCTGATATGGTGTCTCGTAAACTCTTTACACAGTGCAGCGAGTTTGGTGACGTGGCATTTTGGCAATTTCATTTCCTAATATGATAATCCTATAAATTTTTGCAAAAAAAAAAATTGGCGAAAGGGTCGTTGTCCCATCTTAGTAAGCCTAGCACGCATTTATTTAGAACCCGTTTGTTTTCCCTTTTAAAAAAAAGTAACTTTTATCTTTTTCTTATTTTGGAAGTCATTTTTATAAAATTTAAAGCTATTTATATTTTTATAAAAATATTTAGTTTTTGAAAAAAATATTTGGCTTTTGACTTCTGCTTTTTTTAGAAGTTAAAATTTTTAGCTTCTGGAAAAAGTAAGTTTTTGACTTTTTTTTGACTTCTGCTTTTAAAAAAAAGCAGATATCCAAATGAACTAAAACTGAGAAGTGCTTTTTTTCAAGAAAAAAACCAACTTGTGGAGAAAAAAAAACCCATCCAAACGAGCCCTTAGTCTATGTTTATATAGGGCAGAAGTTACTAATACGCCTTTCAAATTGGTGTTTCTGTAACTGAATGATTCTCATGAACTCTGTTGGGGTACCCAGCCCAGCCCAAACTAAGGTCTCAAACGGGCCCTATAATGTTTGTTTTCTGTCCACGGCCCCCCCCCCCCCAAAAAAAAATTAAAAAATTCCTGCATTCGTTTTCTGGTACATGGTTTTTTAGTTTTTATAATATATTGTGTACTTTTCATCTTTTGATTTATTACTACCGAAGCAATTTTGTCATTTTTAAGAAGGCAGTGAAGAGTGAAAATAAAGAATTAATTAAGATCAATTGTTCACCTTCTCATGTTTTGTAATTATTAGCAGGACCAGGAATTACTCAATATTGATCATTTACTCTCTATGTTATTGTAGTTAGTACTTAGTACAGAGACTAAGAGCTAAAGAAGCTTTTAGTTACTTCCAGTATCAAATTCATTAGCTTTTAGTTAAGATCAATTGTTCACCTTCTCATGTTTCGCTCCCACATTTAAATAAACATTCACAAACTTCATATTATTTATCTTCATAACTTTCACAAGTGATAACTTTCATAGTGAAAACTCTGAAACCGATGGTAATTTTGTAAGAAAATTATTAGCAGAAAATTGCTTTTGGTACTAGCAAATGTATATTAATAAGTGGCGGAGCTAAGCTACTCCCCATACTATTGACAAAAAATAACAAAAAAAAAAAAGAAATAAAAATAAAACAATCCGTTACGGGAACATATCTATGGGTTTAACGAAGAAACAGTTAGAAGAATGCCAAACTATGCCAAATGTCACCTAAGTTTAATTAATCAAACATAATTTCATGATGAAGTGAGCAACCCTATATGATGTTAACAACAAGAGGGTTGCTGAATGTGATGACTACTTTTTCAATCCGATTGACCTAATCATTCTAGTTCTTACAATTGTACCCATAACATGATACATAGCAAAGAGTAGTTCATTTGGTGGGTCCAAAACCCCAAACCCAGTCCTCAGCAGGTGAAAAAAACATATTGAAGGTCACCAACCAAAGATATGTGGGACACACACAACCAAAGAGAATGGCCGTTGCTTCATAACTGAATCCACTAACAAACTATCTACCAGGAATTAGGTAACCTTAAAAAACAAAAAACAGAAACTTATTGATCTTGATCTTGTTGGGAATTTAAAAAAAAAAAGAAGCTTTCCATAAGCAGTGCCAAAAGCTTTCAAGCAAAGTTTACATCATTATTTCCACTTAAATGTATATGCTCATACATGCCACCTAGAAGACCATGAATTTTATAATTGTTCACTTTCTTTGTGAGTACGATTGAAACCCCATTAGGTTATATATATATATATATATATATATATATGGGATAGGATCATTTGACACCGGTGTCAAATTTTAAAATTTGACACTAAATTCTAACCGTTGATTTCCGCCAATCAACGATTATCATTTATTGGGAATTACACTTATTAATTAATTATTAATTCCAATAAATGATAACTGTTGATTGGCGAAAATCAACGGTTGGGATTTGGTGTCAAATTTCAAAATTTGACACCGGTGTCAAAGGATCTTGCCCCTATATATATATATATATATATATATATATATATATATATATATATATCTGTGTGTGTGTGTGGCATTAGGGGTGTTCGCGCGGTTTGGATTGGATCTGTTTTGAAAGTAAAAATCATCTGATCCAATCTCTTCGGTTTTATCATATAATTATCCATTCGGTTTTGATTTTTTTCCAAATCCGATCCGATCAAACCAATTTTTTTCGGTTTGGATTGGATCGGCTTTCGATTTTTTGAAAATCCTAAAATTTGTTTCATGATTATTGTGCAAATAACATCTTTTGTATATATTGGTTTTGTAAAAAAAATTTAAAATACAAAAACATATTAAACAATAATATAATTTTTTTTTTGGACAATGAGATATAAAGTTCTACATAGATGAGATTTTGTTAATGAGATGTGACTAAGTTTTTTCCTGGGTTTAGTTGATGGGTTAATGGGTCTTGAGTTTAGAAATTTTTGGGTTATAATCAGGGAAAGACCCAAGTAGGTAGAGAGAAATTAATATATTGGATCAGTTTCATCTATCAATCCGAAAACCGATCCAATTCAATTAAAATTTGCGATTTTTTTCGGTTTTTGATTTTTCGTATTTCGATTTATTCAATTATCGATTTTTTAGTTCAATCACCACAGTTTGAATCGATTTAGATCGGTTGACGAACGTGGCATTAGATACTTGCTGATTAATCAATATGTATTTTTATATCATTCAAACATAGTGTGTGAACAGTAGCATACATAATTCTATTTAAAAAAAAAATGTTTTTGATACAAAGGAAAGTATACAAAGCCAAATTGGGTGGTCCAATTGATGCTTTCCTTTCTTGATTCTGTTGCGATTTGGTGCTAAATTTGATATCAAAATGTCATTGGGACACAGTTTCCCTATCTCGTGATTAAGGATGCTACTAACTTTTCATTGAATACCGAATAATTTGTTGAGTACGCCAAAAGGTTACAATGGAAGCATTCATTTTAAAATAAAAATTGTGAATTCAGCATACAGCAGAACAAGTTGACAATTGCACTTTACACCAAAGGAACTAATTCATGTTTATTTATTATTATTATTAGTTTTAACATTTAAGCAATAGAATCAATGGCATCCAATCCAAGTCTATCTTAAACCTTTATAGCCTCTTTGAATAAGTTATGTATTGATTTTACTTTTCACTAGAATGAACTTACACATATGAAAGTTATAAAAATATACTTTCATATTAGAAGATATTTTATAATCCATTTTCAAAGACTAACATTACTTTGAGATGTGTATAATTTAAGACAATTTCTGTTTGACAGTACATTAATATTTTTTTAATATAAATTAAATATTATTCAAAAACTTTATGCATAAACATGTCTGTTTATTTATTGAGGAGATTGTGCCTAACTGTCTATAGCTTTCTTAGATGATGGGCATAATATTCATGTCTTTTTGACTTTTTGGTCATGTGCCAAAAAGAAATGAAGATAAAATCAAAAAAGAATAGACCTAACGTTGTTTAGGCTTTAAGTAAGGAAAAAACAATGTCTAAAACATTGCACAAAGAGGCTTGTTAAGTTGTGTGGGGGCAGGTGGAGACCAGGGGTGTTCATCAATCGATTCAAACTGCGGTGACCGAATCAAAAAATCGATAACCAAATAAATCGAAAATCGATTAAAAATCATAAAATTTAATTGAATTGGATCGGTTTTTGAATGGGTTGATGAAAATCGATCCAATCCAAACCGATCTAATATATTAATTCCTCTCTACCTACTTGGGTCTTTTCCTAATCATAGTCTAAAAATTTCTAAACTCAAGACCCATTAACCTATCAACTAAATCCAAGAAAAAATCTAGTTACATCTCATCAACAAAATTTTATTTTTTGTAGAGTTTCATATTTCATTGCCAAAAAAAACTATATTATAGTTTACTAATGCTTTTGTATTTCAAATTTTTTTTTTTACAAAATCAATATATACAAAAGATGTTATTTGCACAATAATCATGAAATAAATTTTAGGATTTTCAAAAAACCGAAAATCGATCCAATCCAAACCGGAAAAAAATGGATTGGATCGGATCGGATTTGAAAAAAAATCAAAATCAAATGGATGATTATATGATCAAACCGAAGGGATTGGATCGGATGATTTTTTTTTTCAAAATCGATCTAATCTAAATCGCGAACATGGGGACCATCAAAATCTTAAAATCTCTGAAAAACAACTCAATTGCAAAACGTTTTTATTTATTTATTTATTTGTATATAATGCATATACAAGTCAGAAGGGAAAAATTTTAAAAAGTAGTAAATGGAGGGTCATGTTAATTTTGTGTCTAGTTTTTTCTTCGTTAATAATAATTAAATCCTATCTATTTAAACGGAAAAGGTCCACTTATGGTGTTAGAAACTAGAAAGAGGAAATTCGAATATAGCTGCCAAAACCGTACCATGTGGTCTTTCTCTGTGAATTCGGAAAGTTCAATAAGAATCAAAGAATCTGTAAAAAGGGTGCAGAAATTTCTGAGTAAATTCAAAAAAGCTTGTGAATTATGTGTTGGGGGGTTGTGGATTGAGGACGAGCTACATCCAAAAACATAATTATAATCAATGTACAGTATCATCCACCGTGAATCTGTGATAGATGATTGGTTAGCTTGCTTTTTCAATGTCTAATTGATAGCTTCAGTTCACGTGTACTCAATTGGGTTTGTGCCCTTGTGCACAACACTCCTCCCCTAATAGTCACTAGATAGGACAAAAGTAACCAACTATTCAATATTCCAATGTGACTGTGTACAAGTATGTTTAAATTTTTGAAATATGAATAGTATTCCGGGTTAACACAGCGAGCTAGACGTGCTTGTACATAATGAGATACTCGGAATCAGGAATAGTCGAGTAGGCATGTCCTTAACTGTTGCCCGTACTGGAGTAGCAGTCAGTTGAGTCAGCCAGCACTTCCAACTAGGGAGTTTTAAGTGGGCCTGCCACGATGTCACGATGGTAACCACCAATCCCACGACACAGGAAACCGTTCCAAGGCTACACCTATATATAGTCTAAGGATTAAGATAAGAGCAGACATTAACTACAAGAGAGAATCCAGATTAATGTTCGTCCAGAACAAATAGTATTTTAGTTGGGAAAATATAGGAATGGAGATAACAATCTTTCATTCACATATTAATGGTAAGCAATTAAAGTGCTAATTTTTACTTTCCCATTTTATGGATTTCTTCAATAAAATCGTGACTGTTAATTTATAAATTAATTAATAACTAAGATCTTTTTTTTTTTTTTTTGATAACAATAACTAAGATCTTTTATATGATCGCATGATCATGTTAAAATAAAATATGAGAAAATTATTTTCCGAAAAAATAAATATACATACATGAAAGGTGGTTTAAAGCTATTTTTCATATTATGCGTTATAATGATAAGCCTTTTTTTTCGATGAGGTTATTATTATTATTTTTTTTATCTATTTGAGCAGTGCGCTGGAATGATATTGAGATCGTTTTTTTATTCTTATTTCTCTATTTTTGAGGTTCGAATTCAAAATTTCTGGTTAAGAAGAATAAATCCATTATCACTTGAACTAGTACTTATTAGTTCAATGATGATATTTTAGGCTTAACACTGTGTTGAGATGAAATTCTTGTGGATTTTAAAAATGTATTTCTTTTTACCCAAAAAAAAAAAATTTCTTATATCAATTTCTTGTATTTAAGAAAACTAATTTTTTAGACTTAAAGTAATTGAGACAAAAAATTACACTTCTTTCAACATTTATCCAACCCATTACCATTAGCATATAAATTGAAGAGTTTATTCACATTTTGTACTATTAAATTGTGTAAATCACAACGTATATACAGAGAAACAAGTAGAATCAATAATAGGAAAAAAAAAAAAAAAAAAACTGAAACAAGTGGAAAAGTAGCCTGTTCATTTCACACGTCTTCATCATCTATTGAATGGAAAGCTAAGTTTCGGGATGGTTTACGCAATTCAGTCAATTTTAGGTTTAAGTGAAACGTAGGTTTTAAAAGTTTTGAAGACGATTTATACCCAACAAATAAATGGATTGGCTAAAAGTTTATTCTTTACTCTCTCTTTTTTGGTAAATAAGTTTATTCTTTACTTAAATTGCATTGTCTTCACACACAAAAGTTGAACTGTAAAAGTTTGTATTTTGTATTTATTTATAAGGACCATTATACCTATTCTAATTTTAAAATATGGTCATTTAAGATATTATCCTAATAGATTATAAACCAATAACAAGTTTTTCAATGATAATAAAAAAAATGGTCCCAATCACCAAACTATAGTTTGGTTATTGAAGGTTGAATATAATAAATTTGTTCCAATTTGTTCATTGTTATTTTCTACCTATTTCTTGTTCTCATAAAAAATATTAGTAAGTTCAATATTTATTGATTTATTTTGGTGATAGTCTATGTTAATACATGACTGATAACACATGAAGCGAGTCTCATGTTCTCTAAAGAGATGTGGACTCCACACGTTTGTAAAATTTAAGTTGCATACCAATTCATTCCCACTTCCATATGTCAGCTAAGAAAGATTTGTTTTTCCATAACGATGATTCCTGAAGGTATTGGCTGCATTCTGTAATTTATTTACCATGATTAAAAAAGGTGATACATTTTTTTTGAGTGATTTAATATCTGAGAAGTGGGACCATGCATGATATAGTAATCCCTACAATAATAACAAAAACAGTCACAATTGGCTAGACATGTGACATGGCTATGTCTCCTTCACCTCTACTCTTCACAGCTCAACAGTCAACTATGTGAGAAAACCATCCAATTCCATCTTTGTTCTTGTGGGGAATATATATATATATATATAGGAAAATAATATTAAAAAGTGTATTAAATGTACTTTTTATTTTATAATCTTAAAAGAAGTAATATAAGAATAATATAATAAAAATGATGTGTGTTAATGCATTTTGTAAAAATAAAGAAGAGAAAGATGTAATTTGTCAAGCTTTGATTAATATGGATTATTGAATATCATGCTTTATTGTTTTTGGTTTTCTTAAGCTCCCATGCAATAGAGCATTTGATTGACTTAGCAGAAAACGAATATATGTTTTCACATGCATTGCATTATTGTTATGCTATGCTACTCATTGTGTTTTAAAATTTTATTATTAAGTTACTAAATTTGTGGTGAACATGTGATATTATCAGGTCGTAGTGCCTTAAATTGCCTAAATAATTAGACATAAAAAAATTACATTAATAAGGAAAGTAAGTTTATTCTATTGTCAAAGTATTTATTATAAAATATTATATTACCACCATTTGCTTTGGGAAGGAATTTAAGCTAGACGACACAATATTTATGGTAATTTTATATAATAAGTTTTAGAATTTGACCATGTTATAGATTGGACCTCACATTGGACACAAATTCCAATGACTCATCATATGAATGACAAATAATCTGACTAGCAGAAGAAATGTCGTTTTCGATAATCTTATATGATAACCATGATAGTGAGTAATAAAAAGTCTGGTCTCATTTAAAAGTTAAATCCATTCATTTTATTATATTTTTTAATTTTATTAAAAAATAAATATAATAATAATCAAATTTATGATTCCGTGATTATTTTCACTCTGATATTATAAATAACAATGTCACCTAAAAGTTTAAGTAAATAAAAAATAAATTTTAAATAATTTTATTTTATATTTCTCTAACAACTTAACTCGCAACATTATAAAGATCTAATAATATATCATTGGTTCGTGGGATAGAGTATAAAATGCAAACTCCTTGTAAGAGAGACTGACAAGGATAGTTCGAAGAATTTAAAGGCTTTTTAATTTAAAAAAAAACTATATATATAAAATATGAGGATAACATATAATGTGATAATTAATCTTTAACATTTAAATTTATTTAATATATTACGTTTAACAATTAAGATTATTCTTTAAAAGATTATTCTTTAAAATTGAAAATTGTGAATAAAAGTACAATATACCATTTATTTGATTTAGCATCAGATTCTTTGTGAAAAAGTTTCACGTAGACGGCTAGCTTTTGGGTACACGCTCCCATGGTCATAATTTAAATGATAAGGCTTTGTGGTGTTAGATGGTGATGTAATAAGAGGATTTGATGGAGTTATTATATATGCAATTTGTGCATCAACTTGATATGGTGATCAATGAAATTGAATTGTTATGATAATAGAGAAATGTTTGAATTATTTGAAGGCTGAATTGATAAATACGGAAAGTAATTAGAGGCGTTCAAATTTAAGTATGTTAACTAATGTTTGGTTACAAAAATACTCTTTCAATTTCCCATGGAGTATTGCGTTTTGTTATTTGGGGAAGGATATTGTGACAACTAAGTTGTGTTACTATCAAGTGACTACCAATTAATCTCACCGTTAGATTGATTATGTTGTTCCAACGGTTATATTTATTTCTATCTTTATATGGTCATGGTTTCCCATATTTAAAGTGAAATCATTAAATATGAGAAATCATAACCATACAAATGTGAAAATAAATATAAAGTATTTATTTCCATCACTATGATTTTTGTTTCAAAACGATGTCTATTGGACTTACTGCAGATAACTTGTCTGCAGTAACTACAGAAAAAACGAACCCTAATTTTTTTGGTAGATATTACAGCAACTAATTAGAGTTATTACTAATCAATTTCAACTAGATCAAATATATTAATCCAACGGTTATATTTATTTCAATCTTTATATAGTTATAATTTCTCATATTTAAATTTTATATTTATTTTCATATTTATATGGCTATGATTTTTCATATTTAATGTTTGCACATTAAATATGAGGAATCATAGCCATACAAAAATAAAAATAAATATAATTGTTAATCCACTAATTATGAAATTGATTTGTAATAACACGTATAGTAATTTTAATTAATTGTTATAATATCTTACTTCTATTTGTTTTTTTTTTAATTCAATTATTACCTTTTTCTGTAACACGGTTCGGTTAAATAATAAATACTGAGTGGAGTCTCTATCCACTGTCTTCACGTCTGTGATTCACGCTCTCACCACCGTATCTTCATTCATTTCGTTTCCCCCAAAACTTTATTTATATTTTTTATATAAAAAAAAGAAGAGAATCTCTCTCTGTCTTTCTATCTTTTTGTTTATTCTTTGTTGTTTCTCTCTCTTCCGTGGTGGAACGAGGCCGCGGAGTCGCCGGAAGAAGACTGAGGAAGATCGAATAGCAGGAAGAGGGAAGAGGATCGCGAAAACTACGGTTTTCGAATTGCAGAATTCGAATTTCGAAGAAGAATGCCGATATCCAAGTACCACATAAGGAACGAGTACAGCTTGGCGGATCCCGAGCTATACCGTGCCGCCGATAAAGATGATCCCGAAGCTCTTCTCGAAGCCGTCGCCATGGCTGGTCTCGTTGGACTCTTGCGCCAGCTCGGAGACCTTGCCGAGTTAGTTTCTCTCTCTCTCTCGCTCTCTCTCTTTGAGTTCTCAAATTTCATGATTCTGATTTGGAGCAGCTTTGAGCGTTTTGCACTCGCAGTTTCAGTGATTCGGTTTAGTTGAATGAATGTTGAGTTTGAAAAAAGCAAAAGATAAAAAAAAAAACAATTAATTTAGTAAAATCTTGGAGTTTTGTGCTGGAGTGAGCATAATTTTGTAAGTTTTTGTGGATGGATTGAGGAACGAGTTCGGAATTGGAGGAAAACGTAGATGCTTAATTTTGGTGGTTGTTTTATGGTTAATTGGTTATTAATTAATTGATTTTTTCTAGTTTTATTTTTACTTTTTATTTTTGGCTCTTGAACTTTGTATGTATAGAGGGAAATGGGCGGTTGTAGTGCACAGATTGGTTTAAATTCAGGAATTGTGAAGGTGTTGGGTGACCTTGTGTTGTGTGGACATCGATAGTTTCTAATTGTTACTATGATAGCTAGGTAATAGCTGAGATTGGATTGGTCTGAATTTGATTGACTGATCGTAGACTACAAACCTTGAACTAACGAAGTTCCTGATAGGTTTTGGCCAGACGCTAATTAATTTGAAAAATAGAGTCATTTGGCTGAAATGTGATTTACTGTTTGAAAAGCATTTTTTTAGTTTAATGTTAATCAATTTGAAAAAAATAGATTTATTTATCTTTTTTTTCATGTGTATTTCTTTTCCCCGCAATCTGTTCTTTCTTTTTTTTATCCATACTGACTCAATTAGTTTGGGATAAGGGTGATGTTGATGTTGATATTAATTATGATTTTTCTCTTTTAGTATTTGCTGACATTTTAAAATCAGATAAGGAGTAAATG
The DNA here is from genome assembly GCF_033153095.1 of Gastrolobium bilobum. NCBI lineage: Eukaryota > Viridiplantae > Streptophyta > Magnoliopsida > Fabales > Fabaceae > Gastrolobium > Gastrolobium bilobum. Next base: position 82,630 of record NW_026898638.1, read on the forward strand.
GAATTCAGTGAACCATTTTAATAACTGAGTATAATTACAGAACACAGTTGATATGATTTTCGTTCAGTGAGTACTGGAGTGTGTATTAAAGCTTAATCTTAGGATCTTCTACGTACAACATCCTCAAAAACCACTTGAGTTAATCCTTGTGGCTTGATCTTGTGAATTTGGTTTAGATATGTTGGACCCCTGAAGTGGGTATATGAGAGGAAACACAAGAAGAAAAGTAAGGCCCAAGATAATAAGCCCAAAGTGGATTCTGCCAATGTGAACATGAACAACAAGCCTAATGTGAAGGAAAAAGAGGAAAATGAGAAGATTATAAGGGATTACACGTGGAAGGCGCTGAACGGAGAGGAGGTAATTGGAGGAAAAGATGCTGAGGCGTTAGTTATAAAGGAGAGAGAGGAGGATCGTGGGGGTATCTGAAAAGTAATTGCTGAATTGGGGAGGAGGGGGACTCGATGGGGAGGGGTTGTTTTCCTTGTTGGGGGAGCTGTTAGTGGGTCTTTTGTTGATCCGTTTATGGTGTTTGTTATTTCTTCTTTTGTTGAGTAAGTAATAGTTTTCTGTTTTCATTGTAAGCGTTTACTGTTTCATTGCTAATAGAGGAATTCTGGAGAATTGTGAGTGAGGATATTGTAAAGATCAATGTGTATCTGGTTTGTCACTGTTAAGTGATACATAAATATATATATATGTGTGTGTGTGTGTGTGTGTGTGTGTTTTCTGGTACCATCAAGATAATTCTGTATGTATCTTGCTACAGTTGTGATAGTTGTGGCATTCTGTGTCATTGATTACTATGAAGTTAGTTCTTTCTGACAGTTCCAATTGTACTTGGATATCTGAAGTTATTTCCTGCCCTTTTTAGTACGGGCAATTTTTACCCAGCATCAACATTTAACTTCTTTTAATTAGAGTTTTTGCAGTCACTAGGTGTTGTAAAGTTCTATGCATTTAAATATTTCATTTTGGTTAGGTTTGCTACTGAGATCTTCCATAATTTACATGAAGAAGTAATGGCTACCTCTGCAAGAGGCCAGAGTCTTATGGCTCGTGTTCAACAGCTTGAGGCCGAAGTTCCTTCACTTGAAAAGGCGTTTTTCTCTCAAACTCATCATTCATCATTCTTTACTAATGGAGGTTAGATTACTCATCAGGGTCCCGTTGTATATGATATGTGTTTGTCATCATTATTTGAATACTGTTAATCTTGTAAAATATTTCGGTTTAAGTTATAACCTTTAGGTACAATGGCCACTTGGCTAGTTTAAATACACATGGTTATTGCATTGCAGGAATGGATTGGCATCCTAATCTTCGGTCTGAACAAAATCTTGTTACTCAGGGAGATTTACCTCGATTTATAATGGATTCATATGAAGAATGCCGCGGTCCTCCGAGACTGTTCCTCCTGGACAAGTATGGTGACTGATTCATCAGACATTTGATTTCAACATAAATAGAAAATGATTGTCATGTTCTAGGTATTTAAAAAAAATTATTTTTGGCTTTTGGCTTCTTTAAAGGTTTGATGTGGCTGGGGCTGGGGCATGTCTGAAGCGTTACACTGATCCATCATTCTTTAAATTGGAGTCAGCTTCACCTGTAAAAGCTACAATAGGAGTTCACAGGGAAAAGAGAATTCGTAAAGTCAAGGTATCAAATTGCCAATTCTACCAATTATTAACATACTTGTTGGCTGAAAAACTCTTTAAATGATAGAACCTCTGATTTTTCTTTAAGAAAGTGATCCTAATTTGCTTCATTTTATGTATTACATTATTGATTGGGATCTTGCTGCAAATTTATAAAGGGTTCATTGGATCTGCTTCTGCAGCAGAAAGATTTGTCTACTACTGATACATTTTTACCAGGATCCTAAAAAAAAAAAAAAAAAATAATATCAGGATCCGCATGCGGATCCTGGTAAAAATGTATCAGTGACAGATAAAGTATTTCTGCTGCAGCGACATAAATACTTTTCCCATTTATAAATTATAATTGAAATGGAATGGTGTGAATTACGTAGTCCATGCACATGGCAGTGCCTTTGATGCATGCATATAATACATGACCACATGTGATAGAAGTATACTACTGTTCGGCACTGTTTTTTCTTGTTCATACTAGGGTTGAAAATTCCTGTAATTGCCATAGAAAACAATTAAATGCCATGGAAAGTTGAATATTCACAATTTTGAATATATAATTATTTCTATCATTTTCAGCAGAAGAAAGGATCACGGTTGAGGGACAGTGAAGCCCCTAATGTTGTACCAACACATGCTAAGTAAGCTCCAATAATTTTATTGTGGTGCATTAATTATTCTTCTGATTAGGTCTTTAAGTGGTTGATTGGGGGCTCAATTCATTATCTGTTATTTCAGATTACATCAACTGCTTCTTGAGGAGCGTATTGAGAATGGTTATAGTAATCCTGCACGTCTAGTGAAGTTGAAGAAAAGACAATTGAATGGACCTGCAGTTGAAGCAAAAGCTGGGAAAAGTTACATGGGGAAATTTCTGGAAACTCCCTCACCTGATCATAAAATGATTTGTGAAACTTCCATCTGTCCGCTGCCAGCGACACTGACATCGGATGACACTAGCGAAGAAGGGCTTAAAATTCTTGAAATCAGTAGCATTAGTCCTGTTAAAAAGTCATTGGGAAATGAAAACACCTGTTCATCCCCTAATGAGCAGGAATTAGAACTAAAACCATTTTCTAAAGTGGATGGGGAGACAAATGGAGATCTTGTGAAGGTGAAAGAACAAATACCTGATGGTGTGGCAGATGAAATGTCTTTTAATCATATTAGGTTGCCTGATGAAACAGAATTGGCAATCGATGAGCAAAAGAAAATAGAATGCAGCTTAGACCATTCTGATGATGTGACTAGTGAGGTTGACAATTTTATGGATGCTTTAACTACCATGGAGTCAGAATTGGAAACAGACAATGAGTATAAACCTAAGATAAGCTTCTTGAATATTCAAAAGGTATCAGATACCGATGATAAAGAAGAACATCAATTACAATTTCGATTTTCATATTCTCCCTCATTTGGAGACTCCTCAATATCTGATGACATTAGTTCCCTCAAACAAGATAGAAATGAAGAACATATTGAAGTGCAAGCTCGGTTGTCAGATGCTCTTTCAACAGGAACTGCCTCTACATCAGACAATCATAGCTCATTCAGAAGAGATGGAGATGAGTGTATCGAACTGCAAGGTCACTTTTCAGACTCTCAGTCTATTGGAAACTCCTCTACATCAGATAAAAATAGTTCTTTAAAGAAAGATAGATCTGATTTCCCTCACTCTGATTCATTAAGCACTGCGGTTGAAAATATGCCTTCAGAACCTATATTAGTCACAAATACTAAATATTATGATCAGGAGGTTGAAGTTAGGGCATCCAACCATCTTCCCCAAATTGTTGAGTTTGAAAACACAGATTGTGGGAAGTTTGTCATGCATGATGATGCACATATTCACGAAAAAGAGAATTCTGATTCTGGGCAAACCTCTTCTGATCTGATGACTTCGAGACAGGTATTGTGTTCTGATATTGGACCCACCTCACCGGTGACGCTATCTGCAGGGACTCAATCTGATGAAACCCCATCTGGCACTGTTGAACTTAATTTAAGATTAGATGATGATGAAGATAGAACAGGTCTTGTTGAACCTATTACTGCCAAGCCTGATTCTCTTTCCCTAATAAAAGATGGTGCTTGTCCTGTGGATTCTTCTGAGAAAACATCACTAGACAACTTGGATGTTGATGATCCATATGTTCATTTGCAAGTTTCTAATGATTTAGAAGTAGCTCATGAAGATGAATGCAGTGATCATTCTGAAATCAAAATGTTCCATGAAGAATCTCCTAGTGAAAACTGTTCTGGAATTTTGGTTTGTAAAGATATTGGTTCCCGGGGAGAGGATCCCGTTGGCTCATCTGTGGAAGAATTAGGATTGAATTCGGGTACTGCGGTGGTGCTTGATTGTCGAGACTCAAAAGATGAGGATTGTACTATCGCAACCCAACTTAATTTGGAGGATTTGTCTCCTGTTGTGAAGGTTCCTCCATTGAGTTGCTTCGCCGGGGAGCTATCTTCTGGAGGAACTCATAACAATCCACGGGATGAACCAGGCTCAGCAGAAATTGAAGTTTTGCATTGTGATCTGCAAACAAATTTTGAAGTGATACCAAAGACAGTGTATGATGATGAGATAAATGGATCCATCAGCAGTGTTGATCCAGTTGAAGGTGATGGTCAATTTAAACATCCATCATTTCCTGATATTCATGTGATGGCAAATGATGTGGACACTGAAAATGATCAATCAGAAGATAAAGCTGTATATTCTGTTCCTTCTGCAGAAAGTGCCAAAAATGATGCGGGTATCAATACTTGTCCAGCTTCAGGTCTGATTTGTTCTCTGTCAAGGAGTCTTTCAAGTTTGCAAGAACCTCTCTCGGGTTCTTCACATTCTTATGTGATGGAAATGGAATCCAATGAAGTAGAATTGACTCAAATTTCCTTGGACTCAAATGCAGAGAAGAGGGAGGACCAACTGGCATCATCATTAGATATTACATCATCTGACATCATGTATTCTCCAAAGGGTAACCTTACAAAGTTAGAAGAATCTCTTTCTACTTTTTCAGATCCACAAGACAAAGTCCACGGGCCAGTTGCTAGAGAATCTTTGACTGAACTAGAGGAACGGAAGATAGTGGATCAACCAGAAATTGCTTGGGCTGATGTGCAACCAAACTTGAAAAAATCAGTGCCCTGTGATCTTCCAGATTCAGAAATATGTAATAATATTCAAAATTCATCTTCAAGGGAGAAATTCCAGCACAATGTTCTTGCTGAGGACGTGAAAATGGTGCCTGAACTTTCAGGTTTAGACAGTCAACAGTCAGAATCTTGTGATCAGAATGATCTTTTACAAAGTGGTAGAGATAGTTTTTCATCACCTTCCTATAAGCAGCTGGAGTCTGAAAATGATTTTGAGCAGTTAGTACAATCACAAGTTGGTGAACGGGATGCTGAATGTCTGCTCAGAGATGAGCAAAACTTTGCCTCTGAGAAATCTCAATTGGAGGAAAAAAGCCCTCATGCTACTACTGAATCTGCTTCAGAAATCCATGCAGAAGAAGGGTCGTCATCTTGTTCCTTACCACAGTCATTTGGTTGGGGGAGTAACCCTACAAAACATGTCATGGATCCAGTGAAGCCTCTTGTTCCTGATCACTTTCCCAAGGCAACTCAAGCTAATCTTGATGAAATGCCACCTATGCCCCCTCTACCGCCTATGCAATGGAGAATGGGCAGGGTTCAACATACTTCCCTAGCTTCACAGAGAGAAGAGTTAGAAGTAAGTCAGGCCTCAGTTCAACCAACGCAGCCAACAAAACCCCATACGGAATCTCAATTTGTTTTGCCAACTTCTGAGAGAGAGACCTTGCTGTATCAGAGTCAATTTTTGCCTGTAATGGCTGTGGAGAGTGATAAGCTCCAACAATCTTCTGGATTTTCTGTGGGTGTTTCAGGGCATCCTGTTGCTATACCTTTACAATTTCCTATCATGGTTAATGAAGCAAAAGGTCAATATAATCACCTAATGCTGGACAGAAACCAAATTCAGAACCCCTTCTTAACATTGCCTTCTACGGGCAGGCCTCCACATGGTTACATTGTTACTTCCGAGGCAGATATGGTACAAAATTCAAACCTACACCCAACAGTACTGCCTGCTGAATGTGCTATTTCTATGCTTGATTCCATCTCTTCACAAGAAAAACTTATTCAACCTCCAATTCAATTAATGACAGATACTAGTTCTGAAGTCAAAATACTTCAGCAGTCTTTAAGTAATGTGGTGTCTACAGGCATGCCTCCACATGATGTTGCTTCTGAGGGAGAAATGGTACAGAATTCAAATCTATGCGCAACAATACCCCCAGCTGAATGTTCTGTTTCTGGACATGATTCCATCACTCAAGAAAAACTGACTCAACCTCCAAGTCAATTAATGGTGGAGACTAGTTCAGAAGTCAAAACACTTCAGCATTCTAAAAGTAATGTGGTGTCTACAGGAAGGTCCCCGCACGGTGTTGCTTCTGAGGAAGAAATGGTACATAATTCAAAACTATGTGCAGCAATACCACCTGCTGAACATGCTGTCTCTGGACTCGATTCCATCTCCCCACAAGAAAAACCAACTCAACCTCCAAGTTCATCAAAGACGGAAACTAGTTCAAATGATACACTTCAGCAGTCTATAAGTAATGTGGTATCTACAGACAGGCCTTCACAGGGTCACATTGCTTCTGAGGGAGAAATGGTACCGAATTCAAACCCATGCCCTCCAACACCAACTACTGAATGTGCTGTTTCTGGACATGATTCCATCTCTTCTCAAGAAAAACTGACACAACCTCCTAGTCAGTTAATGACAGAGACTAGTTTAGAAGTTAAGATAGTTCATCAGTCTGTAAGTAATGTGGAAGGGGAACAAGGATGTCTGTCTGTCTCACTCATGTCACCATCAAGTGTTGAAAGTAGGGAGCCTAATCAGAGTTTCGTGCCCTTTGAGGGGGAAATGACATCATCCTTGGATACATATGCTCAAACATCAAATTATGATAGTGAAAGGACAAATGGAAAACCAAAGAATAAGCTTCCTCGTCCTCGGAGTCCTCTAATTGATGCTGTTGCTGCTCATGACAAAAGCACGGTGAGGCAGTTTATACTTCTTATATGACACTGAATTTCTTTTTGAAGTCTTAATTTGGAGTATAAATAGGCCAGATGGTCTGTGAGGTTCCTATGACCTAGCTTATGTTAGGCATGGCCTAGTGGCATATTTAGTAAAATAGATTAGGTTTAAACTTAAAAAAATGTCTATTTAAAAAATAGGCCATAGGCCAATTTGTAAAAAACCTAGCCTATAAGCATGTAAGTCCGCCTATATTATATTATTTTATGATAAATAAAAAAAAAATTAGTATTTAAATAATTTTAAATTATAAAATAATATTATTTCAATTATTTTTTTTCTAATTTCTAATAGGCCTAGAAGGCCTAATAAGCTTAAGTATACTAATATGTCGGGCAGGCCAGGCCTTTTTAAAAAGAGGCCAGATCAGGTGTACAATTTAGCCGACATCCGGCAAATAGGTCAGCTTAGGTTAAAAAATCTACATTGGTCTGACCTATTTAAGTTAAAGCATGGCCTGATTTATTTAGGTTAAGGTTTGGCTTGAACTATTTACACCCCCAATCTTAATTCTTGTATAACACTTTGCCTTTGAACTACTGCAGCTTAGGAGGGTTACAGAACGGGTTATGCCTGAAATAGCACCAAAGGTAGATGAAAGAGATTCGTTGTTAGAACAGATAAGAACAAAGGTTAGACCTTGCAACTTTTGTTTCTTTATACTGATCGTACCCTTTTTTGTATTTAAAGCATTCTTGTATAAATACTTTTTGCTCCTCTCAGTCCTTCAACTTGAAGCCTGCTGTGGATACACGGCCTAGCATTCAAGGTCCAACAAATTTGAAGTTTGCTGCCATCTTGGAGAAAGCAAATGCAATTCGCCAGGTCTCTCACTCTCTTTCTCTGTTTATTTTACTGTAACAGGCGCGTGCTCCACTTTCTTTTTATCTCTGTCTCTTGACTGCCATATCCATTTTCACCAGGGTCAACTAATTTGTTAATTATTGAAATAGGTTTTGGCTGGAAGTGATGACGATGATGATGATGCAGATAGTTGGAGTGATTCTTGAATTTACTATGGGAAGACTTCTCAGCTGGTCGTTATTTTGATATGCTGGTTCTTGTCTTGAATCGGGTCTGAAAGGTCATTTATCCCTATAATGAATAGGAAATCTCCGTCAAATGCAAGATTCTTTATCCTACTTTATGTTCATATATGATACTCTGAGCTCCATCCATATAGCTCCTCCACGTAGTCCTCTTTCTTCACAAATATATATGAATGATCATGGTACAAGCATGCAGGTTAGCATCGATGCAGATCCATTTTCGGAGGTGAAACTCAATTCACTCAAGACAGCTTCAGACTTAGCGTGCAAGCGCTGTACCAGTCCAGATCAACCTGTCATCGAAGTCTCTCATGTCCTCTCTCGTTTATATAAGCACGTGTATATTTGTGTTTTGTCATAATCTTTTGATTTATAGTCACGAGTATCCAATTTTGTAATTATGTGTAGTGTTTCGTGATAATATCCCCATTTATATATATATATATATACACGCATACATGAGTAAAATCATTTCAGTGTAAAGTTTCCAACATTATCTTTGTTCACTGATCCACTCTTTCTTTGTGACTACTGTTCTTGTCATATATTAGCAACCAAACTAGAGTATGGAAGAACTGCATAGGACGTTATATTGTATTCAGAAAGAAAATCAGGTTTTGTCCTACTACTTGACAACATCTCGAAGATGGAAAAGTGAAGGAATAAAATCTTTAATGTTGAAGTAATCAACCATAATTTTTGTTCCATACTAAAGTGTCGGACCGGGAACAATTATAAACAAAATAAATTTTTGTTGGGAATTATTGTGTAAAAGCATGCAACAAAGAGAAGCAGGTCTATTCTTATCTTTATTATACACTCGCAAAGAATTTTTAATTAAAGTTTCTAAAAACAACTCGAAATTGATGATCCACTATTCCACTTTATTATATTCACATTTTGTTTCTAAGTTTAAGATTTTGTTTTATTGCAAAAATTAGTAATTTTTTTTGTCCTATTTTTTTTTCTTTCAGGCAAATAAATGAGAGAAAGAAGCTAGTTTTATCTAAGTTGGTTACAGTTCTGAATTTAGAAGGACATGCTATGTAGGAGCCAAAAATGGATGATGATGAGCTTGCAGATAATAACAAATTTCATCACAGAAGGTAAACAGTTATCTTTGTTACTAAATGATAAGGTTGGAAGAGAGATTTTGAAAGATTAGGGTGTCAAAAAGATATATGAATTGAATAATGAATCAAGCTGTATAATCACACTCGAGATTACTGGTTTAGCTCAAACAACCCGTGGCAGTGGATAGATATTTTGTTTTTGGTTGAAAGGCAGTGGATACATATATTTGGTGATATCAAACTCGTTCTTACAGTGTTATTCAGGTTTATATTTAAATCCTTCAAGGTCAGTAAAAGGAATGTCATAATAAATAAGATCATGACCATCCATAAGTCCAAAAATGAAAAAAGCAGAAGCATCCTCATATTTATCATAAACAGTTAATTAGAGACTCATTCCAAATTCTGGTAAAAAAAAAAGGGACGCATTCCTCCTGAATATCTAGTACAACCAGCTGAATTTGAGGGTTTTGTGAAAAGTCCTTTTTTTCAAATCCAAAAGAAAAAAAAAATCCCATGTTGATAATGATAAATATGATTTAAGTAGTTGCCTTATGACACACAGATTTAAGTAGTTTTGGATTCACTGCTTTGCACGAATGCATACGCATCCATACACGATTTTTTTTTGGAGAACATCCATACACGATTTGAACACACGATCGCATGCCCATATGTATTATTTTGATAAATTCATTTATAAATGACATTGATTGGATCAAAAACATTTATTATTTGCATGTCAAAATGTTGGATACATATCAATTGGAATTAGGAGTAACAAATGTTTAATAAACAAAAAAATTTGACTAATTGTCCTCCAAAACAGCTTGGCAGAGAACCATTGAGAGCAGCTTTGCTTTTCTCAGTCCTCCTAGTCCTCGGTAAGCCTCTTCATTTTCTTATTTTTCAATCTCTCTTCTCTCTTCTTTCTTTAGCTTTTTCTGAATATATATATATATATATTTCCTCTCTCTCTCTCTCTCTATATATATATATATATATATATATATATGGGATAGGATCAACTTACACCAGTGTAAGAATAAAAAATCGTACACCAAATCTTAACCGTTGATTTCTGTGCATCTAACACTTGAGATTTATTGGGAATTAAAAATTAATTAATGAGTGAGACCTAATAAATCTTAACTGTTAGATGTAAAAAATTAATGGTTAAGATTTGGTGTAAGACTTATTATTCTTACACCGGTATAAGATGATCTTGTCCCTATATATATATATATATATATATATATATATATTCTCAGCATTCAAACCAAACATGATCTTCAGTTAACATCACATAAAGCTCAAAAAATACCCAAAAAGGAAAGGTAAAAACTTTGAAAACCCATGTTGCAATTCCGGTGTGGTTTCTCTATTTTGATTCAATCTGAAACATACCCATGATTTTACTTGAACAATTCACGGCGAAAGATTTACCCTTTTTAATTCTGAAACCAGAAAACCCCCACTTCTTCAGGGTCTCAAAAAGCCCAAAACTTGAAGAGAACCCACGTTCTGCAATTGAGGTTTGAAGTGGTGGAAAGGGATATGGAGAGCATCGCTGGGGGAGAGAGGAGTGGCCGCTTGTCGCTGTCAGAGGTGGTGGCGGATTGTGTGAAGCGGTGGTTCAGGGACACTCTCAAGGAGGCTAAGTCAGGGGACATTAACATGCAGGTTTTGGTGGGTCAGATGTACTACAATGGCTATGGGGTTCCCAGAGATGCCCAAAAGGTGGGTTCTTTTTTTTTTTTTTTTGGTAACTCTTTTTTTCAGTCTTCTTCAATTAACTTTCCCTAGATTTACTGGACTAGGGCTTGTTGGGGTGTTGGATTTTTGTGTGTTGTAGAATTAAAAGTTCTTGAACAATTCAACTGCTGATTATTATTTCCCCCCACCCCTCCCCCTTCAATGCGATGTTGCTTCTGAAAAGAAGAATAAGTTGGCCACTATTTGAAAAAACTCCCTTTTGTTTGATCTTAATACATGTATATTATTATATATGAGTATCTGTACTCAATTGTACACTAGTAAATTGTAATTCCATGCATAGAGGCCTGTGTACCTATTAGAATGACATAATAAAAAGTTCTATCATGGATGGGAGTAACAGCTTGAAGTCTTCTTTTTTTCGGACGGTAGTTTTAAGGTTAGAGTTTATTTATAATATAAAACACAATTGATTTGTGTTATCACCTTCATTATTTAACATAGACAATGTGTGTAATTTTATATGCAACCACTACCCTTGTTAGTCGGGATTTAATGGGGAATGGTTTTTTAGATTAACAATGTGTGGTTTGTGGAGTCTGTGGATGTACTTTATTTTTGTTGACTTTTGGTTTCCAAGACTGATGTTATATGTTGGCAATTAAGGGAAGAGTTTGGCTGACCAAAGCATCAAGGACTAGGTCTTCGGTTTGGAAAGTTGGTGATAAGCACCCAGGTTAACCCTCCCTTCCTTGTTACTGCCAGCAGCTTCATTTTATTTTCCTCTGTAACTTAGTGTCACTGTACTTGTTTTGATGCATCTTTGTTAGGTTATAATGCAAGTGACTCTGATTCAGATAATTGAAGGAGGATTCTTAAGCAGACTTAATTTGTTTTGATGCTTATAAATGTGAAAGGTGAGTTTATTCCAATCTGTCATGGCCATCCTAGTGACATACACTTTTTGTGCTTCATTTATTATTGTAATGAAAAAAACTTGAGGCTTGAACTCATGAAGTTGTTGGTTTGTTCTTCCTGCTTAGATCATTATGTATTTTGAGTCTGCTTTTATAAGAATTCAAATTTATTTCTAACTTAAGAATCTAATATCCTATTTCCTTATTGGCTTTATTTTATTTATCACAATTTGACTCTTCAAAATTATCTAATTTGCATATTTCTCTTGGATTTAGGTCATAGAAATTCACTTACTTTACTAGAACTTAGATTAAATGTACCGTTCTTTGCTTATGAGGTTTAACTTAAGGATGTTTCCTCAAGCCGGCATTGAAATATGTTGTTAGAACAACCTAAAGTTTCAATATTGGTTTTTTATCTAGGTGGTGAGCCTTTATATTTACTTGTCTTATAAACTTATTTACTGTTTACTAGATTAAATATTTGTAGCAGTATACATTTGTAGAGCCAGTCTTCTTTACAAAGAAACTAAGTTGGAGCAAATATGATATTGATGGGTTTTTTGTTCCAAGTTTCACCAGTAATTTGCTTGGAATAATTTGGCATGTGATTTCTCTACATATTATTGTTGAATAGTTTATCCCTAAGCTTAGATAGAGGAATTATAGATGTCATTATGGTGTTTATATTCTACTTCCAATAACCCTTGGATTTGAAAGGTTAACATGGTTTACGAATTCTCTTATATGTTGTTTTCTATTCCAACTTACCCGGCAGTGAAATACCTGTTGAACTAATTTAAAACCTATTGATGACTTGTAATTATTAAGACAAGATGCTGAGCTCATCCTTCATCACCTTGTATCCAGTATAATGTTTTCAACACTCTTTAGAGGGGGAGAAATTTGGAAATTGCGCTTTGGCCTCGACCAGTGTCCTAGATCTAGATGTGGTTTGCCCTGTCAATCATTGTTCCAAATACTCAATGGCCCTGATTTTTGTCTCAATTGCAATCTAGCTCTGCCAATCTTTGTCCTAAATATGCTCTGGATCCTATCTTTGTCCCAGATGCAATCTAGCCTTGCCGGTCTTTGTCTCGTATACATGGTTTGGCTCTATCTGCTCGGCCCTCATACAGTGATAAATGAATTGGCAGTGATGTATACCAACCTTCCACTGTGTATCATCCCCATTGTGATTTCTCCCATCTCACTAATGAGTCATGCCAACAACCATGGTTGTGATGCACACCAGCCTTAAGTTCAATCTCAATATTTTTTGGGCTCCTAAATAATCTTGTGGTATGGATGATTTTTAGTTCTTGTTTTGTATAAGAGCTTGCTGGGATATTTTTGCTAATGATGATTCCAGCAAGGTCTCTTCTTCTTTGGTCATGCAACATTTGAACCAGTTTTTCATACTAATGATCATTCAGCCATCTTGTTGAGTTGTCTCTCTAGCAAGGTCTCTTCTTCTTTGGTCATGCAACATTTTAACCAGTTTTTCATACTAATGATCATTCAGCCATCTTGTTGAGTTGTCTTTCTAGCAATGCTCATCTCTTCATCATCTCCACCATCCCTAAGTTGCCTTTCTAGCCATGTTTTGTGGAGCCTAAATTATACTGTTTGGTTAAAAGGTTAATATTTTTAACAATTTTAAAGCTTAGTAAGATTTAGCTTGAGGGGGAGTGTTGAAAACCATGTCTAGGTTCATTGTATATACACGGGTAGTAGTGTTTAAGTTCATACTTGTCTACGTTCATTATACCTCTTGACCTCTTTGGTTACATAAACACCTCTCCATTTGTTGTTAAGGCACACAGACTGTTTTTCTCTCTGAATTTCAACAACATCCAATGTTTGATTTGCTTCATTTGAACTGAAATGCTTGGGATTGTTATACAAGCCTTGATTTGCTGGTTAGGCGCCTAATTGGCGGTTATTAGAGATAATGAGAAGATATCCTTTTTGGTATCTTGTTGGTTTTCTGTTGCTTTAAGGACATTGGCTGCCAGCCTGCTAGTAGTACCATATTATCCTGACAGGGGCATTATGTAATTACCTTCTCTGAGTTAAATAGTGTTTCTGAGGAAATCTAGTAAAGGTTTTCTAGTTAGATCACTTGTTGGGGTTGGGATAGGGGAGAAATTCTAGATTAAGAATAGAACCCGAGTCTGTGGTTTGAAATAAGTATGCACTCAGTTTGGGATTCCTTCAAATGGATAAGGCAACCATGTTTAGGTAAAATGGGAGAACAGTATTTTAATTGCAACATGGTATCTTTGTGACTTTAAGTATTCAATATCAACATCAACAACACCTTTATCCCAAACTAATTGGGGTCGATGGTAGATGAATCCAAATAAAAGATACGAAAGAGTTGAAAAAAGATAAAAAATAAAAATAAATAAATAAATAAAATAGTAATAATATATATATATATATATATATATATATATATATATATATATAAGTAATTAAAGAAGGGAAAAAGAAGAAGAGGGGGGAGATGAAGAGGAAAAGGACTAAAAAGAGACCATCTGGAATATATGAATAACGGATCTAACCTTCCATCATGCGTATAGCTTTTTTCCATACTGTTCTAAGGCACACCATCCACCAATCTATATCTCATTCCATTAAATCTTGTTTTACTACCCTCCCGCAAGTATTCAAATGACTCGAAATTAAGTCATGGCAACCTTACCTTGTCGAAACAGACAAATATGTGATGTGGCAAGCTCTGTCAAGTGTGAATTAGCAAAGCAGGGTATAGATAATGATCTTTTTTTTCTGGGAATCCACTGATCTCAAGAAATATGAAAAGAGCAAACAGTGATTCTACCATGTGGAAGTGGAATATACTGACATGCAAATATATAGTAAAATAAAATGGTATGTTAGGGAGATAATATTTGGAAATTGATGGGGCATAACAAACTGGGTTAACTAGCCCTGTTCTTTGTTCCAGAAGGCACCTTATTCAAATACAAACATTGTTCCAGATGTGTGCTGATGACTTTGTTTCTAAATCAAAAGAGAGAACATACCAATAAAAGCTTTGGATAGGTCCTTCTGAATTTGCATTGTTGTTAATTTATGTGCAGCTGTTTGAGGCATGTTGTAAATTGTATCAGTTGATATTGATGTGGTAGTTGACCACTATACTGTTGTGTTTCACATTCATAACCAGGCTCCCAGAAAAGATGACTGTGACATTTTCTGATGATGAATTTTTAAAAAGTTGTATCTTTTGTGCTCTAGAATATTTGGATATGTGCTGAGTAAGGGTGTAAATGGGCTGGGTTGAGCTAGGTTTTGGCTTAAATAGGTCAGACCTGTATAAAATACTTTAGGTCTGGTCTGTTAGGTTTATGTAGCCCAAATTAAAAGTCTGGTCTGACTTATATTTAAAAACTAAAAACCTTGGCCTTGGCCTAGGCCTGTTTAAGCCTATTAGACATTCAATAATTAGAAAAATAATTGAAATAATATTACTTTTTTATTTAAAATTATTAAAATAATAATTTTATTTATTTTACTTAAAATAACTAATATGATATAGATCGGTCTGTAGGCTTATAGGCATGGTATGTAAAAGAAAGCCTATGGCCTGTTTTATAAATAGGCTTTTTAAAAGTCTGGTTCTGTTTTTTTATTATATATAATAGGCCGAGCCTGGTTTGATATAGGCTGGACCGTAGTTCTCTGTTAGGTCGTCGACCCATTTACACCCTTAGTGCTGAGGTAGTTGTAGTGAGCCATTTGGTTTTGAATGATGAGAAGTTTAGAATTAAGTTTCTTATAATCTCTCCCTCTCACAAATGCCAAATGCTAAACCAAATCAAATGATGAAGCTACGTATCTAGTCTGCTCGTGTTTGTTTCTTGGTTTTAACTAGTTAAACTGTCCTTTTATTGTTTTTGTAGGTCTTCCCTACGCTCTACTATGCATAGCCACTGTGAATGTTTCTGTAACATGCAGTTTCACATCTGGTTTCTGATTTTTGTATGATTTGCTACTCTAATTTTTTTCTATCCAGGCAAAGAAAATCAAGTTAATGCTCATGGTTTGGGCCTTTGGGGGACAATTGTCAAATCATTTTGGGTTCGTGACTAGCATGTTTATTTACGAAATTAGTCTGCTACTTAAATATTTCTTTTTCTCAAATTATAGTATTTTTAAGGAGGAAAGTCTTGAAACAATGGTAAAGTGGCTCATTTGTGATTAAAATGTCATTAGTTCGAGTATAAAACAATAGGCTCTTTGCAAAAAAAATTGTTGAGTATAAAGTTGTGTTTAGTCAACTTTTATCCCTACTCTCGCAAAGTTGGGAAGACTTTTATTCATTGGGATTTGTCCTTAATTGTAATATTATTGAAGGTGAATATATCTCTATTCATTTTTATTTAAAAATAGTTTTCATTCATTTATTATTTCCTCTCGAGTTTTTTAGCACTCATAAGATTGTTCTTTTGTGATTGGAAGATCATTGGTTTGGGTATGAGAAATAACTTCCTTGCAAAAATGCAAAGGTAACACTGATTCAATCGTCCCTATTCTCACAAGTCAGGGAGTTTATGCATTGGGTTTGCCCTTTATTCATAATTTCCTCTCTACTATTGTGTCATATAATATTTCTGTTGAGATATTCAAGTGTGATGAGTCCCACATTGGTTGGTAGTGGACTAAGTGAAGAGTATATAAGTGGATGAACCCATGAACTCAATGCCTTAAGGTTTTGGGTTGAGACGTGGTGTCGGATCCACTTGCTACAGTTGGTGTAGCTTAGCCCATTGGTGGTGGTCTCCCGCTACGGACTTCTCCCTGGACTCGCCTGACAGTGGTATCAGAGTCGGGTTGTGCTCGAGCTAGCCTGGTGATTGGCTAGGAGGCGGGTTGAGTACTTGGGCTCTGGAGTACTCAGTTCAGATGGAGCATATCAATGTTGGGTTTCACACTTAAGGGAGAGATTGTTGAGATATTCAAGTGTGATGAGTTTCACATTGGTTGGTAATGAGCTAAGTGAAAAGTATATAAGTGGATGGACCCATGAACCCAATGCCTTATGGTTTTGGGTCGAGATGTGGTGTCGGATCCACTTGCTATTGTTGGTGTAGCTTAGCCCATTGGTGGTGGTCCCCCGTCACGGACTTCCCCCTAGACCTGCCTGACAATTTATGTAAAATATTTTAAGTTTCCTTTAACATAGTGTTATTTGCACATAGTGCAAAGTTCATGAGATTGTACTCTTAACTTGGAAAGCACGGACACACAAATTTTTTGTCGGACACGCGTTCGATACGCGGTCAACATTTGGGGACACGCGGTCAACTCTCCGACACGTTCCGACACGTTTTTTCGATACGCAGTCAATGTTTTTCGACACGCGATCAACGCTCAGACATGCTCGGACACGTTAGGACACGTTTTTTTTTGTTTTGTTTTTTAATCTTAATTTTATTTTGTTAACTAAGTATAAAAGAAATAATTTATAAATTAATTTTTTTCTATTATGAAATTTGACATGAAAAATTAACAAAGTATGAAGAATTATTTATATTTATGTTATGAAATTTAAATATTTGATTGGTTATATGACTTATTATGGATTCTTATATGTATTAAATATAAATTATATTATATATATTAAAAATTTTATTTAATATCAAAACTTGTCCTAACGTGTCGAAATATGACATTTTTTAGAATTAACGTGTCGGCGTGTCGTGTCCCGAGTCCGTGTCCGTAGATCGTAACTCTTAACACTTTGAGGTATAGTTTAGCCGTGATTTACTTTATCAATGTGTAAGAATTCATTAGCTGTTTTGGCTCTTGCAGTTCCAATTTCTGCATTTTAGATTTAAAAGTGGCTGATCACTGGGGCTAAATGTCCAAGTAGCCAATGATTTTTTTTTTTTTAGATAACCTAGAGGTATCACCATACAACCTCCTCTAGTCACTTTGTTCAACCTCCTCAATGAAATAGAGGGTGCATTAAATCACTGTCGTTGGAGGAAGGGTGAGACTAATCTTCCTTTGAAGGGAAAGTAGTTTCTCTTTGATTTTCAAAGAATTCCAAGGATTTGCTTTGGCCAAGGTTTGGATCTTTGATCAAAGCAAATTCTTGGACAGGTGAATTGCCAATTGAGCTAGTTATGATTTTTACTTTCAATGTACGGGGCTATTGATAACCACAATTGGTGTGCAATTTCAGTGGTATGATTAAATTTTTTAAACGATCCTGAATTGTTATTTAATGGATCACAAAAAGGGATAATGTGTTGAAGTTGAAGAATATATAGCTCTCATCAATTTTTAAGAAGTGCTTGGTGTGTGGACGTAGAATAAAAATTAATTTTGATTTCAAAGACAAATGATGCTATTTAAAAATCGTAGAAGTTATATTTTATGAGTTGAAGTAAAGTAATTCTTTTTATTTGTTATAAGTATGATTTTAAATTTATGATAAATTGCTTCAAATACAAGTCATTTCCAACTATACGGGGTTGGTTATATGGATTAAATGGCTTCGTTAGTTCAAAAACCAATTATTGGCATCCTACCTCATGTTTTTTTTTTTAATGTGATCGTGTTTTGTGTTACGTGAAAAGTTATAATCATTTATTGATAAATGAATGGCTAATAATTAAATTATTATTTTTTATTTATTTAATTTTAGCAGTTTTATCATTAAAATTGTCACCCTTATAATGTCCACACATTTTTGACTGGGTGCAATATTTGGTAGCAAATCAAGTATCTCACAACTAAATCTCCACTCTCCATGCTCACTACAACTACAAGCACCTACCAGTTGTTGGCCTTGGCTCACTATGAAGTATGAATTTTATTGTGTGGGGTTGCCTGCACTGTTATTTTTGTCTTTCTCTGCATTTTTCCTATCACTATTGTTTGTGTTCGATTGACATACTATTTTCCTCTGTAAATTGTGGAGGCATTTACTGCGTAGCTGTGAGCACTGCACACCTATCTTATAGTCCATGATTCTACGGCACTGGTTAAGTTGTTCTATTTCTTTTAAGATCACCACTAAAATCTTCCAATTATTCTTCGAATCAATAATATATTCAAAAAACAAGAAATATGGGTAAGGTAGAGACCGAAATAATAAAATTAAGATTTGTTCTGGACCGACCGAATTGCCCTACCCAATTACCTTAGTGGTTGCCCGACATGGCTCCATTCACTTAACATGCAGAGTGTATGACTCCATAATAAATATGTGTACCCACAAAAAAAAAAAAATTAAACTTAGACATGCGTCAACACAACATGATATTAATTCGTGTCATTTATCCAAACTTACACATAATTCATTTTATCTCAGGGGTCAACACAATCCGTATTTTGATGTATCATGTTGCGAATCAACTCACAAGTCATGACACGTTATCCTTTATTACATTTTTTTGGATTACATCCGGGTATTCACACAGTCGATAGCCATGAGACTAATTACTCACCCCGGCTCAGCGCACAAAGCGGTAAAGAGCTGGTTACAGAATATTTTCCATTCACAAGAGTTGGGATTCGAACCCCCAACCAGTTGCTTATTATCCCTTACTACATTAGTTTGTTGCTAATTTTTCAGCTAAGGTTACATACTACACATAAAGCAAATATAGAAATAGCAATAGCACTAGAAGGGAAGAAAACAAAATGAGCCACAATGAGCAATTTCTCGCTAAAGGAGAAACCTGATTAATAATATTTTGCCCCAACTAAGCCCGATTTTGGGTTTGTCCTATAGTTTACTTAAAGAATTGAAGTTTAGGAATAAATAAATAAATAAATAATTAATTAATTAAGATTGATATATCAAAAAATAAATAAATAAAGTATGTATTAATTTGTTAATTAAAAATTATATTTTCAATATTTGTATAGTGTATTTTTAAAAAATTTATTGTTGAATAAACTTATATAAATCAAATATCCTTACATGAGTTTAATATAAATTAAAAAAATTAATAATTAAGAATAATATAAACTTCACTTAATTAATAATATGCTTGCAGTACACAACTGGTGCCATGTCTGCTGGTGGAATGATGGGACGGGACATGAAAGTATACAAAAGAGATGATGGCATGCATGAGACATTTCGGCTTGTAATTATTATAAAATAATAACAAACAAGATAAGCACTGTATCATTTATATTTTTTTTTTTTTTTTGATAGCCTGTATCATTTATATTTATACTCAATGAAGTTATAGCCTTCTAAGTAATTATTTCAATTTTAGAGTAATTTGACTTGTTAAAAATTCATGAAATTCAAGCAATAGATACGGTTAATTGTTTCATCTTATGATCATAAATACCTTCATTTAAACAAATCTTTATATAATAATTCAAACATAAGGATTATGTTTTATAATTGTAATAAAATATATATTCTTTCAGTTAAGTTAACAGTTACGATAAAGAGAGGAGATTGAAAAATCCACTGTTAAATTTAAATTCAGAATTATTTAACATTATCCTCCACCTGCATAATAAATTTCACATGTTTTTTGAAAAATGGGTCTTGTCGTAGAACTTACAGATAAGATGGTTAATTCTCAACTTATAATTTAATAATTTTATTATTATTATTATTATGATTTTTATAAGAATTGGCACAAATAATTAATATAATATGTATAGCTATTATTCAATAATTGAATAAATAAAACTTCCAAATCTATATGACGAGTAGTTCTTTAAAAAAAAAAATACTCAAGAAAATAATAGCATCCCCACTAGTTGTTTTCTGCAAGCATATTCGAATCTTCAATTGATGACAAAATTCAACTTTTATATTCAATATATATATATATATATATATATATATATATATATATGAAAAAATTGCCCTGATCTATAAGGAAAGATCCATGGTCAGATATTTCGTGCATTTGTTGTTAGGTAGGTGTAGTCAGATGTTACACTACCCCCTCCATGTGTCATTTACGTGGCTACACTGCTCAACGCAGACTCGTTCTTAGCTCATATATAATACTCTAACTGAGATTCTAGCTGCAATTCAACGAAACTATTATTTTATATCTTTGATTAATACATATGTTTCCCTCACCGATTATTATTTATTTATTTATTTATTTGTATCAATGAACTCATCATATCATATTGACACATGAATTAAAGAAATTGCATGTTGCTTGGTTAAGAGTAACCATTGTGATACTAATGGTCAAAAGGAGTGAAGGGAAGAATCTGATATGGAAGAAAACATCATATTGAGGGAGCCTCTGTTCGTTCAACAACAAGAAAACCCATCTTCTCTAATCAATTATTTATATATTGGTCACTTCTTAGCTAGATGGGGTGCCAGGTTCTTCTTCCTTTTCTCACCCTCGTTATATTGTTATATCACAATTGGTTCCTGTGTTTCCGTGATTTAATTGTCACAATTTTATTTTATTTTTTCAAAAATCTCATTTTATGAAGAAAATTATATCTTTTTTTAGTTTAATTTCGTGTTACATTATATCTGCTTTGAATAGGATAATGGGTTATACATTATTACCAAAAGGGTTGAATTCAAATGATTGCATGTCCAACGAAATCAGAAATTTATGAGTGGGATATGAAATATCTATAATATGTGTTATTATGATCCATCCAAATGTATCAAATAAAAATATCTATTAGTATTACCATGTTGAGATGTAACAAAAGGTGGTTATGATCACTATTTTTCTGCTTTGGTTTGTTTTATTGTAGTTGAATTCATTGAGGGTCTCTGTTTGCAGAATGTGGGAATTTTCTGTTGGTTTATATATGATCGATATTTGGCCGGACTCGTTGCTCTATGCAGCAATATATGGTGCAGTTGAATCAGCCTCCACTGCAGTGTTTGGTCCCTTAATTGGAAAATGGGTTGATAAGTTGTCTTATGTGAAGGTTGAGCCCAAAACTGTTACCTCTGCTTTGTTTTATGCAAAGACCAACACTTCAACTTTATCACCTGTTAAGTTATGCTAACCTTTATTAGTTACCAAGTTAACTATTACATGGGAACATCACAAGGTAAATTATGTAAAAGATTATAGGAGAATACAGAAATATCTTCAATTATCTTTCACTTGTGTACTGTTAAGTATAAATATTTGAGATATCTTAACTAAAATAAAAAGTTCCTCATATATAGAGAATGAAATCAGAAATTTCCTTTGTGTATATAGTTACATCTGACACAAGTGTCTGAGTTATTTCAATTTGCTTCCTAATTCTTTGATTATGAAGGTGCCTTTAAAGAAGTAACTATGTCTTCATGTTTTGTTGGCAGGTTTTGCAATTGTGGTTGGTGACACAAAATCTCTCTTTTGTTATTGCTGGGGCCACTGTAGTTGCCTTACTTGTCTACTCATCTTTGAAGTTTACAAATTTCTCAGCTTTCATATTGCTGGTGTTTATAATCAATGTATGTGGTGGCATTGGTGTACTTTCAACTCTTGCCGGTACCATCTTGATTGAAAGAGAATGGTAATATTCTTGAGGCTTTAATGAGAAAAAGATTTATATTTGATAGTGAATAATCTATTGCTTGAATCAAGTATTGATGCTGAGAATTTAGTCTCACAATCATGTTGTCTTTACTATCTCCCAAGGTTTACAAGTCGGATAAATACTAATTGTTTCTGTTTACAAGTTTTGCTTTGTTTTCTAATTGTTTAATTGTGGACTATGGAGGAAAAATGGTATTTCACAACAAGATTGATACTTCTAATTGTTCTCTCATCAGAATGTAGTGACTTTGCTGATATTTCATAGCATCACTTCTTAGAGGAAACTGAATATGTAAAATGAAATTATAGAAGAAATATTGTGTGAAAAATATGCTTTTATTGTAGTTTCTGTAAAGAACCACTTCAACCCAAAACCTTAAGGTGTTAGGTGAGGGCCTTTTTAATGATTTATATTATTCTCTAACACACCCCCTCACATAAGAGCCCTTTGGACTTGAAGTGTGGATATTGCACAGGCCTAATTTTTGGTTTACCTTTTTGTGCTTTTTATTTAATTCCATAAATGGGGGCGGTGAGGATCGAACCCATGACCTTATGGTCACCGAAGCTCTGATACCATCTAAAGAACCACTTCAACCCAAAACCTTAAGGTGTTAGGTGAGGGCCTTTTTAATGATTTATATTATTCTCTGACAGTTTCCATTGTTCAGGTTGTTAGTTATATCCGAAGGTCAACCCCCAGAATTGCTGACAAAGATGAATTCAGTTACAAGACGCATTGATCTAACCTGCAAGCTTCTTGCTCCTGTTATAACTGGGTTCATAATAAGTTTTGTATCACTAAAAGCATCTGCTATAACTTTAGCACTATGGACTACTGCTTCTGTTTGGGTGGAGTATTGGCTTTTTACATCTGTGTTAAATGGGATTCCAGCTTTGGGCCAAAGTAACCAAAGGAGAATGGCAAGACTTTCACAAAGTGATTTGAAAAGGAACAATCCAACTTTGGAGGGAGAAAGCTTGCTTTCTGGTACTGGTGGTAACTCAGAATTGGCAGATAGAAAAAGCAGAAAAAGTTTATCTCAATGGATTTCAGATATCCCTTATATTGCTGCATGGAGAGTTTATTTACAGCAAGAAGTTGTCCTTCCTGGAATAGCTCTGGCTTTGCTATTTTTCACTGTACTCAGGTATATCCATCAAAGATTTTTCTTGAAATTTTCATTTTTACCTCTTTAGAAGCTTGTTCAGTACTATTCTATGAGATAGATCACAAAGAATTGTGCTAGTTACACAACGATCTAAGACCATCTGATCCTTTCTTTTAAAACAAATTCAGATTCAGAAACCTGGGAATTTGTTGCAGTTGTGCATCCAAGTTTTGTTAAATCATTGTTTTATTTATAACAAAAAAAAAAAAAAAATCTGAATTAGCAATGTTTGTGGGGGTGAGCCTTGAAACAGCGGTAAGGTTGCTCCTTGTGACCGGAAGGTCACGGGTTCAAATGTGGGAAACAGTTTCCTTGCAAGTGCAAGTTAAGACTGCATACAATCGACTCTTATCCCTATCCTTACAAGTCGGGGAGCTTTTTGCACTGGAATTTGCCCTTTTTTAGCAACGTCTGTCCATTATACTCTAGTCATTGGACAAAGTTATTCAGAAAATTTTGTTCTAAACATGTCTTGTATTTATTTGCTGCTAGTTGGGCCTGATGAAATTCCAATTGCTTGTCTCAGCTTTGGAACTTTGATGACAGCCACCTTAGAATGGGAAGGAATACCTGCATATATTATTGGAATAGCAAGAGGAATCAGTGCTGTAATTGGAATAGGTGCAACAGTTTTATATCCAGTGCTACAGTCTCATATATCAACTATTAGAGCTGGACTTTGGTCTATCTGGTCTCAGGTATAAACATACTAATGGCTTTGAAATGTTATGTATAAATGACATGTTCCGAATGATAGTCAAATATTCAATTTCTTTCTTTGTGAACAAGTATTCAGAAGACTTGTTACTGATAATACTTAGCTTACAGGTTGTTCTTCTTAATGGGTTATCCCTATTCATCTTAATGGGTAATTCTTAATGTTATGTATGTTTTGCATGCAGTGGACTTGCCTCATACCATGTGTAGCTGCAATTTGGATCCAAAATGGCCTTCTATCATCATATATTCTGATGGGAAGTGTAGCTATATCTCGGCTTGGATTGTGGATGTTTGATTTATCTGTACTTCATCAAATGCAGGTAAGAAATGACCCTTGTTGTCTGAAATTATTTAAATTGTTTCCTATAACAAATGGGAAATCTAGCTCTTAATGTCTATGATGAATCACAGGAGTTTTCTTTCTTCATAATCATCTTGGCCTGATTTTTGTTTTTAATTTATTTTTCTTAAATAGGATCTTGTTCCTGAATCTGATCGTTTGATTGTTGGAGGTGTTCAGAATTCACTTCAGTCTTTGATGGATTTATCAGCCTATGTTATGGGAATCATAATTTCTGATCCACGGGTGAGTTTTAAAACTATAACAAATCATGTCCAACTCAAACATGTGATATTTTATATTTCTGTATCTCTTTTTCTTGGTGAATGAGTTGGAGAATGGGGGGTTTAGTAAATTTAAGTGTAAGTGATAAAGTCTCGTATTAGGAAAGAATGAGCTAAGCATAGAATAATATATAAGTGAAAGGACCAATAAACTTAGTGTTTTAAGGTTTTTGGTTAAGATATGGTGTCAGATTCACTTGGTGTATTTGTCATACTAGATGGTAGTCTCCTTTATTTTGGGCTCCCCTGATCACTGCGTATTGGCAAAGTAGCATCACTTATTGATACACTTCATTGTTTCCTTTTAATTACATCGTAAAGTTTTTGATTAAAAATTCATTCAATGTTGTAGCACATTTTACAGTTCTCACCTGCAAAAAACAAACTATATCTCATTCAACAACAGTGTAAAAATTATCCACAACACTACTAAGTACTAACATTGGTCTACAATTTATTTCTTTATAACACCTTTATAGTTTATTATCTTCATCTACTGCCAAAACTTGGCTATTGCATTGAATCTAATGATTCACAAAAATCACAGTTATGCTGATCCTGTTTCCTGTTATCTGAATGTCTGTTTCAGGACTTTTGGAAGTTGAATTTATTATCATTTGTAGCGGTCACATTAGCAGCAATCCTCTACTGCATCCATGTATACCATGTTAGAAAGCACCTCTTTCACTTTGACAGACTAGTGTGGAGTAAATATTTTGTAAGAGAACCTTAAGTTTTGAAGGTCAATCTGTTGTGCAAAAGTTCTACATTGACTTTTCATACCATTTGGAGAAATTGTCTACACAATAGTGATGGGTTTGCAAATAACAACCGATTCATCTATAAACTTAAAATATAGCCATAGGTCTAAAAACATATTTATTATCAATATCTATCAAAATCTCTCACATCTAAGTTCCAAACGCCCCCAATGGAAAATAGTTCCAAGCACCTAACCATTAGCCCTTAGCACTATCTGAAAAAAAAGTTATGAAAGAGATTTAATCCATTGCAATTTGAATTTTTTTTCTTGTAGTATAGTTTGTAACTTGTAGTCAGTAGTTGAAAGCTTTATCAGCACCCAATGTGTATTTGAAACCCTCTTTAAAGCAATTCAGTTTTATTCCACAGTACATTTTGCGCTTATTGCTTATATTCATGTGATTATCATTTCACTTATTAGTTTATGTAATCTAATTATTCTGACAAAATTTATTTAACCAAACTACATTGATAATATTAGTGTTGTCAAATGCTTAGTTATGCTCCCACTACTTGACAAAAGAGTAGTTTTTATCTATAATTTCATCTGTATTTTTGAATAAAAGAATCAAAATTTAAAAATATCATTAGTTCGTCAATTGCCACATATAACAACAAATTTCCACCCAGAACATAGGTGATAAACCTTGCACAATGATTATATATTTATATCCATCTATCTAAATTCACAAATTAGGTGATTTAAAATACACAAGGGATTTAAAAAACATACCAAACGCACTACATCAACAAAAAGGCCCAAGTGACATGTGTCCTACGCATATTATGTAACGGATGGAATTGATGCGACTCACTCCACCACCTATAAATTGCACACAAATATTTACGTATGATGTGCTATAATGAAAGGCTTTCACTTGTTGTATTCTGATTAGCAAGAGTGTGATTTTAGTGTATCAATGGGATATTATTTTAATTTAACCAATTGTCTCGGATTAGAGTTTTAGGTACACAGTGTGTTAAAGTGGATAGATCTCAAACAATGAAGCAACTTAGATCTATTACACTCTGCAACGTCCTATACAACGGTCTTAGTATAGTGATTGTCAACAGGATTAAACCCTACTTGGGTGATCTTGTATTTCCTAAGCACGAGTGGAGTTATTGTGGTCCGGGACTTCAAAAAATTAGGTGGGACTGATGTGAGAGAAAGAAAGAAAAAGTTGAAGAGAGAAGAGAGAGAAAAGATAAAAAATAAAAAATATTAATACAGATGTCAATTTTTGAATGGAAAGACCATGGTCCCGGACCATATTAAAAATTTTGCCTAACCAGATGAGTTTCATCCCAAAGCAGTATATTCAGGATAATATTATTATCGTTCAAGAGCTTGTTCATACGATGCATAAAATAAAAGAAGAAAGAGATTCATGTCCATCAAAATCGATTTAAAAAAAGCATACGGTAGATTCAATTGAAATCTTATTCAAAGAGTTCCGAAAGAAAAAACTTTCTCACTCTTATATTTTTATCCAGCTCAAAACTAAGAATAAATCTTCAATACTACCGTCGCATTGAGTATTTGGTATGACGTTCAAAATAAAATTATATATTATATATTTTAAAAAATACATAATTGTAATATTAATAGGATGTCCATGGAGTATTGAAGATTTGCTCCAAACCCAGATTAATTAACATCCGTTGACAACCAAATATGGGATAATATATACTAAAAAATAAATACCCATATGAATAGTGAGTTAGAACCACATTCTAGGAGCATATCTTTGGTGCTATTGTAGTATGTACTCTTTTACTAAAAGTAGAAAATGACGATAGTTTTGGGAAAAATAACCATACAAAGAAGGATAAAATAATAAAAAAATATATTATATTTTTTAAATTGAGTAAATGATGCACCGAGTTTTTCGTACTACTATTGTATATTTTCCATCCCTAGGTAATATTGGATGGGTTTATAACTAGTGCTGTTTATCCACGTGAAGACTAGTGCTTCGCATCTGAGTGGGTCCATTTATACCTAATTCGTAGTTTGGCCGCAACTGACTCCTCCCTCGTTGAGGTTAGTGATCCAACCAAACATCTCGTTGAGGTTAGTGATCCAACCAAACATGTGCAATGTCTTCCCTAGAATATGCTCTCTTGTTTCATTTTGTCAAAAGCTAGCATTGAAATATTTGGACAGCTACAAATGCAGACAACATAAAATCATTTGTGCTGTTGGAGGATCAAAATAAAATCATGTATTTATGACCTATCTTGTTTCTTATCCTTAAGAAAAATGTTTTTATATTATATTTGAGAAAAATATCTCACCTATTACATGAGATGAAATTATTTTTTATAACTCAAAATGATATTGTTTTAGAAAGAAAAAAAAGATATTTTGAATATTTAATTTCTCTTTTGTAATATGAATTTTTTCAAGTAAGTTATATTTTATTTTTGAATCTCAAAATGACATCTTGTTGAGATTGCATATGATAATTTTATCACGTGAGGCAAGACAAGTATTAAATCCATTTTATAAATAATAAAATAAAAATTTAAACTATCATGTAAAAAATTATCTACCTGGTATTGAAATTTTCTAAAATAATAATTATTAATTAATTAAAGGAAAAGTATTTCTCCAGTCACCGGAGATAAAGTTATCTCCAATGAGCTCAAAATGATGTCGTTTTTGAGTTATAAGATTAAAAAATTATAATGATAAAGACTAATATAACCCTACAATATATTAAAATTACAAAAACAACTTGATTTTTCCCTCAAAACGATGTTGTTTTGGACTCACCGGAGATCACTTATCTCCATTGACCGGAGAAATCCCTTATCCATTAATCAATTAACAATTTGAAGTTCAATATATATATATATATATATGGGAAAAATGTTTCTACAGTTAATGCAGATAAGTTATTTGTATTTATTCCCAAAACGACGTCGTTTTGGTATTGAAATCTTAAAAAATTATAAATATAAAGACTATTATAACCCTGAAATAAATTAAAATTACAAAAACACCATGATTTCTGTCCCTAAACGACGTCGTATTGGCTTACTGCAGATAACTTATATGCAGTACCTGCTGAAAAAGCGAACCCTATATATATATATATATATATATATATAATCATTTTATAATCTAATTGAAGATTAACTTAAAAAGTATACAGTTATAAAAAAAATATTTTACAACAATAATTGTTTTCAATATCTTATTTAAATTTAACTTTATATTTAATTCATTCTAAACGCTTGTTGATATAACTTATTTTCTTATATTAACAAAAAAATGCAATTGGTAAATAAGAACTTATGGTTAATATATGATTAAAAATAATGTAAATAAAGCCACTAGGATTGACCTAGTAATGAAAGATTTGAATAATTTGCACGAAGTCATAGGTATAAAAAAAGAAAATGTATTATTATAATGTTTGGAGTTACTAAAAACCTCTAGGAATAACATAAACACCCCATTTATGATAAAACTCAAATTACATTTAGAAGATGATAAACTAGAATCAACCGATGGTGGCTTAGTTGGAACTAGCTAGAGAACTAAGTAAGTAGAGGTGAGATATGTGTTCGATTCTTTCAAATATTATCTTTGAGAAGAGTTTAAAGCCTTAATTCCAAAACTCGCATAGAATCGGACTAGTCACTGAGCGATGAACTGAAAAAAAAAAAAAAAACTAGAAAGGATATGATAAAAAAATAAAAATAAAAATAAAAACAGTAGGCAATCGTAGGGAAAAGATTGCATACAGATGAAACCTTATCTTTGGCTTAAATAATGGTGCGTATATCTCTGGTTATGATATTCTGATCTTCTTTCCTTGATCTTAGCTTTCGCTTTTTCCCATCAAAATATATAAATTAAAAAGTGAGAAATTCAATGGTGGTAGTATCTGTGCTTTGTGTGTTCGGTGAAGGTTTCTTCCGTTTATGATGTATAAATATGGTTAAGTGTTGCATCTGGGACTATAATTAATTGGTATAGCATAACGAACATGGTTATGACTTAAGACAACAACAATACACTAATAAAAGGTTAAAGTATCTTTAAAAAAAAAAAATATTGAGGTATCACGGAAATAAAATAAAATAAAATTCGAAAAGTTACTTGCACAAAATTTTTCGACACGGACAATAGACACAGAACAAGGAGAGAGACAAAATAGATTAAAAAAAATTAAATTGTGAGGATTAGATTTCAGTAAGGTTTGTGGGAAAAATACTTATATATGTAACATTACTACTAAAAATACAAAAAGTATAAGGAATATGTTGAATATGGAGTCCATGTGAATAATTTACATTCTAGAAAAAGCTATATAATTTGAGTAATAGTATTTATATATTAAATTTAACAAATTAATAAATTGGGTTGATTCATCCATTTTTACTTCGATAAAAATGGAATTGAAGAGAAAAGGGGTAGGAACTGTTGAAGATATTAATGAGCTTTTAAGTACTTGTTGTTCCCCAAAAAAATGGAATTGAAGAGGTTGACCCACTTTTTAAAAATGGGTTAAAAAATTAATTAGAATTTTATTTTAATAATTAATAAAAAATTAAAAAGTATAAATTAAAACCTAAACATAAATCAAAGTATCAAAATAATATAATAGAAAACAGCTAATCATAAAGTTAGAACTATGTATATTTACAAAACAAACAGCACTATATAAAGAGGTTTGCATCTATCATGTCATATGACACACAAAAATTTCTTACACACATAATATTTTGTGGGGCCCGCACTTTTTAAAGCAAAAAAAAAAAAAACTAAAGCACGCAGAACGAATATCTATAACATTACACAATCATTTTTTCTACAACATAACTTTTATAAAACCTTTATATAAATCAATTCAATAACTTTATTTATAAACAAGCAGATATCATATCAAGCCCGTTTTTCACATCAATAATGTCAGATGTTCCCTTGGAAAAGCAAGTCTCCACATTACTATCACTACCATTGTCAATCATCATCATTACCAACATATTCATCTATAATTCATGATTAAAAAAATAGTTAAATTAACAAATAATTATGATTTAAAATACTATAATTATTTTCATTCAAAGCTTTCACAATTTGTGGCAACAGAGGACTATTCAAATAATTATGATTTAAAATACTATAATTATTGCAATACATCTAAATCTTTATAATAATCAAAAATTAAATTTGGATTATTCAAATAAACATTAAGTTGAGATCTTTTTATTTTAGTTATAAGCTAATGATTATGTATTTTTAATTCCTATTATATTTGAGAAGTGGAACACATAAAAACCAAAAGGAATATAAAGTTTTTTTTTTCAAAAAAAAAAAAACATATAAAGATGCTTCTTACTAGTGAAAAAACTTCAAATGTCACGACTCTGCAAAAATTTCCTTCTGTTCCCTTTTAATAATTTTGATCTTATTCTAGTATATTCAACTCCTATGTTGTGGGGTTGAGGGTCTATGAGTAGCTTGTGTCTCTCCTATCTAAGAAATTAAGGAAGGCATGGATCAACAAGTAAAGGCAAACGATGTGTGTGCTTTTTACTTCTTATATTTCGATATATACAATGTGGAAATGCTTGGTTTCATAGTTGCACTATATATAAATTAATGGGTTGTTATGTAAAAACAAAAAAAAACATTTAAATGGGTTTAATAATTTGGATTCCATGTTCAAAGTAAAATTTCAAAAACAGTAAGCGTCCTCCAAAAGTGACAAAGAAAATGGAAAAGAAAAGAAAAGAAGGGTTGAGAAATGAGAAGCGCATATTGATGAATTGAATTATGTAATCCAACCAGAGTCAAAAGTAACTGGTTAAACATAGATTCAATTTGTCATCCCTATGTTTCCCGAACATCAAAATTATTGACAATTT
The DNA here is from genome assembly GCF_033153095.1 of Gastrolobium bilobum. Taxonomy (NCBI): domain Eukaryota; kingdom Viridiplantae; phylum Streptophyta; class Magnoliopsida; order Fabales; family Fabaceae; genus Gastrolobium; species Gastrolobium bilobum. The sequence goes on from NW_026898638.1 coordinate 113,897, forward strand.
TATGAAAATAAAATATTTTACATCAGTAACAAAATAAATTTTAAATTTTAAAATTATTAAACTACCAATTTGTGATACGTAGTGCACCTTATGAAATGGAATTTCATTTCCTAGGTATGGTGTCGTGCACAGACTAAATTTTATTTATTTTATCCATGTGCACATGATGTATATATAAGAAATAATTGCTTCAAATCTTGGAATCATACACTTCTTCAAAGTACTTAGGATTGCACAATTACGTACCAAACAAGGATAGGAAAAAAAACAAATTGGTTTGTACCAAAAAACAAAAACAAAAACAAAAACAAATTGGAACACAGTGCAATTCAGTGATGGTGATATCTGTGTTTCCGTCTATTTCCCGTGTAGGCTTTATGTTTCATTTCTTGATATATAATTATGGTTTGGTGTTACTTCCATGTTTCCTTTAATTCTTTTAAATGTTATTTCAATGCTTATAATTGATTAATATTATAGTAAACATATATGATATATGGACAACAACAATAAATTAAAATTGGAAAAATTAAGAATATGCTAAATTAAGATATAACACAATACAATCTAAATTAATATGGTCAATCAACGGCTACCAAAAAAATAAAATATGGTCAATCAACGATATGATTGGATCAAACTGAATATGAATAGCTCTAGCAAAAGAGGAGGAAACTCCATTGGTTGTGGAGGTGTCTTCAGACATGAAGAAGGAAGATGGGTATTGGGTTTTTCAAAGAACCTTGATATTGGTAATTCAGTCAAGGCTGAATTATGGGGTATTCTAGTTGGTCTAAGTTTAGCTTGGGATCAAGGCTTTAGAAGAATTCATCTAGAGAGTGACTCTAAAATTGCTTTGAATTTCCTACTAAAAAACAACTGTTTGAATCACCCTCTTGCTTATCTGATTCTTCGGTTCTTAGTAGAAATTGGGATATCAAGCTATCTCACACCTACAGAAAAGGAAATAGCGTTGTTGACTGGTTAGCTTCTCGAGCTCACAATCATAGTTGGGAAACAATAGTTTTCAGGAATACTCTCAATGGATGTCAAGATAGATTTATTAGTGATTTAATGGGCAATGTTTGGCCCAAATATGTCTATGCTTAGTTAATTTTTTGTCTTTTTTCCCTCTATCGAAAAAAAGAAAGAAAGATATGATTGTAATTTTACATACCACCGTTACGACACAAACATGATATAAAAATATGTATTTGGGTTGATACAAATTTAAATTTGTGTCATGTTCGTATTAATAAAATATGACAGAAAAAATCTTGTATCATATGTCAACATACAAACACGAATTCACACATAAGTTTTGGTTAATTACCATTTTGACCGACAAATACCATAATTGCAATTGTATTTTATAATTTTCATAGTGTGTCATTCAACCCTCATACAAAGTTGGTATATCACTATTAAGAACTCATAAATTTCAATTTGTGAGTTATATATTCATGTTTTGTCGTGTCAACTCGTAATATTTAATCATATTCAAATTAAATTTATGTCGTACCTGCACCCTGATGATTATCATTGAATAGGCTATAAGAGGAAGGTTAAAATATTTTTCTAATAATTCTTTGAATTAAGGAAACACAGTTGACACATCCGAATTTTTTTTATTGGATACAATCATACAAATTTAGATAAATGATCAACACGGATAAAGTAGTTATTGTACTAATTAAGAACCGAATTAGTGTAAGATACTGGGCATCAGATTACACTAGACTTAGAGGAAACTGTAACTTACGGATACTTTTTCAGTACCACCTGGTACATACACCCTTCCTTAAATTTGAAAATTTTCAAGACACAATTAAAAATATAAAAAAAAACTATTAATTGAAATGGTATACAATTTTATTAATTTTGAAAATTAGGTGAACTGAGAGTTCAGTACACCGTGATATTCAAAAAATATCCGTAACTTAGGCTACAACCAGCTGGGAATAACATTTTTCCAATTTTGGAAAAAAGTACAATATGGCGGGAAAAACAAATTTGAAAAGTGTTTGAAATTTTTTTTAAAAGTGGAAAAATGTTGTACCCACTTGGATACAATAGTAATATCAAAAATTTATTCCAACCAGAAAAAGGTGGAACAGTTGCACGAGATAGATTGAAAAAAAAAACAAAAAACTTAGTTCACATTAAATAAGGAGAAAAAGAGTATAAAGATTCAATTTAAGTACCTATAATTTAGGGAAATGGATCTTTTTACGTGGAAAAACTATCATGTGATGATGTTATTTGATCACAATCATTTATTTTAAAATTATATATTTTTCTCTCTCTTATCTCATCATCAATGAGTGGTTGCGATCAAATAACATGATCACATGATCGCTTTTTCATATGAGAGGATCCACTCCCATAATTTATGGAAAAAAGGACAAAATGTGTGTCATTTTAAATGACACACTTTACATTCTTTCACTCTCATAAAGAGATGAGATCCATACATTTTAAACTTTTCTCATCTATTATCTCTTATGATTTATCTCTTTCTCTTACTTAAAATGATACAATTATGTGTCCTTTAAAATGATACACATTTTTTTCATAATTTATTCAATTGACTTAGAAAAAAAATAACTGATTTCGCTTAAATTTTATTTTCGTAAAATCAATTAAATTTGGACGTTTCTAAAGGAATGCCTTTCTTCAACATTATACGTGATAATTGTTAGGCATGTATCAAGAGCTGAGGGGATGATACCGTCAACCATGGACCAAGTAAATAGTAACATTAAGTGAGTTTGGAATATCATAATTAAACCCAAAATCTTAAGGTGTTATATGTATGAGTCTTAGGCCCATATCTTCCCTCTGATTACCATAGGACGACCAATCTCACCATTGACTCTGGTACCACATGTTAGGCTAGGGTTGTGCATGGGTCGAATTGAACAACAACATGGACCTGCAAAGAGAGCTCGTGGTGGAGAAACACCGCCAACCATGGACCAAGTGAACATTAAGTGATTGGAGCATTACAATCAAACTCAAAACTTTAAGGCATGAGGTGCATGAATTCTTCTACTTACATGGTGCTCACTTAATTCCTTTTCAACTAATGTGAGACTACATTCAATCATTTACACTTGAATTCTTCAACAATAATGTGATTTTTTTTTTTTAAATTAATAACATTCAACTTAATATAAAAAGTTTCTATAATTAAATAATTTAGAGTTTGATCTTGTGGCTCTTATTATTTTTAAATAAAAGTTAATTAAAATACCAGATAAGTAAGCATAACAATTATCAATACTTTCCCAATATAGTCAAAAAGGTTCCCTTGATCCAGAATTTTGACATAAACTTGATGTTGATGCATCGTACGATAAATTATGTACCTAATAGAATAAAATTTTCAAAATATAGCAGTATGTAAGTTTATTGCAAAACGTATTAGCATAAGATGTAAGAGTGGACATGGGTGATAAAATCTTCTATTACCCATAAATAAATTAAGTGAAAATTATATAAATGAAAAGAAAATTAAGCTCATCATATTAAGATTTTAGATCAAGATATAATAAATCTTAAGAACATATCTTCAATTTGTTGGAGTCTGAGTCTCGTCGAATCGTTGTGCTTGCTCATTGAATTAAATAAAATAAGAATCACTATTTTGTTAGAAAAATTGATGTTATGGACATTGATTTTAAAAACAATTTTATTTGAGTCTAAAAAACTATAATTATTGTCTAAAAAAAATTATAATTACTTTTAAGGTACAATTTTATAATTTTTTTATAAAACTATCAGGTGATCACACTTTTTAAAACTAATTTTGTAATGTCCTTTTAAGAGTTTTTATTTAAATGGTAAGTTCTACCTCAAATACAAAATGTTTTCTTTGTTACAAAAATTAATCCTAATTCTCATTAGAATTGATTCTTAATATGATAAAGATTAAATATTTAAAATAATAATTATTGTTATGTCATAAGTCATAACTAATTTTTTTTTTTTTTTTGATAACAAGTCATAACTAATTTTAAAGTCTAAACAAACATGTTCCATATTTTGGAGCATTAATTGTGTGGTCTTGGACCACATGCTCTCTTGATTAAATAGGGGAGGTAAAATAGGAAAACAGGTAAAAAAAGCAAGACAAAATGGGAAAGTTATGTGAAAGGGAGCATAAAATTTTAATATGGTCCTACATCATATTAAAAAAAATTCATATTTTGATACAGGCAAAAAATTGACTTACTTAATTGATATTCTAATAATATTAACTTTATAACTTAAATTTATGAATCAAGTGCTAAGAAATCTTTTTTTTTTCTTTTTCCTTTTTTGGATGTACTAGTAGGTGATATATTTACGTAAATTATAATTTCTAATTAAGATTACCGATTTATCCAAATGTTAAAATTAAAAGAGCCACCCATCATATTAAACTTTTATGCATAAAAAAAGTTAGGAGTATTTGAAAATTATATTAAATTGGTTTGTGAAAAAAAATTAATTCAATCTAATCAGTTTTCTTATAATATCATTAAATCGTTAATTTGCTCAAAATGTAAATTCGATCCAATTTAATTCAATCTAAATTGTTTAGATTGAATTAATTTTTTAATTTTTTAAATATATAAATTACTTAATTATAGAAATATAATTTTATTAAAATATATCAAATACTAATTCATTAAAATATACTAAATACAAGTTTTAATAAATACATCAATATACAATTTCATTCTCTGTAAGACTGTAACTTTCGGTCAAAAATTAATAAAGAAATATCGTCCTTTTGACAAGGGACATGTACGGAGGAATTTGTATTTATCTTGTGCGTAGTAATACGATTTAATCACACACCTTTTTCAATTGCTTAGGATTGCAAATTGCCTTCTAAAGAAGGAAATGAATTAAGATAATAATAAAACAGAGGTCTATTCAATGAAGGCGATATCGATATGTTTTCAATTGTTTCCAGTGAAGGCTTTATCTATCGTTTTAGATATACAAATAATATATGGTCAAGTATTGCTTCTTGATCAAAAAATAATAAGTATTAGTATACATGACTATGGACAACTAGTATGAGTTAAAATAATATGATTTTATGAATGTTTAAGATAATGAGACCATGTGCAATGCATCTTGTACTATTTTGAAATTGCATACTATATAAAGCTATACAATTTTAATTTTAGCTAAAATAATGGTAGGGACTTATCTGTTGGTGATTATTTTCTTTTAATCTATTTTTAGATCTCAATCTTGACCTTGCTTCTTCCTCTACATAATTTTTAATTTATTTGTGGAAAATTTATACTATGTTCAAAGTTTTCCTGTCACATTTATGATGTAAAGTTAGGGGTTGAACACGAATGTATGGGTTATTGGGCTTCCTCCTTCAATGCTAAGCCTAAGCCCATTGAGGATTTCCTAAAATCCTAAATCCTAGTTTTCATCTTCTCTATATGTTCATTAGTTGTGGGTGGAGACTAAGTTAGAAAATTATTGAGAAACTCTTGAGTGACACTTGAGAGATTTGTGAGTAAAGTTTTGAGCTTTGCATTTGAGAGCACTTCTAGGGAGAGTTTGAGTGAAACATCTCTAGGGAAATTTGATTATTACCATTGTTGGAGAGGTTGAGTGAACCACCACTTTGGTGAAGGTTGATTCTTTGTACCCATTATTATCATAGTGAACGTTTGAACTGGATTAGGTTCCGTAGGTTTTTACTTCTTCATTGGAGAAAGTTTTTCCACGTTAAAATCTGCTTAGGTTCTCTCTCTTTCTCTCCTTTTTGTATTTTTTATTTTTCCATTGCGCTTCCCAACCTGGTGAAGTTTAGGTCGAGTTAAGATTGTCGAGATCTAGGATCTTATTGATTGGCTTCCGCGAAAAGGCTTCTTAGCCAAGTTGAGGGAACTGAGTTCTCAACAGTGGTATCAAAGCTCAGGTTCTACGGGTTTTGAGGGAGACGAGATGGAGACCAGTGGCATAACCCATGACAGAGATATATTCAAGCTAACCATAGATAGTCTCACTTATTGGAGACTAATGATGGAAGATCATCTCTACTGCAAAAATTTACATGAGCCCATTATCCTTGATGAGAGACCGACAGGAAAAACCGATAAGGAGTAGGAGATCCTGAGTCGTAATGCGGTAGCTACAATCAGAAAATACATAGACTAAAGCATCTTTTAGCACGTGTAGAGTTCACGAACGTGTACGAGTTATGGATGAAGCTGGAGTCCAAGATTCAGAAGAAGACTCCCAAGAACAAAGCACTTCTGATTCGCCAACTTATGAAACTCGAATACAAGGATGGAATGAGCATGACTGAACACCTCAACACCTACAAAGGTATTGTTAATCAGCTATCCAAAAGTCGAGATGAAAATTGATGACGAGATGCAGCCTTTGCTGCTGTAGAGCTCGCTGCCAGAAAGCTGTGATACTCTGGTGGTGACTGTGAGTAATTCAACTCTAGAAGAAAAATTGAAGATGGATGTCGTAACACATAGTCTCCTGAACGAAGAAGCCAGGAGAAGAGAACGAGGTGTTTCTAGCACGTCTGAGGCCAACGTTGCTGAGAACAAAGGGAAATCTGACTTCCGGGGTAGAAATAAGAGTCGAGGTCAAGATCATGACAGACGAGAAAAGTCCAGAGGCTGATCAAAACCGAAATATGAGTTGAAGTGCTTCTATTGTGGGAAGCCAGGGCATAAGAAGCCAGACTGCAGGACTCTACAGAATGACGAGAAGAATGGCTCTGAGAAGCCGGATCAGGTTATTCCCAAGAAGAGGGAAGACAAGAGCACCACTGCGGTGGCTACCAACTCGAATGCCGAGATGTTTCTCATCAGAGAAGACAATTATTTGAATGTTGCATATGATGACTGCACCTGGATTGTTGACTATCGTGCCTCCTTCCACGTTACCCCACACAAAGGTTTTTTCTCCTCTTATCGAGGCGGTGATTTTGGAGTCGTGAAGATAGGAAATCAAGTGACTAGCAAGAAGTGTCTTGCTGAAAATAGTAAAAGGAAGTGTCTTCAATATGTCCTCACCATCCTACAACTGTGACTCAACAAGGCCACGAATTTGGTTCACAAGCTAGGCCCTTTACTCCACAAAGTGGCTTCTTGAAGCATCAAGTGCAAAGGAAATGGCTTCCACTCCCACACACCAAGAAGTCAACCACCAACCCCTCAAAATAGAGGCTACAACCCACAAAGATGATGGCTTTCTCTCTCACAAGGCTCCTTCTCAAGTGTTTACAAGGTGAAAGAGCAGAAATCAACAGTAAAAATGGTGCCTTGGGTATTTTCTTGCAAGGAGAGGTATGCAATAGAGTGGGAGAAGGTGGCAGCCAAGAAGGAGGTGGAACTCTACGTACGATTTGTAATTTCTGACCTAGGGCTGTATGCAATTCCTATTTATAGGTGCACTTAATTAATCCATCGATATTAGTTATAATAGCTCTGCTAATCTTTTTTCTGCAAGCTTAATATTCTAAACCTAGAAATTTTTCTAGGAATTATCATATTTTTGTTATAATTTTCGAAGCACTTTGCCGGTACTCCTTTTATACGTAGCCGGTATTAGTTCTGGCATCACCGCTCATTATTCTTACTCAAAACATGATATCCTTGACCTAGATATTTTTCTAGGAATATTTTTAGTTTTATAATAATTTTTTGAAATACTTCACCGGTACGCATCTATACCGTGAAGCAGAACCGATATCCATACTTTTCATCAGAAAAACGATTTAAGCATTATTAGATCTTCTCGATAATTATTTTAATCTTTCTATATTTATCCAAAGTGAATGAATTATGGAGTTATTTCATAAACTCATAATTAATTTATTTAAATTTCTAATTTATCGGTGCAGGTTCTTACAGTGAGCACCCCCTAGCCGGACACATAAAGCTGAACCAGAAGCAATGTCTGAGATCTGATGAAGACAAAGACGAGATGTTAAAGATCTCGTACCAATCTGTTGTCGGAAGCTTGATGTATGCAATGGTTTGCACTAGACTTGACTCAGTATATGCTGTTGGAATGGTGAGCCGATATTTGTCAAACCCCAGAAAACAGCAATGTGAAACAGTGAAGTGGATCTTCAAGTACATTCGAGGTACGGCCAACTTATGCCTCCGTTTTGGAGAAGGTAGAGCTAAGTTGCAAGACTACTTGGATGCTTATTTAGGGGGAGACACCAACTCAAAGAAGTCGACTACAAGATACTTGATGAGATTTTTCGGAGGAGCTGTCTCTTGGCAATCAAGACTTTAGAAGTGTGTTGCACTATCGATAACCGAGACTGAGTACATTTCCGCTACTGAGGCAAGCAAAGAAATGTTGTGGATGAAGAAGTTTCTCATGGAATTCGGCCATGATCATGACAAGTACGAGCTGAGATGTGACAAACAAAGCATAATTCATCTTGCGAAGAATTCGACCTATCATTCCCGCACTAAGCCATTGATGTGAGGTATCACTGGATCCAGGATATGGTGGAAGGTGGAGAGCTCGAACTCGTCAAAGTGCACACTGACCAAAATTGATCCGACATGATGACGAAGCCAGTTCAGCAAGAAAATTTGAGGACTGCTGTGAAGGAGTCAGGTTAATGCTGAAACTGACGCATTAAAGTTGGAGGGGGAGATTTGTTGGGCTTCCTCCTTTACTGCTAAGCCTAAGCCCATTGAGGGGTTTCCTAAAACCCTAAACCCTAGTTATATATTCATTAGTTGTGGGTGGAGGCTAGGTTAGAAAATTATTGAGAAACTCTTGAGTGACACTTGAGAGATTTGTGAGTAGAGCTTTGAGCTTTACATTTGAGAACACCTCTAGAGAGTTTGAGTGAAACATCTATAGGGAAGTTTGATTATCACTATTGTTAAAGAGGTTGAGTGAACCACCACTTTGGTGAAGGTTGATTCTTTAGACCTATTATTATCATAGTGGACGTTTGAACTGGACTAGGTCTCATAAGTTTTTACTTCTTCTTTTCTTTGAAGAAGATTTTTTTACGTTAAAATCTGTTTGTATTCTTTCTCTCTCTCTCCTCTTTGTATTTTTTATTTTTTCGCTGTGCTACCCGACCTGGTGAAGTTCAGGCCGAGTTAAGATTGTTGAGATCCGAGATCTATGATCTTGTTGATTGACTTCCGTGAAAAAGACTTCTTAGCTGAGTTAAGGAACCGAGTTCAATTTTTTTTTTAATTTTTTTATTAAACAACTAAAATCTAAAAATAACGAAATATTACGTACACCATAAAGTATTTTTTAATAATTTTCACGGTTAGTACATGAATGGTTGGGATTTTTTATTTTTTATTTTTGTTTTTTGTGAATGAGGATCGTCAGAATTAAGTTGTCCTCCTCCTCATTTGTGTTTTCCATCATGGCCAAGGCGTTTTCCACTTTTGTGTTTAACAAAGCATTGATTTAAAAATTCAACCACTTTTTTTGTCAACTATAAAAATTACATAAAATGTTTTTTTTTTATCATTTGTCATTTCTCATTTCTGAAAATAAAATAATTTTTATTCAATGGAGGTATACGTGTACCTTTATCTTTCATTTGTAATGTGTAATAATATATGGTTAAGCGTTACTTTCATGCCTATATATGTATAAAGAGAACGTTATATAAAACAGATAAGATTCTTCATGCATCTCAAAATATCTCATTATAATCACGCACTTCTTCCTCTCTTTCTCTTTCTTCTACTTTTTCACGATTTTAAGAGGATTATGTACAAACAATAATTCCAATAGAAAAACATGTTTTATTGACAGCTACAATAAATTAAAATTAAAAAAGAAATTAAGAATATAAGGAGCCCATGTGCAGTGACAGTATCTTATGAATAATTTTTACGACTGCCGTCCAGATATATCTCCACTTTCGGTGCATAATTAGATTCTGATTTTTTTTTCGTGAATTATAAGAAAAAATAATTATTCCTAGACTCTAAGATTGATTTTTTTATTTTTTATTTTTTATTTTTGGTTGTCTTTGATAGAACGCAACAGGCCAATAGATAAGTCATGTGAGGTGCACATTAATTATCTCCAATATCATCTAACCATAATATTAAAAAATAATGAATGGCAAACAATGGGACCACATAGGTTTTATTATATAAACCAAAAATCAAATAGCATGCAACAAAAGGCAAAAGGAAACGTGTCGTTGAGTGTGGCTTTATTGCCTCTAAGAGAACTTTGGTGGTGCATAAACTGTCATACGGTATTATATCTCCGTGGTACTAACTATTAGGTACAGATAAGCTTTGTTGACCACTAATTTGCATATAAGATTAGTACTTATTCAAACCCAATATCTCATTGCTCTCAACTAGCTAATGGTACATAATCGATATGGATATTATTTCCCACTAGCAAATTAATATGCTATGTATAATTGAATTTTCCAAGGCACTTTCTATAAGTTGACTCTAATCCACACAAAAAAAAATTATATATATACATATATATAAATATGATTATTTTATATTGATATAAGTTATATTAAGCATATAACATCTTATTCTTACACCCATATAAATTAATTATGCCCTTATATATATATATATATATATATATATATATATATATATATATATATATATATATAGGTTGCATTTTCTCGTGCAATATGAGAGGAGCTTTTCTCCTACACACACAATCAAGTGGGTCTACTAGTTTAAATAAAAAAAGAAAATAAAAGAAAATATTAACACAGAAATCGAGCTCTCACTGACATGAGAGATGACTATTCCTACAACATGAGATTTATTTATCCTATATATATATATATATATATATATATATATATATATATATATATATATGGCTTTACTTTTCTCTAGTCATTTGGTGTCCAACAAATAAATTTGAAGAATCATAATCATATAAAAATGGGTAATAATATTAAATGCGAGGAATCATAATCAATCAACAGTGTAAAATTTATTGTTGGATGTCCAGTATCCGGATAAATGATTTTACCATATATATATATATGAGAAAAGTGTTTGTCATTTTAAATGACATAAAGTTATGTCATTTTAAGAGAAAGATAGACACAAAATAATTTTTTTTATTTAAAATTTAAATTAAAAAAAAAACACTCACTTTCTCCTCGATGATTTTTATTTCTTATGTCTATCTCTCTCCTAAAATGACATAACTTATGACCTTTAAAATGACAAACATCAAACCCTATTTGTATATATATTACTTTTCTTCAACTGCTTGACGTCCAGTAAATAAATTCAGGGAATCATAATCATACAAAAATGGGTGAAAATGTTAAATGCGAGGAATTATAACCAACTAACAGTGTAAAATTTATTTCTAGATGTCCAATAGCCGGAAAAATGATTTTACCATATACCACATAATTATTTATACACACACAAAGTAAAATAAATAAAACACACACAGGAAAAGTACATAGAAACATGCTAGTGATAGAAAAATAAAGTCTCACATAGTATTAACAGACAAACTTTGCTATTCACTGGTGAAGGTGATATATAGACTGGGAGCTTAATGACGAGTTAGAATCTTTCAGACATATGCCCTTAGATTGTACTCCTTTTATTAGCGGGAGACAATAGAAAAATTAAATTATGAATGGTTAGCACCTAAAAATCACATCGAGATTAACCACTTTTATTTTCTTGCTAATTAAAATTGATATCAATCAAAATTCAAATCCGAATCAAGTATCAATGTGATCATCAGATATTAAGATTAATTCATTTCTTTTACACAAACATTCTTTTTTGGATGAGGTGATCCTGAGTCCTGACCACATGCTCATAAGGAATGAGGTATCATGATAGCATCCGCGCATTTGATACAACAAATCTCGAAATGATTTTTAGTGTGCTATCTCGTATCTTATACTTTTATCATCTAGCTGTACCTAATATCTATCTGTTTTACTTTTTATTTTGAAAAAAAAACTACATATCATTATGAAACTACAAACAAATGTTTTTTAATTAGATGAAAATACAAATTGTACACTTTTTTAAAAAACACATCGCGTCATATATGAGTTTTGGAATAAAATTAAAGTATAAATGCGTAAAAATTAAAATAAAATATACAATGATATTGAAGATGATTAGGTAAGATAGAGAAAAAAAAGTAGGTAAAATATCATATCTTTTAATGCCTATTTGAGAGGTCTTTTTTTTTTTAATTTCTCTTCTTTTTATAAGTAGAAGCTAGGTGAAACAAATTTTTATAAAAGCTCTTATATTAAAAAGAGTTTTTTTTATAATGAAGAAAAAAATCAAAAACCAAAAATTTTTAAAAGGAACTTTTTTTCAGTTGTATTAGTTGTTTTTTTTTTAAATGTGTGTTTTTTTGAATTGAATAACTTTTAAGCTAAAAATATAATATAATTATCAAATAATTTATAGCTTTATTTGTATTTTATTTTTTAGTTTTAGTTTAAAAATAGATTTCAACTTAAAAACAAAAAAAAAGGTGAAGCGAGCTTTTAGTTATACCTTTTTTTGTTTTTCGAGTTCAACCTCCTCTTAAGTCCTACCCTCTCTACAAGTTTACAATTTATGGAAGTTGGCTTTCCAAGTAATGACCTTATTACTCTAATGTGCGGTTCTGGATACTATATGTTTTAAGGGTTTCGGTTTTATATACGGTACTGGATAAGTATTTCATGTTATAAATATATTTTGTGCGTGTTCCACGTCTATTATATATATAAAAAATACTACACAAAAATTAAAGGATCACTCGTAGGAAAAAATAACTCTCCTACAATACAAAAGTTATTTTCCCCATGTTTTAAATATAAAATAAGGGGTTCAATTTTTTCACGTTATCGAAGATAAACATTTCCTATTATAGATATATGATGTTGTGGGACCTATCACCTATTTAAAAAAAGAAAAAAAGGGATGACACTATTTTTGATGTAAGAGTGACATTATGTGCCTGTTTGGATCCTCTCTTTTTTTAAGCTAGAAGCTACTTATAAGCATAAGTTAGGCAAAATAGGTTTTGAGAAAAGCTCTTATAATGAAAAGCTCTTCTTTTTATAATGAAGAAAAAAGCTGAAAACTAAAAGCTCCTAGGAGGAGCTTTTTTTTAAGATCTTATTTGTTTTTCTTGAATTGTGTGTTTTTTTAAAATGAAGAGTGATAAAGATGGAGAGAGAGATAATTTTATGGAAATATGTGTTTTTAAGTAATTTTTAAGCTAAGTTTTTATGTAATTTCTAAACAATTTTTAGCTTCTTTTTTTAAACTTTTTTTTTTAGCTTTAGCTTATAAGTAACTTCTAGCTTAAAAATAAGAAGATCCAAACATGCTAAGATAACTCTTTCATATAAAATGAGAGAATGATTTTCCATAAAATAATGTATATAAAATTTGGGAAAATATTTTTTTACATTGTAAGAAAATTATTTTCTCCTATCAATGATTCTTCGATTTATATATATATATATATATATATATATATATATATATATATATATATATATATATATTTTTTTTAACAAATATGAGCCTCCATAATATATTTTCTCTTATTATATAAGAAAATTGAAACCCCTAAAATATATACGATTAAATTTATATTTTTTAGGGGTAATATAACTCTTATGTTGCATAAGAGGATATAAAGCTTTCAATTTGCGAGCCTATTCTTTTTAGTTATTTTTTTTTTTACAAAAATGACGGAACCCATAAAGATATGTCTCTATAGAAAAATTCACTTGTCTTATGCTACTTCAGAAAACTAAACCCCATATTTTAATAGGAGATAATTATCTCATGTTGCATCAGATAATTATTTCAACAATAAAAAATAAAATAATGAGATCCACTATTTTTTTTTTTGAAAAGTAATAAATCTCTCTATATTATTTCTATTGTATCAGATAATTATCTCGTTTTTGGATAAATAGATCCTATTTTAATTGGTTATACCTATTATTCTGATTGAAGTTCTGCCTCCTCCAAGTCCTAACTATAAGTGTACAATTTATAAAAGAATGCTTTACAAGTAAAGACCTTACTACTATTTATGTACGGTCCTGGGGTAATATATGTTTTAGGTATATACCTATTAATAGTATTATATTATATATAATATAAGCTTATTTTCAAATAGCGTGTATAAACCGTGTATGACTAGGAGCTACAGCCTCCCCTGACCTAAATTCCGGGTTCTATATTCTAATACATGTTGTAGAATTTTGACCCTCTCTCTCTCTCTCTCTCATAATCATTTCAAAGCAACGCACCCACAAAAGCATTTTCTCTCTCCAACCGTTCTTATCTGAGTCAGGCAGGTACTATGCAGGGTCATCTATAAGTACGGCAGAATTTTTATTTTTATTTTTCTTTTTAAACTTTGGACTTTTTCAAGAACATTTCATTTTCAAAAGCTTCTGTTGTTCTCTTTTATTTTTTATTATTCTTTTTTTTGCCTCAAACCCACTTTCGAAATGAATTATTATATTTTATTTTATTTTTAGAATATTTGGAAAAAAAAAAGCTTGCGTCGTTTTTAATGAAATGGCCTCCCTTTTCGTACTGGCCGCACTTGAATCTGTCCTTCCTCATATAATCCTCCACCATATGTGTCATCTCTATTAGATGGAGAAAGGCACTCATTTTAAATTACTATTATGCCCTCGTCTTTTCTATTTATTAATCCCGTCCTTACCTGTCCTTCTCCGTACGGATTACTTTGTCACTCTATAAGACGAAAATACCCTCGTCTTTATTTCCTCATACCTAACCCGGCCATGTAATAGAAATTCAGCCATTTCCATTTTTTATCTTACGAGAAATATCATATGTATATTTCTGCTCGCAACAATTTCTTTTATAACTTTTCTCTTTTATGATATGCGTTTTGTTAAATAAAAGAAACAAATTAGAAAATGATTGAATATCCAATCAAACCATTTATGGGAAAAATATTTATGTTTTTAAAGGATATAGAATTATATCATTTCAAATAGCAAAAGACATAAATTAATATTTTTTATTAAAATTTAAATTAAAAAATCATCCACTTTCTTTTTCAATAACTTTTATTTCTTGATTTTTTTTCCACTTAAAATAATATAACTTTATATCTTTAAAAAAGAACTAACATCAAACTCAAGTTTAATATATAAAAACTCTCACGAAAGCACTAAAATATTAAAAAAATATATTAGTTTTGGTTGTGAATAAACGCATGGAGATGTGTTTGCCAGCAGCTCTTGAACGTTAGCTAAGGGCAAAAGTGTGTTTCCTTTTGTCCTAAAGGTGAAATAAACAGTAAAATAATAAAAATTAAGCTTCACGGTTAAGCTAACTAAAAGTTGAATATTTTCATGCCGACAAAAATTGACTCTATTTTATGAAAAAAAAGTTTCACTTTTAACTCTGTCCTTAGAATTATATATATAATCGAAGAAATATCTTACTTTCATATAAGAACAAGAATTCATACATGATACACTCATTACTTACAGTTAATTGCATTATCATCTAATAATTTTAATTTACCGAAAAAAAGAGTTTACATAAATCATTTAATGTAAGAAAAATTAAGGATTAATAATTTTAATATAAGTTGATCACTATCTATATATACATTACTCTAAATCTTAACTGTTGTTTTTATTTATATTTAATGGATTTAATCTATTAGTTTAAGATTAAAAATATTTCTTTTATATATATATATATATAACAATTATTTTTTATGACAATTATTTTTTCTATTAATTACTCATGATATAAGTGGATCACATTTTAATTTTTTTTACTATTTTATAAATTTTATTTATGCCATGAGTAATTAGTAGAAAAATATTTTCTCTTTTAAATTCTTTAAGAAAAACCTTTGGTTACAAATCATTTAAAATAAAAAATAAGATAAGGAAACATATATTTATTAAATTTTCATATCCTTACCTAACTTTTGTAATTGCGGAAGAGAGAGAGGAGGGTATTATTGTCTTTCCGCAAATGGATACAAACACAAAGGCACCAACTCTATAAAGAAGACAAGGATGGCAGTTTCGTCCTTCTGTACCTTCCTCATCATCTTCCTCAGTACCTTCTCTCTCTCTTCAACTTCCCAAAACCCAAAGCTTCAATAAATCTCGTGTTAACGGTTACACTCCAAACCAAAACCAAAACCAACACCACCACCACCTCTTCCTCTTCCATTTTCCTTTCATTTTCTCTCCATCTTCAACATGAAGAAGCAGAAGTGCGTCGAAACGCAGCGTTCGAACTCAAACCCGAACCCGTTCGACGTTATATCGGAGGAACTCATATTCACAATCCTGGACTTTCTAGATTCGGACCCACTCGACAAGAAGTCATTCTCGTTAACGTGCAAGTGGTTCTATTCCGTTGAGGCGAAGCACCGAAGAGTCCTGAGGCCGTTACGGGCAGAGCACCTGCCCGCGATCGTTGCCCGCTACCCGTTAGTTACGGACCTCGATCTCACGCTCTGTCCGCGCGTGGGCGACGGGTCACTCGCCCTTCTCGCTGGAGCGTACAGGGACACGCTGCGGAGGCTGGACCTGTCGAGGTCCAAGTTCTTCACCGGGAGTGGGCTTTTGGGCTTGGGCCTGAGTTGCTGCAACCTGGTGGAGCTGGATTTGTCGAACGCGACGGAGCTGAGGGACGCGGCGGCGGCCGCGGTGGCGAAAGCGAGTAATCTCGAGAAGCTGTGGCTTGCGAGGTGTAAGTATATTACGGATATGGGGATTGGGTGCATCGCGGTTGGGTGCAGGAAGTTGAAGTTGATTTCATTGAAGTGGTGTTTGGGTGTTGGAGATTTGGGTGTTGATTTGCTTGCTATCAAGTGTAAAGAGCTTCGTTCTTTGGATCTCTCTTATTTGCCTGTGAGTTTTCTTCTTCTTCTCTATTTTTGTTTTTTGATGATGCATTTCATTTGTTTCTCCCTTTGTCTTTTGTGGATTTAGATTTTTTTTTCTCTGTTTTTTTTTAATTATTAATGTTATGCTATATGTCAATTTTTTTCTTTCTAATTTATACTTTCATTCATTCTAAATTAAGAGTTTGTGATTGTAATTGCTGGGTTGAATTTGTGTATTGAGTTGATTTTATGCTGTGTTTTCGTACGTAATATTTCCAAATTAAGAGTATTTTTTATTTACTTTTTGTTTGGTGAGGAGATTAGAAAGGATTAGTATTTAAAAAAGGGAAATAATTAATTATTGGATGATTTAATTTATGTTCTACTTCGTGGTTTCCTAGAACGAAGTGGCGTGTCTTGGATTTATTGGTTTATTTATTAAGCAGAAATAGTTTGATACCATCCTTAGTTAGAGGTTTTTGGCTTGTTCTTTTTTTGAAGTTAAGTTAATTTAGTGTTTTTCTTCTTGATTTTCATCATGTCTTTGAAATGATCTGGTTGATGTATTAAATAGTAGGGTATTGGTTTCTTGTGTTGTGCAGATCACTGAGAAATGTCTCTCGTCAATCTTCAAATTGCAACATCTTGAAGATTTGGTCCTCGAAGGATGCTATGGCATTGATGATGACAGCCTCGTTGATGATGTCTTCAAACAAGGGTGCAAGACAATGAAGGTATATGGGGATGGTTTAACTTGTCCATCTCTGTTTATTGTTTATTCACTAATGACAGATATAGCCCAATTAGACTGTCATTATTCAATATAAAAATCAGGCTGGAGCTGGACAACATCGATGTTAACTTAGAAATGATAAACCAATTGTTTTTTTTTTTTTTTTTTTACTTTTAGGTTGAGTATTACCATTGTTAGCAGTATTATATCCCCCCCCCCCCCCCACACCACCTTTTTGTTCTCTCATTTATTTTCACTTTCAATGCATTACTTATGCAGTTATTTCACTTATTTTTAACATTTGATTGCATCAATGAATATATTTTTCGTTTTTGTTGCTTTCAGAGCGTACTTTTTTTCGTGATCTAACTTGTTATTTGACAAATTCACTGCCTTCCACAGAAACTTGATATCTCAAGTTGTCAAAACATAAGCCACATCGGTCTGTCAAAACTAACAACAATTTCGGGAGGCATTGAGCAACTCGTATTAGCTGATGGTTCTCCTGTAAGTCTTCTGTCTTTGTAATTTTTTTTATTTTTTTGTCTTTCAACTTGAGGATGAGGATTTAAATCATAACTATTGTTGGCATTTGATTATCCAGGTGACTCTTGCTTTTGCTGATGGTTTGAATAAACTTTCCATGTTGCAATCAATCATATTGGATGGCTGCCTTGTTACTTCTGATGGATTAAGGGCCATTGGAAATTTGTGCATTTCACTCAGGGAGCTGAGTCTAAGGAAGTGTTTGGGAGTGACAGATGAAGCTCTCTCGTTCCTTGTGTCAAAACACAAAGATTTAAGGAAGCTTGACATCACATGCTGCCGCAAGATAACTAATGTTTCCATTGCCAGCATTGCTAATTCATGCATAAGTCTCACTTCTCTCAAAATGGAGTCATGTACTCTAGTTCCACGAGAAGCATTTATCTTGATTGGTCAGAAATGCCATTATCTTGAGGAGCTTGACCTAACAGATAATGAAATTGATGACGAAGGTTTACCTCTGTTCCTACTTTGGAAATATTAACTACCATATCAGCTGCTATACTAAGTTACTAACCTTCTCTTTCTGCAGGTCTTAAGTCCATTTCTCGTTGTTCCAGGCTCTCCATCCTGAAAGCAGGAATCTGCCTGAGCATCACTGACATAGGACTTGCCTATGTTGGCATGGGTTGCTCAAAGTTAAAGGAGCTGGATCTATACAGGTTTGTGATTCAATTCTATATGAGCCTTTACTTTTCTTGTCATCAGATTAATAATCTGTGTATTATTTTAATTTCCTTTTTAGCATAAACAATAATTGAATCAGGTTGAGTTTTTAAGTTATAAAAAATTGGGATATAATTTGCCTCATTAGTTAGTATTGATGTATAAGCATTTGATATATTTAATTCATATGGAAACTGGCTTTGATAAAATTAGGATGTTGCTCGTTGATTGAGCCTAAAACCAGTCTCAGACCTAGCCCGTCTAGAGCAGCTCAACATTTTTGCCCATCCCTTATAAAATTGCAAGTATGCCACGAAGATCCTATGATTTATGCTGTTAACATACAGATCATTGTCTGTTGTCACCAAAGATTATTTTCTTTTCTCAGGTCTACAGGAGTAACAGATTTGGGAATTTCAGCAATTGCTCGTGGTTGCCCTGGCCTTGAGATGATAAATACATCTTATTGTACTAGCATCACTGATAGTACATTAATGTCCTTGTCTAAATGTCCAAATTTGAAGACACTCGAAATTCGTGGATGTCTTCTTGTTACATCTATAGGTCTGGCCGCAATTGCTATGAATTGCAAACAACTAAGACGTCTGGACATAAAGAAGTGCTACAACATTGATGATAGTGGGATGATTCCACTAGCTCATTTCTCCCAAAATCTAAGACAGGTATTTTCCTGATTTATCACTTTTCTGGGTAACATAAGAGATGCTAGAAAGCTTTGCTAAGATTCTGATGTTATTATTATGTCTTTTGCCTGCTTTGCAGATAAATTTGTCATATAGCTCAATTACAGATGTGGGGCTTCTATCACTTGCTAGTATCAGCTGCCTTCAAAGCTTTACCATGCTTCACCTGCAGGGCTTGGTTCCAGGAGGACTGGCTGCAGCCTTATTGGCATGTGGAGGGCTAACAAAAGTGAAGCTCCATCTTTCACTAAGATCTCTGTTACCTGAGATGCTTATCAAACATGTAGAAGCCCGTGGCTGTGTATTTGAATGGAGAGATAAAGTCTTTCAGGTATAATCATATTCATCTCTGGTTCCTATCTAAAGATTTATCGAAATACTAACTAATTTTGTAATCATGTTAGTCTACTTCCCTATGTTCTAAAGGAACAATTATTTGTTTAAGAAGTATATCCGTAGATTGAAATTTTAAAAATTCAGTAGTTTCTAAACTCTAATTCATCATACTGGAATTGAAGGATGGAAGATCTGAGGTTGTATTGTTGTATTGTTATTAGTATTTTTTTATTTAATCACTGAGGTTCTTCTTGTCTTATGGACAGGCTGAATTGGACCCGAAATGTTGGAAATTACAGATGGAAGATCTGATGCAATAGGATGATTTTCTCATGTTATTTGAAGTTGATAAAGACAATGTGCACATGGCATACGAGTTAGTGAAGAATCTCGCGTGTCTAGGATAACGCATCCACTTCTCGCTACCCTGTCCACCCACCTACACTTGAGGGGAAAAAAACAAGAAAGCAAGAAACCAACCAAAAAACAAAAAAATCACTCCTCGTTAAACTTGACTAGGGAGTGTAGGGTGGAAGTAATCCTTGTATGCAGCCTTACCTTTGCATAATTGCAAATAGGTTGTTTCCTGGATTCGAATCCATAACCTTTTAGTTATAAAAGAATAGTTTTACCACTACTTCGGTTCGTCCTCTTTAAGAAACCAACCAAAAAACAGAAATTAAAATCATTTCCGCTTAAATCCGGACTACCCAGAAAGAAAGAAAGTAGTATAGAGTATATTTGAAGTATTCTGTTTAGTCCATTGGAACAGGCCCTGGGATGGAGGTAACAAATTACCCTTCCATGGACACCCATGACCCAACTAGTTAGTTTTGGATTCTATCACAACTCACAAGTAATTATCTTGTCCTTAGTAGATTGCTGAAGCAGAGGCAAACGCCAGTCCTTAATTTTTGTTTCGGCTGTGAAAGCAAGGGCAATCAAGTGTATAAAAACTCTGTAACCTCTTTTTTTTATTTTTTTTTGGAGGGGTCCAGTTGGAACCGTTCAGAGATATCAAGAATCGGGGGCGATCAAGTGTATAAAAACTTTGCAACCTCTTTTCATTTTTTATTTTTATTTTTTAATATCTGGAGTTCCTGTGAAAACCAAGGGTAATCAAGTGTATAAAGCTTTGTAACCTCTTCTGCTTTTCTTTTAAATCCAACTGGATCTGTTTAGAGACATCAAGAATGGACGATGTTTCAAATATTCTGGCAAATCTTATTGATGTGATTTTGTGGACTAAATTTCCTGCCTAACTTTTGATGCGCACAATGAGATCATCCCTTTTATTGGATGTGGGCGCTAGCATTTCCTTCCCCAAAGTATCGCCCTTGGTAACTGGATTATTCTTTTCATGTGCTGGCTAAGAGGTTGTTCAAGGTACAAAGAGTTTATTTTAAGACTGGTTTCCGTTTTCATAAAGTATGTTTATGGTAAGTGTGCTTATTTAAAGTAAAATAAAGTTATTTTACCTATTTGAATATATATATATATATATATATATATATATATATATATATATATATATATATAGTTGAAGGACTTTGCATTTATCATACAGTAAGAGAGGAGAAATGATTTATGAGACAACTCAAGTTAGTCTCACTGATTTTTAAAAAATAAAAAATAGAATTATGCATTTTTTGATTTGAGGAGAACATTTTCCTATAAAGAAGTCATTTTGCCGTAGCTTAAACTTTAAAAGTAAAGCATAACTTATTTGTAGTTTATCGTAATGAATTTCAGCCTTTTTTATGAGATAAGAATCATTTGCTTTGTGTAACAAAAATAGGTGTATTATTATTTTTGGTACAAATAAAAATAGTAAAAATAAAGTTTAACTTTATTTACTCTTAACATAATTTTAATTTCTCCTGTAAGGCATAAATGCAAGTTAAAAACATATATTTTTTAGCTTATTCTTCAAACTTTAGACGATTTTTTTTTTGGTAAATAAAACTTTGGACGATTTTAATATTGGATTCGTCGACTCTTCTTAGAAGAAGAGAATTAGAGAAGTGTTACAGACACACATGGTGGAGCTGGAGCCCATCACTTATAAAAAAATAAATAAAAGAAATATTCCAATTCCAAACGCAGCGTAAAGTCATAACACTCATTAGTCATAACCAAAGAACTCAGGTCCCACAGGGAGTCGAACCAAGGTCGCTGGGTTCAATGTCCAGAGTGCTAACAACTACACCTTGGAACCGAGCACGGGCTTAAAATTTTACCAAATCAAAATATTACTGTTCATATTAATTTTGCCACATGTTTATAAAAAATTATAAAAAGAAAGAAAGAAAAGGCTCTAATTTTAAATAATGGTTCATAGTAAAGCTAATAATTCATTCCAATTTCTAACAACTTCTATTCGTTTCTTTGATAAACAAATATTTCAACTATCAGCACCCCTTTATATTAGATAGTACCCACACTCAGTTAAACATGAAATAAATTGCTTGTATAGTTGTAATTTTCATTTTTATCCTGTCAATAATTATTATGTCTTTAGGGAGTGTTTGGTATAGGAGAATTTTTTTTTAATCAGGTAAATATTATTAGTAGGAAAATAGTTGTAAACTAAGATAACTGAGAAAATTTGAAAAATATTGTTTAGTAGACCGAAATATTACCAGAAAATTATGTTAAATTTACTAAGACTATGTTTCGTTGAAAGTAAAAGATTGATTGAAAAATAAGACAAAATTTCGAAAATACACCCAAATATTTAGAGAAGAGAGGTATATGGACAGGGACATTTTAGATAACAAAGTTGGTGTCAAAAATACCACTTTCCTAGTTTTCTCCGGATATCACCTCGAATGTGGTCTTCCAAAATAGTGAAAAAGGAGACTATTTTACACAGATTTCAGCTTTTGATGAAAAAACACAATGTCCTGATTTATTTATGAAACTTCTCTACCAAACATGTCATTCTCCACTTCCCAATCTTACTTATTCATCTATCCCTTTAAAACCACCTATCAAACACCCTCTTAATTTTGATCCTCTAAAGCAATTCAAAAAACGGCTTAACACCTCTCCTGCAAGATTTCCTGCATAGAGAGTAGAGTGTTTTGTGTGGCCCACAAGTTTAAACAAAATAAAATAAAATAAATGAAAACGCGGAATTTGAATTGACATAGCAAGAAAAATACAGTTCTAGAAGTATATTTCCCTTAAAAGAAATGAATCAAACTAAATACCCACTGAAAAACCGTAAACGGACCAATAAGTAAATTAGTGAGAGAGACATAAGTAGTTTGACATGAGAGAAATTCTCAACTTCTCTGACAGTCAAAGATGAAGATTCTTAAGCATTCTTTTATTTTTAAATAAGGAAAAATTACTCTTATGTTACATGTGATAAATTTCTCTCTTACACACTCTTCGATAATTACGTCACTTTTTTCTTTTTTCTTTTTCTTTTCAGATGGTGGAGCCCACAAATTTATCTCTATGACGTGAGATAACTTATCTCCTTTAACATGAGATTAATAAAACTCTTTTAAATATACAATTACAAGTGTATCATTTTAAATATAATTGGTTATTATCATTTTTCACACGGTAAAAGTAGATAATATATTAGGGATCTATCACCAGGCCTACTTCATAATAAAAGTAGATAATCTCGTCCATCATAAAATAGAACGTAATCAAACATTAAAAAAATCAATTTAAAATGTAGACTATAATTTTATTTTTTTTTACAAAATCTGATCTATAAATTTACAGGTTAGCTTATATTATATTATTTATTTTAAATAAAATAAATAACATTATTAATTAAAAAATTTAAATTAAAAATAATATTATTTTAATTATTTTTTTAATTCTTAAAAGTCAAATAAACTTAAATAGACCTAAGACAGTCCTTTTATTTTTTAAATAGAAACCGAACTAGACTTATAATTTAACTTAACCCATGCTAACAAATCAAGTGAGGCTTAAAATATTTTTCACATGCCCTGTCTAAGCAAAAAATTGGCCTAACATAACTCATTCACAGTCCTATTAATAGTTTTAAGTAGTAAAAAAACTAATTCTTTTTTATTAGAGTTCGAGTTTAAAAGTAAAAAATAAAATAAAAATTGGAAAAAGCACCCATACATGAATATGACAGAACACAAAATTAATGAAGAAATAATAAAAAATAAAATAAAAGAACTTAACAATTTCTATTGCGAAAAAAATGATGCCACCTAATGAGACACATGGCTACACAAAGAACGCCATCTAATAACAAATGGCATCCTCTGGTCCTTTCAGCCGCCAATATTTCATCTCTTTTCTCTGGACTCAGTGTTATGTATCATAGGGTAGCCCAGTCAAAGTCAAACCTACAACCTTTGACCCATTTTGGTTTTCCACGGTCAAACATCAAACTTTTAGCTTCTCAGAAGTAGCTACCATACACATATATAAAGGTGCTGTGCATGCCACTCCATAATAATATGCATCATTTCCACTCTTCTTTCTCCCTAAATTCAAACCCAAGTATTGTTTTTTTCTTTTTCTTTTTTTTTTCTCACACAAAGCACCTACATCAACATGTCTTTCGGTTTCACTGACCTTTCCAATAACAACAATAACATGTCCTTTGATGATAAATGGGGAACTTCTCAACGTAAAACTGATGATCATTTTGGACTTGAAGTTCAACCTTCTTCAACTTACCCTTCTTATTCTGATTTTCCTCCTGGTTTTAGCCCAACTGAGTTATTCAATTCACCTTTGTTTCTTTCTTCTCCAAATGTAAGTTATAAACTCGCTTACACTTGCTTATATTTTTATGTTTTTGTCTTTTTGTAACACTCCTATGTCATGTTTTGAATCATCACTAATTGTGGGGTTTTCTTGTTTTCTATGTTGGTTTAGGTTCCTGCATCTTACACCACTGATCCTTCTTCTGGCCAGTACTTCAACCGAAGAAACAGTTCAACTGAGGACCAACAATGTAACATGGTGGAAGAGAAAGATTACTCTGACCTCTCTTTCCAAATCGAAACAAAGCATGTGCCTCTCTTTCAATCTTCCACAAGCATGTTTCAAGAAGTAAGTTGCATTTTCTTTGATCAGTAATTTGACTTGAACAAAAATAACAAAGGGCAAGGCAACCACAAGTAACAACCTTACTGCTTCAAAGCTTGCCTTATTAATTTGACTTGAAGAAAGCATCATTTTTGGTTGTGTCTGTTTTCTCGGTTGTTTATTTGATCATTAAGGGATAAGGACACTCGTAGACTAGACCATTTCTTGTTCTATCTACTTGACTTACTTGGACAAGTTTGTTTTATTAGCATCTACTCTTTCCTGTTTGTGGGGTAGTTTGTCATAAACTTGCTTTTAATGTTTTTTAAATTGTCGTGTTCTTTAGTGCTTTACTTATTTTTTTAATGAATTAAGTACTAGTTTTTTTTTTTTATTAGTTTTAACAATTCAAAACTTGACTATCCTTATCTAAGTTGACAAAATCAAACTTACATATATGATTTGTGCCATTCAATATTAGCCTTATAAATTTTGTAGGTCCATTGTTGTCTGCTTAAACAAAACATTTTTAAAGGTTACATGGCTAACATTAAATGGCATTGAAGTTGCTTACCACCTAAGAATTTATCTGTATGTTTCTATGTTTTCAGTCTTGACAAACTGTAAATTTCATTGTAATGGTTATCAAACAGCATAGTCACAATAAACAAGGTGTGATTTATTGATGCTTTGGAAAATGCTAATCTTGGCATTTTTAGATTTGTTTATTTAACACTTGTTATAATTGAACAGCAGGAGCTAGTAAAGAAACAGGACACATTGGTATTCAATGAAGCTGCAAAGCAAATTGATTTTTCATCTGAGAGGAAAGCAACCAAATCTGAATATCCATCCACTCAGCACTTATTCTCAGAAATGAGCACAACCAAACCTGAAATACAAAGTAATTATTCAGCTTCTGGGTCTGGTTACTTTAACAACACTAATGCTTCTATTAGAGAACAAAGGAGAACAGAAGATGGGTACAAATGGAGGAAATATGGAGAGAAACAAGTTAAAGGAAGTGAAAATCCACGCAGTTATTACAAGTGCACACATCCAAATTGCTCAACTAAGAAGAAAGTTGAGAGGACTTTGGATGGACATATTACTGAAATTATATACAAGGGAAGTCATAGCCATCCTAAGCCCCAGTCTACTAGAAGAACAAGTTCTCAATCAATTCTTCAATCTTCTTCATCATGCAACAACTCAGGGATTTCTGATCAATCTTTGGGAGAAGAAGACTTTGAGCATTCATCACAAACGAGTTATTCTGGAGGGGATGACAATGACCTTGGACCAGAGGCCAAAAGAAGGTAATATAAGAAAACTACACTTACTCTATTATTGTAATAGCATGTTTTGTTATTGTTAAAATGAAACTGCATGGTGAATTTTGTTTTTATATAACAAATTATGGTTCTGATTATTGCAGGAAGGAAGGGAATGAAAATGATGGCTATTCCTATTCCTGTGGAATAGGAACTGTTAAGGAACCTAGAGTTGTGGTTCAAACTACAAGCGAAATTGATATACTTGACGATGGCTATAGGTGGAGAAAATATGGACAGAAAATAGTTAAAGGGAACCCAAATCCAAGGTATTTAACTGATGGAAACAAAGACCCTCTAGTTATATGGTTCTTAGTGTTACAATTCCTGTTATTAGCAGTAAAGATATATACATAAAAATCATTAATGTGACCTTCACTTAATGGTTTAAGTTTTTAGGTTGAATTGATTTTTTTTTTTAAAGTAATTTAAAACTAGCACAAGGTAAACTAAAAAATAGACTTGTGCACTATTCACGCTTTAAGCACAAAGAGCTCTTTTTCTTAACGGAATATGTTAGATATTTAATATATAAAACCACTAATATAACCCTTTAGAGTTAAGTTGATTCTTTACAATTTCCAACCTACAATAAGACCATAAGTAACTCATTCAAAACATCCTTTGCAGGAGCTACTACAAATGCATAACCCAAGGTTGTCCAGTGAGAAAACATGTTGAGCGAGCTGCACATGATATGAAAGCTGTAATCACAACCTATGAAGGGAAACACAACCATGATGTTCCTATAGGACGAGGAAGTGCAAGTCAGAGCATGAACAAAACTTCGATGAACAGCAACACTAGTAATGTAACTATCCCCACCCCTATAAGGCCTTCAGTGGTGACTAATTGTTCTGGCTCAACAACTTTCACAAATTCACTTCATGGTACAAAGATACCAACATCTGGAAGTCAAGAACCTTTTCCACTGGACTTGCTACTGAGCCCTGGAAGCTTTGGATATTCAGCTTTGGATAGATCAATGAGTTCATATACCAATCCTGAACAATACTCAGATGCAGCAAACTTGGCTAAGGATGACTCATTCCTTCAGTCTTTTCTGTCAAAGAACTTTTAATTTTGGAATTAGAACGTTCCACTTATTATCATAGATTTGTTTTTGGAGGAATTTAGTTATTCATTTCAGAATAGAATAGAAAAAATAAATAATGGGCATGTACTTATTTATCTCACTAAGATTAGACAGTAGAACCATAGCAATATAAAGCTTGATAGGAGTTGAGACTTATTCTAACTTCAATTTAATGATAGGAGACACAGAAAAGGAGTTGACCTCTGAATTCTATCATTCTTATGTTGTATTTATTTCACACGAAAAAAGGAAAGTTTCTTTTGTGCAAGCGATTTCTACTATATGCTCTGTTACAGATTATGGTTACTTTGATCGTGTCACTTCAATTTTTTCAGTCAAAGTTTCACATTATGAAAAAGATATGAAATGGTCAGCGACTTCTGTGAAATTTGACAGACTCAAAGAGGGTCCAAGATTGAAATTATTATTATTTGAACAAAGTGAACATTTTTTATCACTATATTGGGAGAATATTATAGTAATCAACTTATATTATTAAAAGAAAAAGAATTAACGTTTGCTCCTTTCGATCACTCTACAATTGTACATTCGCTGTGTGTTGTTTTCAGCTAAATTCGTCATTAAAGAAAAAAAATAGTATTCAAATTATATTAAAAAAATAAAGTAAAAAAATAATCCAGTTCTAATGTTTGCTTCTTTCAGTAACTCTAGAATCATGCATCCACCACTGTATTGTTTTCTGTCAAATTCATCACTACAAAAAAAGTATCAACACTATGAACATAGTTTCAAGTAGAAAAAAGCTATTTGTATTCTTGTATGAAATAAGTAGTCTCATATCCCATATCTCACTGTAACATATGCACACACTTAAAAGGATGGGGGATTCTTATACTCACTTCCTTACACAAATTATATAAATGTATTTTGTACAGCAATGAATGGAAGTATGAAACATGATAGGAGAAACTTCTGTGGAAGTTCAGATATAAGTTTGAGATGATAGTTTGTGTCCTGATATGATGGCTGATAGCGCTAGACACAAAAAGGCAAAAAAGGACATGCTAATGGCTGCAGCTGAAGTGTCTGTAAATATATTATCTGCCCCTTCCCTCATGCTATCCGTTATTGGAATCGCTGAAGAAGCTGATGATATCAAGAAATATGCCACAACCTGAAACCAAAAAATCTGTCATTCATGCTTATCTCAATCTGCTAACATTTCATAATCTAACAAAAGACAACTTTGAAGCCAATGATATGGCTCTAAATACTGTCCTGGCCTAGCTACAATGAACAATTTGGTCTCATGCTTTGAATAATACACCATGCGTTAACCACGATAAATTTGTGTCTCCATTCTTTCTTCCCTCCTCTCTTTTCTATTTAGCAATTCTGTGTGTGATTGTTTGGTCATCTCCCATATAAATACAATTCCTAGTGCATGATCCATCTCAGGTCAAACAAGACTAAATTTGATTCCTCACCCCCTCACCATTCAGAGATCCAGAGTTGGATTAAGAAACAAAGCACTATAAAAGTCAACGTTCAGAGAAGAAGGAAAGTCAAACCTGATCTCCAACAAAATCAATCAACGCTACTGTTCTTAACTGAAGCAAGTTTTTCCCCGTGGAAAGTTCATGAGCTTGACGAAACACTTGTCCTCCAGTGTACAAAATGGATAGAATTGCTATGGCCAGCAAATACCTATTATGTTCCAAAAAATTCCAATTCAAGTTTAATCTCAACACCCCAAAGAACAAAATCAAATTTTGACAAAAACCCATGAATCTTCAGCCAAATTCCTCCCAAACCCACATCACAATTATGATCAAATTCACAAAGGAGTTTCTGATTCATACCTGTATTCTTCATACTTGTCGAATTCTCTCCAATCGCCATGGTTGTTGCTAACAATGAGAATGAAGGAAATTAAAGAGAAAAACAAAGCAATTCCTCTCAACCATAACGATCCTCTCTTGAGCAAATCTTCCATCTTCCACCGCCGTAGGATGCCCGCGTTTGCGCCGGAAGTTCCCGGCTCGTGGTAGTCCACAGTTGGCGCAGATGGCTCAGGTTTCACGTCTATCTTCATATCTGAACCGTTTGAAACCGTCATCTATATATGTCTGATTTTATATGACACGATTTTGGATTCACAGGTTTCAGATTTAGATAGTAACGAATTGATAAATGTAAACAAAAATGGTGAAGAAGAAACCGAGGACTATTAACTATAGTCAAGACAAAGACAAAGAGACACGCAAAGTTTGTTGTGTGCGTCATAAGTTTTCATTTTGAAACCGGTTTTATGGTTGTTGTGTTGGCGATCGTTTTGAAACTGGGTTATGAGCCATTAGGAGAGCACGTGAACTACACAAAATGTTCATGACGTGGCGGAAGAATATGTTGAAAAGAGATAAACATGAGAAAAAGAAGTCAAGCATTTTTTATTATTAAATTTCGAGAACATTGTAGAAATTGGCCTTTTGACTATATTAGTTCAAAATATAAAAAGTTGTACAAGTCCCGTCAAAGTTATTACCATACTAATGCAAAGCGACACGCGTTACATTTAGGTCTGTGTTTGCCTTGCATAGTCGCGGCCCTTGTCATACTGTGTTTAAGGTGTATGCAAAAGTATCTAAAAATATGAAATTTAAATATTTGTACCCTGTCGAAATAAGGAACCACGGTATATATGTTAGAAATAGATTCCATTTTGAGAGAGTTGAAAAAGCACTATCTCGTTGAAAGACAATGAAGACGGCACTTGTCCTACCGCGTTTAAGGAGAATGATCAAGTGTCAGAGAGCAGAGCCAGAATCACGGCTCTGAACCATACGCTTATAGACGCGACGCGATACTTATAGTGCCGTTTCTATGTATTATATATATATATTCTCTCATATTTCATTCTGTCCATATATCTCTCTCTGTTTCAATTTATATCACTGTTTATGTATCTCTCATTTTACCAGTTTTAAATTGTATCCCAACTTCAAAAAGATTTACATCGGTTTGAATTTCGGTCTCGGTGTACAAAATTTGCACCACTAGGACTTCATTTCTTCAAGCTATTTTTGCACCACCTGTGTTTCATTCTCATTCCAAGTAAGTATAATTTTAAATATTTTTTTATTTGTTTGGTTAACTTAGGATAGTCCAAAAAGATTAGCATGTTATAGATTTAAAGTATTAAAGGATTTATTAAAATCTTAGGTTAGTGGCCTTAAATTTTATTACTATTATTATTTAGTTTTTAAAGTTTGTATATTTATACTATTAAAATCTTAGGTTAGTGGCCTTAAATTTGACGGGTTAACGAATTGACCCGTCAGTTTCAACCTATATTGTCACCTCTAGATAGATGTGTTGCGAATAGTTATGATGGACCAGACAAAATGTAAAAATAAATTAACAATTAAATAATTACATTAAAATTATTAATCGTAGGTTATTAATAAATTATATTATTAAAATCTAGATATACAACCTTTAAAAACTAAATAGTTACATTAATAAATTTTAAGTCCGGTTTTAGTAATATAAATATCACATTAATAAAATTTCAAGTCAATAACCTAAGATTTTAATAGTATAAATATACAAACTTTAAAAACTAATTGATAATAGTAATAAAATTTAAGGCCACTAACCTAAGATTTTAATAAATCCTTTAATATTTTAAATCTATAACATGCTAATCTTTTTGGACTATCCTAAGTTAACCAAATAAATAAATAAATATTTAAAATTATACTTACTTGGAATGAGAATGAAACACAAGTGGTGCAAAAATAGCTTGAAGAAATGAAGTCCTAGTGGTGCAAATCTTGTACACCGAGACCGAAATTCAAACCGATGTAAGTTTTCAAGTTGGGATACAATTTAAAACTGGTGAAATGAGAGATACATAAACAAAGATATAAATTGAAACAGAGAGAGATATATGGACAGAATGAAATATGAGAGAAAAGTTTATCGCGTGGTATATATATAATGGGTTTCCATTCTATCATTTAACATGACCACAAAAAATTTCCTACACACACAACATTTTGTGGGGCCCGCATGTTTTAAAAAAAAAACTCTGGCAAGCAAAACGAATCTCTATAACATACACAATCACTTTTCCTACAACATAACTATTATAAAACCCATATATAATACATAGAAGCGACACTATAAGTATCGCGTCTATAAGCGTAATAGATACCTTAAACGGCACATGGTCATTTTCCTTAAACGCGGTAGGACAAGCGCCTACTTCATTGTCTATAGATACCTTAAACACGGTAGGACAAGGGTCGCGTCTATGCAAGGCAAACACGGACCTGAATATAACGTGTCGCTTTGTATTAGCATGGTAATAACTTTGACCAAGAACTTGATCTGGTACAACATTTTATATTTTGAACTAATATAGTCAAAGGGTCGTAGGAATTAACTTATATTATTAAATAAAGAATCAATATTTTTTTTTTTATTATCATCCAACTTGACTAGTCCTTCGAGGCTGATATATTCAATGTTGTCAAAATTAAATTTTTACGGAGAAATAAAAAGAGATGGTAGAAACTTAAATTATAAAAACGACACAAAACTAAAGCTTCTATTACTTAAGGTCAAGATATAAAATTATATATATATAAAATATCACATAAATCACAATTCAAAATTTAATGAACAACTTCATATGTAAAAAATATAAGTCACATAATTATATACGACATAAGTTCAAAAACACAAAAAGAATTTAACAATTCGTAAAACCAAATTCCAAAACATTAAAAGAATAAAGTTTAACAACTCCTAAACTATATCAATTGATTCAAATCAAACACATCATCTTGCATCAGTTGCATGTCCTTAATATTCTTTTCTCTTTCTCCTATAACAAGTTCATTTGCAATAAAATATAATAGATTGATTCAAAACTCACTACTGCTTGGTATTCAAATTTTTCACCAGTGATTTCGCTTTCTTCTTTCACTGCAACAGTGACCTTGCGCGAGGGAAATAGTTTTTTTTTTTAAAAAAAAATTAAATAAAAAAAAGTTGCGTCGTGGGTTAAAAGTTGACTCAGTTCTTTTTTTTTTTGGTATAAGACCTGGTTCAGTTTTTTGGTGTAAGTAAAAATGTAGAAACTTGCGTTTCTACCATTTTTACGCGGTCTTTTTATCAGTTTTTACTAAGGAGAGTTTTTTACGTTTACATGCGTCACTTCAATAAAAACTTAATGTTTTTAAACTAGTTTTTGACAATAATAAGTACAACTATGTGGGCAACAAAACTCTTCCTATCAAATTTTAACGTAATTGCATTTTCAAAAACTCAAAATCATTAGCTAAATTGAAACAACCTTTTACGAGTATCGAACTGCTTGATGCTATATTAGCTTCTTTCAATTACTTTAGAAGAATCGAGTCCTAATTTTTGCTTCTTTCAATCACTCCAGAATTATGCATCCATGGACCATCAGTAAGGATAAAGTATCCACATAGTTTCAAGCCGAAAAAATTAGTTGTAATCCTAGGGTGTTTGGTATAAGCTATATAGCACCGACTCGACACGCGACACGTGACATGACACGACACGACACTCCGACACGTCAATCTTAAAAAAATATAAATTTCGACACATTCCGACACGTTTTAATATTAAATAATATTTTTAATTTATATAGTGTATATTTCATTTAATATTCAATAATTTAACAAAAAAATAAAACTAAACTAATAATATCCATCAATTTAACAAAAAAAAAATCATTTCCACAATACCATTATATTGATCTAAAGCAAAAATAGTAGCATATCCATACAAAAACATAAAACATGGAGATTATAGATTACCTTCATGGAACATTTTCATCTAGAATAACATTTGACTCCATCTTTGGCTCATCAAGTGAAAGAGTAGCAACTTCAAGAATTCCAACATCTTCAAATGTATCAAATGTATCTCCAGCAATGTCCCACATTCTATTATCCCCTTGTGTATATTGTGAAGTCTTTCTTGATAAGAGCCTAAGGTTGCTATGTATATAAATCAAGTCTTCAGCACGTTTTGGAGTCATCTTAGTCCTTTTTACAGAATGCACAAAAGAATAAATACTCCAATTGCGTTCATCACAGGATGAAGAATAAGGTTGTGCAACAAGTCGCAATGCTATCTTAATTTTAAGTTTTTATCCATGGTGATGTATATTTGATGAATTTCTTATGCTACTGCTTGTTATTATTATTATTATGTGCTCCTTGTTTCTGATGTATAGTCCATTGCTGAGGACAACGAAATTCTAAATCTGAAAATGAGGGAGCACTGCATATACAGTAGCAGCTGTGAGGATGAGTAAAGCTTCAAATTTTTTCAGATAAACAGGGAACCTTCTTTTAACTTCTCTTAATTTTAAATTTTTTTATTTTCTCCTCCTTATTTTATTTATTGATAATTATTAGATTATGCCAATGGAGAATTAGTCAGTAAAATTTATCTATGATGTGATGACTTAGGATATATTTTATTTTAATGAATAATCATTGATTGAGTTAGTATAAGAGTCAGCAAGAATAATAAAATTTCAGTATGAGTGATTGAGAAAGAACATAATTTACTGAACTGCACACGAATAGCCGTGAGGTTTTGAGCCTAAACAGAAAATTCTTTTTGGTGTGCACTTCACGGTTGAAAATACTTCTAGAACTTGCTTTGTTTCTCCTTGAAGTAGTTGTTTACATGCATGTTTGAAATGATTGAGGCATTTTTATTGTTTTAGCTACTTAGCCTAAAAAAGCCAACCATTATGATATCCCTTGTTTAGCCCTTTGAGCTAGGCCTTTTCTTTTCTTAATACCTGTTGTTTTAGTTAGCCACTCCACATACACATCTACCTTAAATAGGATTGGATTGTAGAAATTTCATGGTAGGATGTAAACATGAGTACTTTATCACGTAATTTTAAGTGGTGGAAAAAGAGGTTGGGTGAATTGAGCAAAAGCAAAAGATTTGAAAAATGGTGAAAAATATTTATTGCAAATAAAAATGTTGAAAAAGGAAAATGAAAAAAAGAAAAGTATTGGGTGTTGAAAAAGAAAAAGCACAGAAAAATAAAATAAAAAAATTACAAGTGCTGAAAAAGAAAAAGGAGAAAAGAATGAGAAAAGGATTATCTGTTAACTGTTTACACTTTACCATGATCTTTTTGTGTTCCAATGTTTTAACTAGTTTTCTCTTAATTATTCTTCCTTTATCCAAGCCCCATTACAACCCGGATAAAGACCTCTTGATCTTTTATGCATGTTAATTAACTGTAGAGAGTGAGAATATGACCAAGCTTATGGAAGTATTGATACAATGAAAGATTGAGTGAAACACTTACCCTTTAGAAAGATGAGGGATCAGTGATTTAATATTTCTAGTGAGGGGTGTGTTAAAATTCAGTTGTGTGCTCGATTGATAGATCTCATGCTTTAATTTTACAACTTGCTTGCTTCCGATACTGCTTAGTTATATGTTTATTCTTGAACTCTTTTATTTTCTACTAAGTCTGATCATTGTTGGATTGATGTACTGTCTGAGTATCACATTAAGCATGATGTTTGAACTTTTGCATATATCCCATGTTCTTAATTTAATCCATTGCTGAGGACAACAATGAGTAAATCTGGGAATGTTTGATAAGTGTCAAAGACACTATGTTTTTAATGTTAAAAATAGTTCAAATAATAATTAATATGATTAAAATTATGGTGTTAATTAATAAAATCTTAAAGAAAATTAAAATGCCAACAAATAGATAAGATTCTAATTTTCATTGTTCTTTCAAGTTGTTTTATACTAGAAGAACAAACTACTACTAACCTAATAACGATGAGAAGATAAGAAGGAGTTGGCATCAGTTGAAGATAAATCGAAAATCAAGAATTAATAAAAATTAGCACTTCCTCGCTCTTCAGCTCGCAACAACAAGGAAGTGAGCGAGAAGACCGCTCTTCAGCTCGTAACAGCGAGTACAATAGCGAGGAGAGAAAAGAGCTCGCTGAGCAGCTCGCTTCAGCGAGCTCCTCAGCGAGCAGGTCCAAAAATCAAAGCCCAGTTCTCAACCTATAAATAAACGCGACGAAGCCTTCAGAAATACAGATTCAGAAGACGGATGAAAGAAAGGCGAACGCGGAGACGAACTCGAAGACAAAGGGCAGTAGCGGAGGAGAAAGTCTGGAGCGAGATTCCAGAGGAGGAGAAGGAGATCAAAGTTTCACCATTGATCGTCTTTAATCAAGTTTTATCATGAACTCTGTTTATTTTTCATTACTTAGTAATTTTGAATTTATGAACATGTCTGGCTAGTTTATTTATGTAGTTAGGGTTATGGATCCAATGCGAATCCTAGTTATGGTTTGATTTAGTTTCTTTAATAAATTATTTCAGTATTTGTGTTTTACCTTGCATGAATTTCTATATACTTGTATGAACTGATCACTCCTATAGGGATTTGAGGGTTAGGGCTCGCAATAGACATATTGGAATTTTAGTCCTAACAGGGGTAAAATACCAATTCTTGCATGATCTAGACATAGGCTTGCTTGAGTTGTAGACTTCATAATTCATCGCATTTAATGCTTATTTTAAGAGGGATTAACTAAGACATTAGGATTTTAATTAGAGTAAATGGTTAAAGTCACCAAGACATTAGGATTTAACCAATTAATTTTTAGAAGATGAATTGTCTGAAATATCTGACATAATTTAATATTGAAATTAATTTAAATTACTCTAGGAGGATCTGAGGTGAAATAATTCCTAACTGTAGCTTTAGTTTCTGATATTCTAGATTTAATTCTCAATTCTTGCATTCTTGATATTCTTGTTATTTACTGTGATTAATTTTAGTTTTAATTTAAATTCAAAAATTATTCTCAACAATCAATTCGAGTTTTTCAAATTAAAGGAAATAGTTATAATAGTACTTGGCGCATTAATCCTCGTGCGACAATATTCTTATTTCACTACTTTATTACTTGAAACGAATGGTATACTTGCCGTAATCGCAACAAAAGGTATGAAGCCTATTGTAAAGTTGGATGGCCTTGATATGATATTGTGAGCATGATTGAAGAAATAATGTAATTGGATTAGGTAAGAAATGGAATTGGTAAAAGTGTTAAGTGTTGGTAACTTATAATGTAAGCACTCAATAAATATTAACTTGAGGACTAAGAATGGATCATAAAATGATGATTAAAGTTGGATGTAAGTTACCAAGGTTTGTTGGGTCTTTAGATGCAATTCTATGTTAATTAGGTACAAGATGAAGAAATGCAATTAATTGGGAAAACAAGGAGGTTTTGCCAATTATCTAGAAAATCTAGTAATTTTACCTCTAATTTTGAAAATTCATATCTCCCTCAATCCTTGGACAAATGGGACATGTGAGTTATCAAATTGAAGCTTAGGATGTCGCCTACATTGGCCTAAAATATGGAGAAATTCTGGTACTATATCAACCCCATATTTTGTTTGAGTGTGGACTGCCTGAAATCGCGGATTATGAGTTGGCTACTGCCCATTGTCTTTGAAATTCCATATTTCTTTCGTTTCTTGTCTAAACAAGGCTTATGATATCTCAAAATAAAGGTCTAGGTGTCTAACATAACCTATTTAAATTTGAGAATAAACTATATTGTATAACTCCCACAGTTTTAAAAATCATTTTGGTACTTGGATGCCCTATTTTTACATTGTCGACACATTTGAGGAATTAACTTACGACACATATCTTGAGTTATATAACTCCAAATTAGGCTTATGATACCTTGTAGGAAAGCTTGAGAAGTCTATAATAACATACTAAAAGATGAGAATTTATGGACAAGGGTTTGTTCCCAATTTAGGAAAGTCCGGATATGTTCTATGTGAAAATTTGTAAAATTATAAAATTGGCTTTGTTGATTTATGGGAACCACTTAACTACTTTAAATAAGTGTTGTATGACATGTTTGATGTACTTTTTATTAGTCCGCAATTGTAAATGAGTTATGATTACGGTTTTGTGTTTTGTCAAATACGTATTATTTTAAAATGAGAACGCTATAAAAAAGAAAAAAATTACCGTATTTTTAATTCAATCACTGTGATTGTAACTTCGCTTAATATCATAGGTGATGATAACATACTGGTGTACAACAGGTTGTTACATTAAGTATGTAGCAATGATTGTGCTAGGAGATTAGGCAGAGAATAAAGTATGTAAGATTGAACTTTGATGGCAAATCTTTTTTCTTTTTTCTTTTTAGCTTTGGTGGTAATATCTTCTTGTTGACCACAGAGCACTAATATTTTCTTCAGATCGAGCCACAATAACGTTATAAAAGTCAAAGTTAGTACCACTGGCCTTTGCATCGCAAGGCCCAAAAGTTTGAATCTTTTGGCATCAAAAGCTTGACCATAAAAGATAGAAGAAATACTACTTTATTCATCAATCTTTTGATACTTCACTAAAAAAAATGGTCTGGATTGAACTTTAGAAGCAAAAAGCAGAGGCAAATATGAGGAGAAATTGATTTGTTTTCGTTTTGAATGGGTTTATCGAATAGTTGAAAACGTGGGAAGGTAACGCAGAGAGAGAGAAATAATAGATAAATAGATAGGAGAGATTAAAGAATAAGAGAAAATATAGAAATATATGTGTATTTATTATTAAAAATAATAAATGACTGGGATTGATTAACATGACACGGTCAAGTGAAAACTCCTCATGAGAGGATCTTATAAAATACATAGGGGTGAGGTAGATATTTTCACATGGGAAGAAAGTTATAAAGTATAGAGAAGTAACATTAAGGGGCGTTTGGTAGAAAAAAAATTTGTTACCCGAGAATCACGATTCTCAAGAATATGGTGAGAAAGTGAATTTCTCAGGAATGTTATCAAAAGTTATTTGGCATGCCAAAGTATTTTCAGAAATATTGAGTTATTTTTTCTGATGCTATGTTTGGTTTATTATAAAATAATGTTAAGAGTGTGCACCGAATTTACAAAATTAACCTTTTTAATTATAAAAAGTTGATTTTTTTTTTATTTCTTTCACATGGAAATCAGAAAATCCTGGAATGACTATGTTGAGCAAGCTCCATAATCCATGTACAACCAACAACAAATCAAAATAAAAATCAACTAATCAGAAAAATTAATCAACTAAACAACAAACTTTAATCAATTAAGCATCAAATAGCTATGAGAATTTGGTTATGAATGAATCTGTGTATTTGTGGTAATTATCATGGTTGGGTTTTCGTTATCACTCATATAAGAGATGAGATAGATCTTGTGGGTGCAGCAGCTGCTTTGGTGGCGTGGAATGGACAAGAATAGAGAAGGTAGGAGAAGCACTATGGCTACAAATGGTTTGACTAGAAGAAGACATAAGACTAACAACAACAGCTACAAAGATTCACCAGGTTCGAAATCCTTTCACTCTCTTTAAGTCTCAGATCTAAAACCATCTCATAAATTTTGATGATGGTGGTTTTTGTTTTGTAGAGGAAGACAGAGCGGTGGGGCTGCATGAGACAGTGGGGCTAAGAGCTCCGGTAGGGCGTGGCAATTGTGGAGAAGAAAGGGCAAAAAATGAAGAGAGGAAAGTCAGAGATAATCTGATAAGACAAGGTTATTTTAGTCATAAAAATTGTGTTTCATTTTTTTGCCTATCGGGAGTCCAAGAATATTATCCACTAGATGGTATTTTGGTGATATTTTGACTTAAAAAATACACACAAAATAAAATCTCGAAAAAATTATTTTCCCAAAACTTTTTTCTAAAATGAGTTACCGAATATGATCTTCTTAGAAACCTACTTTTACTTTTTTGGGTTTCTCAAAGTAATTCCCCTGTTAAATATCACCTTGAAAAAAATGAAAAGTCAAGGATAAACAATGACTTGTTGTTTTTTTTTAAAAAAAAAAAAAAATCAGAAAAGGACTTTGGATTAGCCTTTTAGAATATGCCATGTATTCAAGAATATTCTTTAGAATTTGGGAAAGGCAACGATGCTTTTACGTTTGGTCGAGGAAATTTTTTTTGAATACTAAGGAAATGTAATTGATAGGAAAATGGTTCGAAAGTGAGTTTGGTAAGAAAATGTAAAAAAGTTGTTTGATTGGAAAAAAATTTATCGGGAAAATTTGGTAAATATTATAAAGTCTATGTTTGGTTTGAGTTAAAATATTGATGGAAAAATAAGTTACAATTATCAAAATACCCCTTATTTTTAGATTTTTTTGAATCTCATCCTGCGGTGTCTATGTTTGATTGTGTGAAGAGTACTCTCATTCAGTGTCATAAATCTATCAGAAATTGCCACATCATTTTAGACTATTCAAACCTTTAGAAATTGCCTCTGTGCTCATCGCACTCTGCTTCCAGTTATGGTGAAGGATGAAGGTAACTTTATAAGAGGGTAGTTTTGGTAGTTATGGTGCCAATTTTTTTTCATTTACCTAGCTTTTGTGAAATACCACCTTGGAAGTGAGATTTGAATACCATGCATTTTATCAGATTTTGCAAACAATTATCAATGACTAGGCAAATCATTTAGCTAGGAAAATTTTTTAATACCATATACCAAACATGGACAATCCCAAATGCCAATCTCATATGCCTAGGTAAATTTCAAGAAAGCTGCTACCAAACACAACCTTATGCAATTTTAAAAAAAAATCTAAAATAATATTATTTTCAAACATAATATCAATTTGTATTTTATTTAAGATGAATTAGTCTCGTACATCCCACGAATGTCTGCCACGTGTTTCAAATTGATATGGCTAATAATTTATTTTAAATCGTGGCTAAATTCGTAAAACTAATGTTACACCCATTCCACTGTTATGATATATATTTGGGATATTCTAGTAGTTTCATGGTTTTAAAATTAGTTTGATTTAGGTTGAATTTTAAGATTAAAATTTTAAATTTTTTCTAAGATGATATTAGAAAGAATCGAACATATATTTTCACTCCATTTCTTTAGTTCTCAATTAAACTACTATTATTTGATGGTATGACATATTTGTTTAAAAGAAGTAACATAACATATTATACAAAATTAAAATAATATATTAACTTACATTCTAAATTTAATTATAAGCGTTGTAATATTTAGTCTTACATAAACCTTCATTAAATTATTGAGTTTGTTCTTTCTAAAGTTACTTTAGATAACTTTATTTAATGTTCATCAAAACGACGTTGTTTTGGGACAGAAATCATGATGTTTTTGTAATTTTAATTTATTTCAGGATTATAATAGTTTTTATCATTCTAATTTTTTAATTTTTCCCGAAATTATTTCATATTACATGTTTATTTATATAACAAGTTAATTATAAAATAATGAAGTCTTAGACTGATATGGTGTAACTACAATTATACAGACTAAATTGAAAAATAATACATATGAAAAATATTATCCTTATAACTATAAACAATGTAATATTTTTTACAAGTGATACTTATTTTTAATTTAGTCTATATACTTTACATTATTATAACTTTAATAGAAAATATTAAAACTGTAATATACAATATGAATCAAATTAGAAGTATGATAAGTATGTGGATTAAATTTATTTATATATATAAAAAAACAAATTGAAAAAGAATATCACTTACATAAATTTAAAATATATTTCAACCTTAGGGTAAAGTATTTTTTCACGGGAGATAAGTTATCCCAAATTTTTAAATTAATGAAAAATATTTCGATAAAATTCATAAGACAAAAAGATATATAAGATTATAAAAATATCTTTTATTAATTTAAAATGAAGTCATTTCGGAAATAATTGAAAATAACTTGTCTCCCTGGAAAGTTTGTTTGCCATTTGAAAATAAATATCTGGAGTAGGTGTACAAATTATTGAAGTCAACGACTCCAACTCCAAGGCAATAAAAGAGGATAGTGTTGATTCTTAGCACTCGGCATCAGTGATTGGGGCATGTCTTCCTCGCTCTACCAAAATGAATGATGTATTTCTTAGCTTCAGAGGGGAGGATACTCGCACCAACTTCATTAGTCATCTTTACAAGGCTCTGTATAAGAAACCAGTCAACGCATTCATTGATGATAATCTTAAAAGGGGAGAAGATGTTTGGCCTGCACTTTCCAAAGCAATCGAGGAGTCGCACATATCGGTGGTTGTTTTTTCAGAAAATTATGCATACTCGAAGTGGTGCTTGGAAGAACTCGTCAAGATACTTGAGTGCAGAAAAGATCATGGTCAGGTTGTTATGCCTGTTTTCTACGAAACAGATCCGTCAGACATAAGGAAGCAGGCTGGCACTTACGAGACAGCGTTCGCGAAACATGAGCGAGATCTTAGGGTCGAAGACAGCGAATCGAACAAACAAAAAGTACTTAAGTGGAGAGCTGCTCTGTCTGAAGCAGCCAATATATCTGGTTGGGACTCTCGAAACCATAAGTAAGTCTTTCCTCTCTCTCTCTCTCTCTTAGCAGATATAGTTGTTCACCAGATTCATTCTGTTTTAATTTATCCATTTAATAGTTTTTCGTATAATTTGATTTAAAATTTTTATCCGGATAGAAATTATTGAAAAGGTCAATATTGTCCCTTGAAATTTTGAGAAAAAAAATATGGTAGTAGTACATATAAAAGTGGATTGAGAAAAAAAAAAAAAACACGAGTGGAAAATTGTAATAGAGAAGATAGGTAGAGAGGAGAACGAAGAAGTTTGTCATTTTTGAAAAGTCAAAATAGCTCCTGGTAAAAGAACATATAAGAAATTAAGTCAAGACTCGTGCTGTGAGCATAACAAAATAATTGGCCTTTTGCTCCGTTCCATTAATATATTATTGAATAGTATAAGAATACCGATCTCTACTATATTTCCTTTTGACACATGGGTTCGTTTATTTTATGCTAGGGACGATTCTCAACTCATCGACAACGTTGTCAAAGATGTAACCCAAATGCTGCACCCGAGTTATCCTATTAAACTGGAAGGCATAGTTCGATCTGGAAAAAAATGTAAAAAAGTTGAATCATTAATGAAAAAACATCAAGTAATTGGAATTTGGGGTATGCCTGGAGTAGGTAAGACGACCATTGCTAAAGTCTTGTTTGCCAAATTCTTTCTCCAATATGACAATATCTGTTTCGTGGCCAATGCAAAAGAAGTTTCACTTGATAAGATTCTATCTGAGTTATTAAAGGAGGAAATTTCCGCATCTAATGTTCTTGGAACCACATTCATTACGAGGAGGCTCAGTGGTAAAAAAGTTTTTATTGTACTTGATGATGTGGATAGTTATGATCTATTAGAAGATTTACGGAGGGCATACAGTCACTTGAGTCAAGATAGCAGACTCATTATAACAACAAGAGATAAGCAATTACTTGCTCGAAGAGTTGATTATATATACAAGGTCAAGAACTGGAAAACTACGGAATCTCTGAAGCTTTTCAGCTTAGAAGCCTTCAACCAAAGCCGTCCCCAAAATGGTTACCTCCATCTCTCAAAAAGGGCAGTTGATTATGCTGGGGGCGTTCCATTCGCTCTTAAATTTTTGGGTTCATATCTTCGATCAAAAAGTATTGAATTTTGGGAAAGTACTTTGAGAAAAATCAACAATTATAACATTGTGAAAATTCAAAACTTGCTAGAAGTGAGTTATGACGAATTAGATGGTCTAGAGAAGAAGATATTTCTAGACATTGCATTTTTTTTCATAGGAAAAATGAAAGATCATGTCACAAAGATACTAGATGCCTGTGATTTCGAAGCAAGTAGTGGAATAGAAGTCCTTGAAGACAGAGCTTTGATAACTATTTCACATAGCAATATA
Source organism: Gastrolobium bilobum (assembly GCF_033153095.1). NCBI lineage: Eukaryota > Viridiplantae > Streptophyta > Magnoliopsida > Fabales > Fabaceae > Gastrolobium > Gastrolobium bilobum. Next base: position 157,078 of record NW_026898638.1, read on the forward strand.
ATACAAATGCATGACTTGCTACAAAAAATGGCTTTGGAAATAGTACGCATGGAAGATGAAGAAAACCCTGAAGGACGTAGCCGATTGAGGCATAGTGAAGCTCATGATGTAATTGAAAAAAACAAGGTAATGAAAAGAAACGCACACTTTTTATTTTTTCCAGACATTTTTTTTTTTTTTTTGTATAGAAATTGTAGCTAATTTGATTCCTTTTACTTTTATGTTTTGTCAGGGGACTAAAGCAATTCAAGGCATAACACTAGATTTGTCTCAGATCACAGCTTTACCTTTGCGTGCTGACACATTCACAAAGATGGAAGCCTTAAGATTTCTTAAATTCTGTAACCCCTTGGATCAGAGTTCAAGTAATACATATGTCAAGCTTCCTACAGTTCTTGAGCCATTTTGTGACAAACTGCGGTATGTTGAGTGGATTGGATACCCTTTTGAGTCTCTTCCACATCTTTTCTCTGCCAAGTTGCTTGTTGAGATTCGCATGCCGCACAGTAATGCTAAACAACTTTGGCAGGGGACACAGGTAAAGATGTAAACATACATATGCTTACCTTATTTTATTTTATTTTTTCCAACAGGATTTTCCATTTCGATGTCATGTCACCTTTTGAATTGTAACAGGAACTTGATAATTTGGAGGGAATCGACTTAAGTGAATGCAAAAAGTTTGAAAACCTTCCGGATTTGTCTAAGGCGTCAAGACTAAAATGGGTGAATCTCTCCGGTTGTGAGAGTTTACGTGATCTCCACCATTCACTTTTATCCACCGATACACTCGTTACTTTGATACTTGATAGGTGTATAAATCTTAAGAGTGTTAAAGGCAAGAAGCATTTAAAGTCTCTGCAGACAATCAGTGTCAATGGCTGCTTAAGTCTGCAGGAATTTGCAGTATCTTGGGATTTAATTGAAAACTTGGATTTAAGAAATACAGGTACAGGAATCCAGAGATTGGGCACATCGATTGGGCTTCTGCATAATTGGCCTAATCTAGAGGGTTTAAGACTCACGCATCTGAAATCTCTTAAGGAGCTGAAGCTCTCTTGCAGCGGATTAGTTATTGACAAAAAGCAGCTAAGTGACCTGTTTGATGGGTTACGATCTCTACAAATACTACATTTGAAGCAGTGTAGTTACTTGTTTGAAGTCCCTGACAACATCCGCGTCCTATCACAATTACAGGAATTAAAGCTAGATGGAAGCAATGTGATAAGCTTGCCTACAAGCATCAAGTATCTCGAAAGGCTAGAAATTCTGTCCTTAGAGAATTGTCGCAAGCTTAAGTGTCTGCCAGAGCTTCCACCATCCATCAAACAGTTAAATGCGGATAACTGCGAGTCATTGATGTTTGTGTCAAATTTAAAGGGTTTGGAGTCAGAATCAGGACGTAGCGTAACCTTGACATCAATTGAAGGATCTTATGAGAAGGAAAGCAATGGCTCGAGTGAACAGTCTTTCAGTGATGGTATGCAACTTATTATTCTCTTTCTCTATTATACTCTCGTATATATTAATTATGCTTATTTGCTTTTTCCTTATTCCTTTACTAAACTAATTAATTGCATTTTTTTTAGTCATCTTACGATGACTACAAAAAGAAAAAATAAGATTTACATAAAAGAACAAAAATCCACATTATTTTACACGGAATCACCGGTTCGTATTATTTAATAATGAATATTTCTTCTACAAGACATTTTTGGTAATGTTCTGTTTCTTCTTCAGTACAAGAAAGATATAATAGCATGATTAAAAGGAGACAAAATCTGGATCATTAAGATATTATTCCTTTTATGTAAGGTACTCGGACACCCTGTAAAAAAAATATAAATGGTTTCTTGTAATTTTTGTTCTTCATTTTTTTTTTATTTGTTTAATTTTTCACATCCTCTTTGAGCAAAACCATTTCTGTAAACCATTGCTCCAACTTAACTTTTCATTTTTATTTTCACTCTACTCTTTAGTGTAACACTTCATCACTGGGTTTGATTTTGGATTTCAATCTGGAGAAAGAAATCACTTCCTCTATGGATTTTCTAGTAATTAGAAAACTCAGATCATAAATATAAAGATTGAAGAGCAGAAAAGAAACAGAAACAAAAGAAATTGAAACCATGCAAAGAATGCACAATGAATGAAAACACTACAGTACTAGAATTAAAATAATATAAAGCAAATTTGATTGAATTAAGGTAGTTATAAACTCCACTAATCCAAAGAATCTTTTAATGTGTGAGATTTACTGATGGGAAATCAAGAGTAAGGAATAGGATAAAATTTCACATTAGTTAGGAATAAACTAAGTGAGGGTATAGAAAAATTCTTTGATTTAGTATCTTAAGGTTTTGAGTAAGATGCGGTATTAAGCCAATTTATTGTGATTGATTATTACCTAGCCCATGGATAATAGTTTCCTTGCTTTGGGCTACCTTGATCGCCAAACATATACAAATTCAAGCTGAGAATGTGATGTACAAATTGACATTTATAGGCAAAGTTTCAATTACTAGTTTTTACATGTTGACTAGGTAAATTAACACTTCTTATTTAATAAAAGACAACTAGGTAAATTAACTTTTATGTTCTTGGTAATTTCTTTTATTTTTTAAGTTTTCGATTATAGTATCTACTAATAACTACTCATAAGCTTTTACTTTCAATTATTATGTCATAAAACTTACTTTATCTTTTAAAAGCCAGCAACATTTCTTGAAATTGTCGAAGTGTATTATCACCGGAAAACTGTGGTAATATATTTTTTCGATGCTAGCATCACCACACTACTGTTCAGCAATCATTTTATTAAGTTGGTGCAATATGTCTGGGCTACAAATTTTAGTTGTATGAGATGCACGATGTGGAGGGGCTCTGAAACGGATATACTCTAGATTCATGTGTTTCCATATATTATGGTATTAAGTGATATTATTATGGGTTTTATAAGAGTTATGTTGTGGGAAAACTGATTGTGTAATGTTATAGAGATTTGTTTTACGTATAATTTTTTATTTTTCTTTTTTCTTTAAAAAGTGTGAGTCCCACAAAATATTGTGTGTGTAAGAAAGTTTGTTGTATTATGTTAAATGATAAATGCAAATCCCAATATTATTGTCAATCACTAATTGATTAGTTGTGCGGAAAGCTGAATCGACAGTAGGAAAAAAAAAAAAAGAGGTCTGTTTTATCGTGGGTCAATTGGCGTCTCCTTTAATCTTTGTCAAAAGGGTTGTGGCGGAACAGTGATCAAAATGTCACTGCTCATCAACTTTTTTACTTTAATGCCACACGAACAGTCTTATTTTTCAATCTGCCACGGAGGCGAGTTCGTTACCTGGTGTAGCGAACTCGGTTTGCTGACGTGTCACTTTTTTAGTGGACACCAAATTCGCTACACGTAACCAAGTTCGCTACCCTATGTAGCGACCTTCAAACCTTTTTTTAATTTGGTACTTGTTATCCACCAGAAATGTGACACGTTAGCAAACCGAGTTTGCTACACCGGGTAGCGAACTTGCCCCGTGGTAGATTGAGAAATAAGATTGTTCGTGTGGCATTTAGGTAAAAAAATTGGTGAACAGTGACACTTTGGTCACTGTTCCGGTTGTGGCTACCTAGCAAAACCAAAAAAAGAAAAGAAAAACAACAACAAAGAGAAAAGAAAAAAAGAAAGGTCTTGTTCTGTTGCACAAAAGGCCACATACTCCAATAATTACCAATAAGTCATTCTTGTCAAGCCAAATGCCACACAATTTAACTATCAAATCGTACTGTCAAAAATCCCATTCCTTCACTGATGTCACTTTCGTTATTGCTCACCTATTTCCAAATTCATCCAAAGATCTCCAAGATTTGAGATTGACGTGGCATAAAAAAAACTGTAAAAAATCTCATTCCTTCACTGATGTCACTTTTGTTATGGCTCACCTATTTCCAAATTCATCAAAATATCTTCAAGATTTGAGATTGACGTGGGATTAAATAAAGAAAAGGTCGAGTTTAGAACCAATATATGCAGCGAATGGCATCCTTTAAACCAATTTGAAGGATATCCTCTTATGTGTTATTGTTACATGAATATAAAATCATTAATGTATCTTCAACCAAAAGCTTAGCTATTGAGTTTGATTCGTTCTTTACATCGTATCAGATCGATCTCACCTTCCATGACCTTTTCGTTTTCTTTTCCACTGCAGAGTTTTCTAAAGTTAGGAGCCCACCATTTTCCAAGTCTTAATGTACCATTTGTTTTCCAGCAACTCCTTTAATTTTTTTTTCTTTCAATAAAGCCCATTTGTTTTGGTAGTTGCCTGCCTAATTTATGAGCTTTCAAATGTTGTTTTTGATGAATTTGGAAGAGAAATTTTAGTTCTTGTTGAGTATATTTGCTTGACATGACCTTCCCACTGATGGTTGTTCTAGCGAAGGATATTCTCGCTGATTCCAACTAAGGACATTTTTGCTAATTTTATTCCAGCAAAACCTTCTTACTTGGTCAAGTAATATTTCAGCAGTTATTCAGGCTGACGATCATTCCAGTCATTTGCTGAGTTAATTTCCCAGCAACGTCTATCTCTCATACTTTTTTGGCATTCCTGAGTTGTCTTTTTAACAATGTTTTGTGGACAATTTTTAGTAGAACGTTGGACATTATGTTTAAATTTTTGACTTGAATTGGTTTTTTACATGGTATTAGAGCCAGCCAATATAACTGAGTGGTCATGAGTTTGATCCTCACTACTCCCATTCTATTTGATAATAATTAAATATTGTAGAGTTTCTTAGCATAGGTAAGTTAGACCTAATGCATCATCCACCTTTCAAGCCCAATGAATTTTCGTGTAAGGGAATAGGTTAGAAAAATATAAACTTAATAATGTAACCTCACCAAACATATTAAGATTTTGTTTGAATTAATTTTTTAAAGTTATTTAACATGTCCGTATTATGCGGGAGTATCTCACCTATACAAGATTGAATCAACAATCATAAGGGAAATGAGAAAAAAAAAAATTAAAATAGGAAGTTATAAAACTATCACAGTTGATTTATTTATTGATAATATAATTATATTAAATAAGACTCTAGAGTATCCATTTCCTACCATTTCGGTTTCCCTCCAAATCTATTATTTTCAACCCCCTAACTTATCATTTTTCTTGTCTTTGGTCACAGAAACAGACTCAGACTCAGAAATAGAAATGGTTGAACCAGATTCGGCTGAAGAAGGTAATGATGGGAGGAAAGAACATTATTCTAATGAGGAAGAAAGCACCAAATCTACTCGCAATAGATTGGTTAGCAAGGAAAATACCGCGGTGTCTGCTGTAAGTCAAGGGCGCTTTTCTTTTTTCTTTTTTCCGTCAAGGGCTCTTTTATTTTGACAAACTTCGTTTTCCATCTTAAAAATACAAATATAATACTTGCATTTTATTAAAAACATACCTCCTGCAGTTATTATTTTTTATCTTAAAATGATGGGACCACAATATTTTTGTGTCTGATGTCTCCTGTTGCAGAAAATCAATTACCTATTTTATCGTTTATTATTTTTATTATGTCTTTTTGTCAATACAAATATGAGGTTTGTTTTTCTCATGTTGCATGAGAAAATAAATTCTTTCTACCCACACTATAAAAAAGTGTGCCTTTTTTATTTTTTACACAGTTAATGTATCTGTGACATGAGATTTGAATTCTTTTACAGTATAAGATTTACTTTTCCCTACAAATATTACGTTTTGCAGGTCAAAAGCGAACGAAATAAACCTTATGGTTTGCATGAACCTGCTGAGTTGCCGTTGGACAAAGAAAATGAATCTAAAGAAAAGTCAAGTAAGAAACTTTATTTGCGTATAAACCATTACTTAATGAGGGAATTAATATTTTTTCATATTTTATGTTATAAGTATCTTCTACAATATGAGAAATATTAATCTCCTTAATTAATTATACAACAATTTTAGGTTTTCCTCCAAAGGGTATACTTCTTTTACTTTATAGCTGCACATACAAAATTTACTTACAAACTTTGTATTAATTGGTAATGTTCTTACTCATCATTTAAAAAAAAAAAAAAATCACTTTCTATTAAACCCGTCTAGCGAGTGTGGAGAGAAGATAATTATTATACCCAACTTTACCCTTGCATAATTGCAAAGAGGCATTCTTATTCATTATTTCACACAAATAATTCAAAAACCTTTGAGTCACTTATATCCATATTGTGAAAGATTTTTCACAATCAACACAACAGATTCAACTATCATGTGATACAAAATTTCATAATATTTATTAAAAAGAAAGGCAATAAGGATTGAATTTACATCACTTTGTCATGGAAGTTTTAATATAATGTTATTAACCAACTCTCCCAAAAATTTAAGGGGTATATTGGATTAAGATTTTAAAAGACTTAGTATACCAAAAAAAAAATAGATTTTAAAAGACTTTTTTTGAGATAAAAAATCTTATAGATTTTAAAAGATTATTTAAAATTGGAGGGACTTTAAAGACTTTTTTAAAAGACTTTTTTTACAATCAAGATTTCATAATATTGAATTTTAATAGAATTTATAAGATTTGAAAGGACAATAAGAATTTATAAGATTTTAAAAAATCATATGATTTTTTAACTAACATTCAATAAAAAAAACAAAGAAATGGAATGATATTAGTAAAAAAAAGTAAAACTTAATATAATTTTCTCAATCAGTAAAACATAATATAATTTTTAACAAACATTCAAAATTACTAAGCAACAATTCTTCACATATTTAAAGTTATACTAGTCCTCCACGCATTAGCATTTTCTAGTTTTTGTTCTTGGGTTTGACCAATGGGTTGAAAATTATTTTCTTCATTAGGTATCAGAGCTATGCATATATGATTATAAGATCCAATTTTTTTATTTATTAAAATAATTCTACATTTGCATATAGAATCTAAAGTTCATGATAAAATTTCATTTGAAATTTTTTGCAATTGATCTTGAAAACCTTGAAATTTTTGTTCTACGTAATAAGAGATTTCTAACCATATATTACATGAAAGTTGAGAATGTTTCTCAAATTATTTTCAATCAATACATTGAAACCTTAAATTGCTCTGAGGCTTTTGAAAAATAAGTTTTTAGTTATCTATTGACACAAAAATTGTTTGAAATCGTTTCCTATAGCGAAGAAATTTCGTTCATGAATGTATTGTCACGAAATATAGGGTTCATATTATAAAAGTTTCTATTTTTCTGTAAATTGATATTGTTTCATTGATATAAAACAAAAATTGGTTTGAGGGTTTTAGTTCCCCTGTTGTTTTTCCACTATTTTATGTTGTTTTTAATACAAAAATCACAGCTTTTTGCACCAAAAAATATCGCGACTTATAGCTTGAAAAATTATTTTTTAAACTTCCAAAAGCTCTCAAAAATCTCTTAAAAATCTGCTGTTTTTGATATGGATTATATTAGAATCTTGTTAGTTTGTTGTTTTCGGGTTATTTTGTGATGAAAATCATTCAAAAATTTGTTGCTTTTGAGCTTTGACGAAGCTCCTATAGCGGAATCCGATTTTGAGCGGTTCAACCCGCCAAAGGAAGAAGAAGACACTGCAATATAGAAATATCAAGAAATTCGATGGGTTAGGGTGAGATTGTGAGAGTGACATCCTATTTATATTTCTCACTAAAAAGTTTCACGAAATCCAGACCAATAGAAAATCCATTAAGATCGTCAGATTTTTGAATACCACAAGATTGTTTTTCCTTTATTTAAAATCCTAATTGAATACCAACAGATTTGAACGGATCCTAAAATAATCTTTTAAAATCCTAATCGAATACCACGTGACTTTTTTTCAATCCTTTAAAATTCTAATTAAATATCAATGGATTTTTTTTCAAAAATAATCCATTAAAATCTTTTAAAATCCCAATCTAATACACCCCGTAAATTGTTGGGCTTTTTGACCACTGTAGCCCTTATGTAATAATTAATTACCAAATTGACTTTGATTATAAACTATTTCAAAAATTTAACCTTGTTTAAAAATATAACACCAATCTGCCCCTGTTTGACCGTTGACCATCAAGCCTACCCGAGTATGCCCTCCTTACCCGAGTATTTTTTAAAATTTTACCCTACCCGGTTAGGTAGGGGGATACTCGGGTATATTTCATAAATCTAAGAAAATGTTTGAATTATTTACCCGGAGAGAGAGGGGACTACCCGGGTAAATCACAAAGATGTTATCCAGTAATGATTTGACTATGTCCTAGCAACGCCCATTTTTTAAGCTTTTAACTACTTGTGTGCAGAGTCCTGCTAATTAATTCCTACATTTTAAATGCTATTTTTGTAAAAGTGGATTTCTTATCAAGGCTGTGATATGATGCGGTGGTTCTATCAGCATCTCCTTGAACATGTCTTCATTTAAAGGTAGCAAATAATCTCTCTCTATTAACTGAGATATTTGTCTACAATGTAAGTAGTATGTCTTCGTTCACATTCCTTCTTTTCTCTTAGCTTTGTATTGGAAAAGTCATGCTTATGGCTTTGCTTTTCCAGTCTTTAAAGATTTTTTCCCCCAGATGAATCCTGATGAATGATAATTACCGTTTCCCAATTTCTACCAAATTATCAGATCATTATAAATGAACTCGACAGGTGCAGACATCATTTGAAACGTCAAATGCATTCAGAATTTTCCTGTAGTATTTAAAGCAGAGGCGCACAAAATTTGAAGGAAAAAAATTATACATACAAAAGCACCAAACGATTGAACGAGGGTCCGCCACATTGGGTTCTGACATTGAAACTCCTTTCGGTATACACGATAACACGAAGTTGGGCAAGATAGCAAGATACAGTCACTAAATCCTCCTTGAGGGTTCACCTCCCATTCCCAGATCTTCTTCAATCTTCCAAACGGTCTAGGTATAAATTTACCCGGGTAGTCCCTCTCTAACCGGGTAAATAATTCAACCATTTTCTCAAATTTATGAAATATACCCGGGGATCTCCCTACCTATCTGGGTAGGGTAAAATTTTCAAAAAACACCCGGGTAAAGATGGGATATTCGGTAGGCTTGATGGTCAACGGTCAAACAGGAACAGATTAGTGATATGTTTTTAAACAAGGTTAAAATTTTGAAATAGTTTATAATCAAGGTCAATTTGGTAATTAATTATTACATAAGAACTACAATGGTCAAAAAACCTAAATTGTTAGATGAATATTCATGAATGATTTTTATATTTATATTTGTAGCATATGTGCATATATTTATTTATTTTTGGTTGAATTTATCTTTTCTCCTAATTAATATTTTTCTTTCTTTAGCAGTGGCGATTGAACTAGAATCAGTTCAAAAAGACAAAGAGAGAAGAGATCATTTTTCTCGTGTGAAAGAGAGCATCGGATCCACTCACAACGAAATGAAAACCGGACCAGGAAGAGGTATCAAGGAGAATACCACAAAGTCTACAAAAGTTGTAAGTTGCTAATATTTTATTTTGACAAACTTTGTCATCTTACTTGAAAGTGTAAAAAACATAAAATATAGTACTTGCATTTTAGCGTTGTATCAATTTTCAACTATGTCATTTTGTCAATATGATGAATAGATAAATTGTGCAGGTCAAAAGCGAAGGAAATAAAGCAACGACAGCTGAACCTGGTGCCAGATTGCATGAACTTATTAAGTCACAGCCAGACAAAGAAAATGCATCTATGAACAAGTCAAGTGAGAAACTTTATTTGTGTATATACCACTTTCTAATAAATCATACTACCATTTTAGGATTTCTTCAAAGGGTATATACTTCTTTTATGTCTTCCGTAGCTGCATACACAAACTTTTTAAAAAATCATACAAACTTTATATTAACTAGTAGTATTCTTTATCCATCATAACAGATAAACAATATTTGAGTCACCTATTTCTCATGTTGTGAATGGCCAGGTGATTGACCCTTTTGCCTCCGATTAAAATAAATATTACCACTTTGCCCTTATTTTGAAATTATTTAAAGTTATTAACCTTTTATTAAAACACAATACCAATTTGCTCTTATTTGACTGTTGACTGGCCAAAGTACTTGAATACATGATTTATATGCTTGAGTAAATTTCGAAGGGATGAGTTACTTGAGTACAAGGCTCTTGTACTCGAGTAACTCAGCCGTATGAGAATGTGCAGTGCAATGAGGCATTGAGCAATGACAACAATGGTGTGTTTCCAAGTCTTCATGGATGTGACCCTTTGCTTTCTTTCACGTTTTTTTGTACCACTTCACTACTTCACAACTTTTGGTGTCTCTTCATTCTTGCCTCTTGCTTGGTTGATCGAGATCTGCGAGGCTAGAGGAAAGCAAAATATAAGGGGCAGGTATAATATTTGAGGGCCAACTGATTATTCTGGAGAGCAAATCTATCAACAGTGTGCAAGCTTACACATCCAGTAATATAGGGTTTTATGAGCCCTGGATTATCGTCCTTAGGGAAAGATTGTAAAGTTGTGCTTAAAGAAATGTAATTACATAAAGTAATTAAGTAAAAAGTAAATAGGAAACAAAGAGCAATTTTTATGCCAATGAGCCAAACTGTCATAAATTTAGGTTAGCCTTTAAGTACTTGTCACTAGCTCAATCAAACAAAGTTGATGATTCTCGAATGATCAAGGATTGGGTTTATCCCTTAAACTTAGCTTGAGTATTGCCTTAGAAACTCAGAAAAACGTGCAATTTGTGAGCAATTCTTTAAGAGATACTAAATTGAGACCAGAACAAAAGACAAAGAGCAAAGAGAGAAACGTTTCTTTGAGAATTTCTTAATTGCTACAAAAAAGTATGAAAGTAACAATGAAACAGAAATAAGGTGATAACAAAGGTGTAGGCTAAGGTTAGTATTTTCGCCTCACTAGGTCATTCCCTAGACTTAGCACCGCTCCTAAAAATGGGTTTAACTTTGGGTGCTCTTCCTTGCCTTGTTAAGAAAGAATGGTTAAAACAATAACACAAGAGAGGGTGAATAATGTTTAACTTCTTTTGCAAGAAGTAAAGAAAACTAAACCCCTTTTTCAAGAAAACAAGCCAAAACAAAATAGAATAGAAATTGAATTTTTCCAATCCAAAAATAGATTTAACACAGTCCAAATAACATCACAAAAAGAGATATTGCAGTGGAAATAAAAAAATTAAGGGAAAGAAGAGAAAAACTCCAAGATTTATCCTGGTTCACTCTCAAACCACATAAGAGCTACATCCAGACTGAGGTCAATCGTCCACTAATCTCAGAACTTCCAAACAGTGCCTGAGAAATTGATTTACAAAGGAATTTTACAAAAAGCTTGATTAAGGCTTTGATCACTCTCAACCTATAGCCTATAGGATCACTCCAAATCTCCAATTCAAGTTACAACAGCAAACAAATGTGAAACAGATGTAGGATCACTCCACTACGTTCACAATTGTAAAAGAAATCTTAGAAAAAAATGAAGAGAAGAGAATTATTGAGCTTATATCTTAAGATATGCAAAAACAAGACAAATGAGAGTTTATACTTTGAATTTGTGTAATCTGAAGTGTTTCTCTCTTAATTCAGGATTAGGAACCCTTGTTATATGTTTATATAGAAGTCTCAAGAGTTACATGACTGTTTATAGCCGTTGAACCCCTAAATTTTAATAATCATTTGCTTCCAGATCAATATCCGGATATATCCGGATATTCATATCCAGATATTCTTCAGGCTCATCCGGATATCAGTATCCGGATATTCAAATATCCATATTCGGATATTTAAGTGCAACAACCTTGAATTGTCCAATTTCGATCCAATTTAATTCTAAATGTATTTTTCTCACTTTTTACACATGAATGTATGCTTCTTGCATCAATCTAACAGTGTTCCACGTGTGAGTTATTGTATGTATGGATCAAGTATGTGTGTCACTTATGCATGAGTTATACAGCTCAATAAACTTATTCTTTAAGTTTCTAAGACTGTAAATACTATTACAAACAGTGTAAGCTTGAGACTTCATGTTTCTTCATTGATCTTCAATCTTTGAGCCTTGTATAGCTTGGAAACTTTGACTTTGTAGTTGACTTTGGCAATTTTATAGTCCCTTTTGTTGAGATATATAAAATCATTAATGTAGCCTCACCCAACAGCTTAAGCTTTTGGGTTGAATTGGTTCTTTACATGGTATTAGAGCTTCGGTGTATCGGATTCGATCCTCCCCGCTCCCCACTTTCTTTCAAGTGGAATTTCTTTCTTCGCACAAGTAGATGGGCCTGTGCATTGTCCACCCTTCAAGCCCAGTGAGTTCTCGTGTGAGGAGGCGTGTTGAGATATATAAAATCATTAATGTAGCCTCACCCAACAGCTTAAGCTTTTGGGTTGAATTGGTTCTTTACATGATATCAGAGCCTCGTGTCCCGGGTTCGATCCTTGCTTCCCCTCACTTTCTTTCAAGTGGAATTTCTTTCTTCGCGCAGGTAGGTGGGCCTGTGCATTGTCCACCCTTTAAGCCCAGTGAGTTCTCCTGTGAGGGGACGTGTTGAGATATATAAAATCATTAATGTAGCCTCACCCAGCAGCTTAAGCTTTTATTTGTTGGATGAAGCTACATTAATAAAAATGGGGGCTTTTAGTTAGAAAATACACCAGATAACTCTCCACTTTTGGGAGCTATCACCTCTCCCAACAAATCTTTGTTCTTTTTCTTCTCTCCATTTTCTTTTCCATTTCCATAAGATTTTTGGTTTTTCTAGTCTTATGTTTTTAGTTTAGTTGTTGGGTTTTCTTTCTCTGATTCCCTGCCTTAGTCTTGCGGATGGATAACCAAGATTAAAGAAGAACTCGAACTCAAGGTGTTGTTTCTTTCAAAACAGTCATTAGGTTTATCTTCTTTTTCTCTATATTTGATTTTTATTGATGTTTGCTATTGTTTATATTTCTGAGTTTTGGTCCTTTAATGACTTTCTTGGTTTTTTTATGGAAAAGTCCTTGTATTTTTGGGTTGTTATTATTATTATTTTTCTTTTAAGTTTTTAGAGGACAAGGTTTTTATGGTGCTTTCTTGATTTTACAGGACACGAGAGTCATGGAGTTCATGTATGTATATGTCGCAAAGGATGGCTTTTCTCGAATCCACACCCGAGTGCCAAACGTTTAGTTTCAGAGAGCCAGACGTGTTTTGATTCTGAACACCTTTTCGATGAGGATCACAAAACACAAGGCAAGTTGTCTTTCTTTTTAATTTGATGAAATTAAACACTTAATGATGTATTAACAATTTATTTTACATCAACGAATAAGTACTTTTTTTTTTCTTACTGATTCGAATTACCTCTTTGAGGCGAATCAGAACCCCCCGGTATCTCCACGGGTTCGCCTATGGAACTAATCCAGAGTTCGGGTACGAGTCCAAGGATTACGGTACTTATGCCCCTCCCCAGATGGTGTTGGTGGGATTCGAAATGAGGTCCTCTCCCACCACTCAGTCCCTATGCTACCAACTGAGCCACCACACTTGGGTAAAATAAGTACTTTTTTATTAAATATTGAACCACATCTACTAGTATACTTAAGAACTTCATATATAATTGTGAAGTAGATATCTAATATACTAGAGTATATGAGCTTGTACTCAAGTATCTTAATGTCCTGAAAGGTACTCGAGTACAAGATTCATGTACTGGAGTACTTTACTCGAGTACAATTTTCATCTTAAATAGCTTCATCAATAGTCTTGGGCTCAACTTGAGATACAAAGGCTAGGTGGTTGCATGCATTTCTCAAAGAACTTCTAGTAAAAACTCCCTTTGAGATGTCTCCAATAATAGCATCAATAAGATGAGACTTAGCATATTTTCAATCCTTAGGAAGCTCTTGTTTGCTCACTTGGTTGCACATTTGATTGATTACTTTGATCATCAATATTGCTTTCCTTTTCCTGGTTCTAGCATCCTTTTCATTAAAAGACAAGTCTTCTATAGCATCTACAACATCATCATCACAAGACTTCATTTGCATGAAAGAGTTAGTTTCATCAAATGCAACATTTATAGATTCATCAATAGTCATTGTTCTCTTGTTATAGATTCTATATGCTTTACTAGTAAGAGAATAACTAAGAAATATGTCTTTATCGGCCTTAACATCAAATTCACTAACGTTATCCTTTCCATTATTCAGAACATAACATTTACAACCAAAGACATGAAATATGCAATGTTAGACTTTCTTCCTTTAAAAAAAGTTCATAAGGTTTTTCTCAAGGATACGTCTAATTAGAGTTCGGTTTATCACATAGAAAGCGATATTCACCGCATCGGCCCAAAAGTACTTAGGAAGATTGCTTTAATTGATCATTAGTGTTGTAGTACTGCAATTTGTATTTCTCATTCTCCTCCTTCCTGCTTGTCTCCACTTTTCCAGTTGTGCATTCTTTTTCTGACAAGGAGAGTTGATGTAGGCTGTTTTTTCTCTCTCCTATCACCTTTTTCAACTTTTGTTCCCTTTTTGTCCTTTTATTCCCTTTCTTCCTCTATTTTTTTATCAACTTTCTACTGGGTCTATGTAAAGTGGGCTACGGTCACCGTAAATACAAAAACGTGAATTAGATCCAAAATCAAATAAATTATGATGTTCTGCTCCCAATTGTGCCCTAATTTCCTTTACCGCAATCCTGCCCAGATTGTGCAAAAAGTGCTCATGGATACAAAAGTGGGCGCAAATGATAAAAAGAACAAAAAAATAGGGGTTTTAGTTAGAAAATATACCAGATAGCTCTCCACTTTTGGGAGCTATCACCTCTCCCAGCAAGTCTTTGTTCTTTTTCCTTTTCCATTTCCATCAGATTTTTGGTTTTTCTAGCCTCATGTTTTTAGTTTAGTTGTTGGGCTTTCATTATGCGATTCACTGTTTTAGGGGGGTGTATTGGATTAGAATTTTAAAAGACTTTTTTGAGATAAAAAATCCTACAGATTTTAAAAGACATTTTAGAATTGGAGAGACTTTATAGACTTTTTTAAAAGACTTTTTTTACAATCAAAATTTCATAGGATTGGATTTTAAAGGATTTTAATAGAATTCATAAGATTTGAAAGGACAATATAGATTTATAAGATTTTAAAAAACTATATGAATTTTTAACAAATATTCAAAATTACAAGAGTCAATAAAAAAAATAACAAAGAAATGCAATGATTTAAGAAAAAAGTAAACTTAACAACGGGTTAAAAATTATCTCAAAAATTACTAATATAATCTAATATAATTTTCTCAATGAGTTTGAGTTTGATTTGCGAAAATAATAACCATTGATTGACGAAAATCAACGGTTAAGATATAGTTATAAACAAAAATAGGTTGTAAGTATAATATTCTCCATAAAAAAATAACAAAGAAATGCAATGAAATTAATAAAAAAATGTAAAACCTAATATAATTTTCTCAATCAGTAAAACATGATATAATTTTTAACAAACATTCAAAATTACTAAACAATAGTTTTTCACATATCTAACAGGTTGAAAATTATTTTCTACATTTGGTATCAAAGTTATGCATATATGATTATAATTCCCAATTTTTTTAATTATAAAAATAATTCTAAATTTGCATATAGAACCTAAAGTTCATGATAAAATTTCGTTTGTAACTTTTTGCAATTGATCTTGAAAATCTTGGAGTTTTTATTTTACGTGATGAGAATTTTCTAACCATATATCATATGCATATTTTCATTGAATATTCTAAGAAAATTTTGAATCTGAAATTTTGGGTTTAATTACATGAAAGTTTAGAAAATTTCTCAAATTTTTTTCAGTCGATACATTGAAACCTTAAATTGCTTTGGGGCTTTTGAGAAACAAGTTTTTAGTTATCTATTGACACAAAAATTGTTTGAAATCGTTTCCTATAGTGAAGGAATTTCGTTCATGAATGTATTGTTACGAAATATAGGGTTTATATGAAAGTTTCAATCTTTCTTTAAATTGATATTGTTTCATTGATGTAAAACGAAAATCGATATTAGTTCCCCTGTTATTTTTTCACTGTTTTATTTTTAATACAAAAATCATACTTTTTGTGCCAAGAAAAAACCGCGACCCATAGCTTGAAAAAACACTTTTTAAACTTCTAAAATTTCTCAAAAATGGCTAAAAAATGTTATTTTTGAGATAGATTATATTAAAATCTCGTTGGTTTGTTGTTTCTGGGTTGTTTTGTGATGAAAATGCCTCAAAAATATGTTTTTTTTTTTAGTTTTGATGAAGCTTCCATGACAGAATCCAATTTCGAGCAGTTAACCTGCCAAAGGAAGAAGAAAACACTGCAATATAAGAATCTCAAGAAATCCTAGGGGTTAGGGTGAGATTGTGAGAGAGGCATCCTATTTATATTTTTCACTAAAAAGTCTCACGAAATCCACACCAATAGAAAACCCATTAAAATCGTCGGATTTTTGATTACCACGAGATTGTGATTCCATTGTTTAAAATCCTGATTGAATACCAACGGATTTGGACGGATTCTAAAATAATCCTTTAAAATCCTAATCGAATACCACATGACTTTTTTACAATCCATTAAAATCCAAATCCTAATCGAATACCAACGGATTTTTTTGTCCAAAAACAATTTATTAAAATTCTTTGAAATCTCAATCCAATGCACCCCCTTAGTCTTGGGGATGGATAACCAAGATCAAAGAAGAACTCAAACTCATGGTGGTTTTTCTTTCAAAACGGTCGTTGGGTTTATCTTCCTTTTCTCTATATTTTATTTTATTGATATTTGCCATTGTTTCTCTTTTTGGATTTTGTTCCTTTAATGACTTTCTTGGTTTTCTTATGGAAAAGTTTTCTGGGTTTGTCATTATTATTATTATTATTTTAAGTTTTTAGAGGACAAGGTTTTTTTGGTGATTTTTTGATTTTACAGGACAGGAGAGTCATGAAGTTCATGTTTGTAAATGTCGCAAACGTGGATGGCCTTTCTCAAATCCACACCCGAGTGCCAAACATAGGCGCCCTCACAAGAAGATATGTGGAACCATTGAAGGTAACAAACTTTTAGTTTCAGAGTGCCAAACTTGTTCCGATGCTGAACACCTTTCTGATAAGGATTGCAAAACACAGGGCAAGTTGTCTTCTTTTTAATTTGATGAAATTAAACACTTAATGATGTATCAGCAGTTTATTTTACATCAAGATAAGTGCTTTTTTTTAAACACTGCACCACTTCTGCTAGTATACTTAAGAACTTCATGTATAATTGTGAAACAGATATCTAATATACTAGATTACATACTCATGTATCTTAGTATTCTGAAAAGTATTCGAGCACAAGATTCATGTACTTTAGTACTTTACTCAACGGGTCAAACAATGACAGATAAGTGAAATGTTTTGGTGTGGAGGCAAAGTTGTAATATTTATTTTAATGAGGGACAAAAAGATCAATCACCCTAAATGGCTCTTCACAATAAGCATGTGCATCTATAGTTTGCGTTTACCTTTCTTTTTGTTGAGTTTTCTCTTTTCTCTTATAATTTTTCTTCTGTGTTTAGTTGTAGAACCAAAGTCAATGGTGGGTGAACTAGAATCGGCTGAAGAAGATAATGGGAGGAAGGACCGTTTTCCTAACGTGGAAGAGCGCATTGGATCTATTCACAAGGAAACCAAGACCAGTGTTGGAAGCAGTCAAGAGGAGAATACAACAAAGTCTACACAAGATGTAAGTCACTTCTTTTATTTCGACAAATATTGTCATACTTTGAAGTGTCAAAAATATAGAATTTAACAGTTACGTTTTAGCATTATTTCAATTTTCATCTATTCACTTTGTCAATATGATGACTAGATTGTGCAGGTCAAAAGCAAAGAAAATAAAGGAACGTCAACTAAACATGACGCCATATTATATGAACTTGTTGAGTCACAGCCAGACAAAAAAAAGTCCAAAGACAAGTCAAGTAAGGAACTTTATACGTGTAAACACCATTGCTTAATAAATTATACAACCATTTTAGGTTCTCCTCTATACTTTTTTTACTTTAATTGCACAAAAAATAATTCTACAAAAGTATCACTATCTTTTTTTTTTTTTTTAATCTATCATTCCACAAGTTGGAGGAGACTTGGAGGAGGTTTTGAGGGAAATACCTCGAGAGAAGAAGATTTTCTTAGGAGGAGATCTAAATGGTCATGTTGGTAAAAGCAATGGAGGTTTTGATAGAATTCATGGAGGTTTTGGCTATGGGACGAGAAATGAGACTGGAGAAGATATCTTGAATGTTGCACTGGCTTACGATTTGATGCTAGTGAACACCTTTTTTCGAAAAAGGGAGTTACATCTAATCACTTATCATAGTGGCCAAAATTGTAGTCAGATTGATTTCTTTTTGGCTAAAAGAGAAGATAGAGCTTCTTGTATCGACTGTAAGGTCTACCCTGGAGAGTGTGTCGCTACGCATCATAAGCTGGTAGTCTTGGATGTTTGGTTCAACAAAGTACTTACAATGAGGAAAAGGGCTCAGAACCCAAGGATAAGGTGGTGGAAGCTTAAGGAAGGAAAAGAGAGAGTTCAATGAAAGAATGTTGCACGACGGACCTTGGGAGTTTGATGGAGGAGTAAATGCAATATGGAATGAGATGGTTAAGTGTATTCGAAATATGGGAAGGAGGGTGTTGTGAGAAAGCAAGGGAAATGGATTTCATACAAAGGAAACATGGTGGTGGAATAGAGAGGTGCAAAAGACAATTAAACATAAGAAGGAGTGCTTTAGATCTTTGCATAAAAATCCCAGTGAAGAGAACTTGCAAAAGTTTAGATTGGCGAGAAAAATGCAAAGAAAACAGTGCGAGAAGCTAGAGGCAAGGTTTTCGACGAGTTGTATAAAAATCCTGGGAGCAAGGATGGTGAAAGAGGTATTTATAAACTTGCAAAAATAAGGGATAAGAAAAGTAAAGACCTCACCCTAGTTAGATGCATAAATGATGAAAATCAAAAACTTTTGGTGAGAGATGAAGATATAAATGAAAGATGGTTGAACTACTTCAACAAGTTGTTTAATGGGGATGGAGATACAAGCGAGGTGGACTTGGAGGACGCGTATGATGATATGAATAGAAGATTTGTGCGCAGAATTAATACACATGAAGTTAAGGAGGCTTTAAAGAGGATGAAGAGCCTTGGGGCCTGATGGTGTCCCTATTGAAGTGTGGAGAGGCCTGGGGGATGTGGCAATAAAATGGTTGACCAATCTTTTCAATAAAATTCTCCAGACAAATAAGATGCCTGATGCATGGAGGAAAAGTATGATTGTGTCTATCTACAAACACAAGGGAGATATACAGAATTGTTCAAACTATAGAGGCATTAAGCTAATGAGCTATACTATGAAGTTGTGGGAGAGGGTTATTGAACATCGCTTGAGGAGAGATACCAAGGTTTATGTAAATCAATTTAGATTTATGCCAGGAAGATGTACCATGGAAGCCATTTTCTTGATGCGACAACTAATGGAAAGATACTGAGAAAAGAAGAAGGACTTACATATGGTGTTCATAGACCTTGAAAAAGCATATGATAGGGTTCCAAGGAAAGTTCTATGGTGGGTTCTGGAGAAGAAAAAAGTCTCATCAAAGTATGTAAAGGCAATCGAGGATATGTATGATGGGGCTACTACATGTGTAAAAGCTTGTAACGGAACATCAAGCTATTTTCCTATCACGGTAGGTGTACACCAAGGGTCGGCTCTAAGTCCTTATCTCTTTGCCTTAGTTATGGATGACCTAACAAAAGATATTCAAGAGGAAGTGCCATGGTGTATGCTTTTTGCAGACGATATTGTGCTTATTGATGAGAGCGAGGATGGTGCTAATAGAAAACTTGAATTGTGGAGAAGCACATTGGAATCCAAAGGATTCACATTAAGTCGAAGCAAGACGGAGTACCTGAAGTGTGAGTTTTCTCTGGTACGATATGGGGACCAAGATCCCGTGCATCTAAGTGGTCAAGAGGTACCCAAAAAAGATGTTTTTAAATACCTGGGCTCCATTTTGCAAAAAGGTAGAGCGATTGATGAGGATGTAAATCATAGAATCAGAGCAGGGTAGATGAAATGGCGCAGTGCATCTGGGTTTTTGTGTGACCGCAAAATCCCTCTTAAGTTAAAAGGAAAATTCTATAAAACAGCAGTAAGACCGGCAATGCTATATAAAGCGGAATGCTGGCCAGCACATAGGCAACATGAGCATAAGATGGGAGTAGCAGAGATGAGGATGTTAAGGTGGATGTGTGGTTATACAAGGATGAATAAGATAAGAAATGAAGATATTCGACGAAAGGTAGGAGTAGTACCGGTAGCCGAGAAGATGAGAGAACATAGATTGAGGTGGTTTGGGCACGTGATGAGAAGACCCCTGGATGCTCTTGTAAGAGCAGAAGTTTGTTACCAAGAGCTCAACACAAAAAGAGGCAGAGGTAGGCCGAAACTGACTTGGGGGAAGGTAGTAAAACAAGATTTAATGGAGTGAGATATAGATTGGCGGACGGTATGTCTTAGAACGGAATGGAGAAAAGCTATAAGTATGGTGGAGGGTTAGACCCGTTGTTATTCCTATGTTCCAGATGGTCCCTTTTTTGTCCTTTTCCCCTTTATTTCCCCCACTTCTTCTTTTCCCTTTCTTTTTTACTTTTATTTATATATATATATATATATATTATTACTTTTTTTTTACAACCGTTTTGTATCTTTCATGTGGGTTCATCTACCATCGACTCCAATTAATTTGGGATAAAGGTGTTGTTGATGTTGATGTTTCATTCCACAAGTAATAATTTAAAAAAATTCGAGTCACCTATTTCTGTCTTTTGAAAGGTTTCTTATTAAATATGTGAACCTATCTTTTGAATTTACTTTTTCGTTGAATTCATTCCTTTGTCCTACTTATATTTTTCTTGTATTTAGTCACAAAACCAAAATCAGTTATTGTTAAACTAGAATCGGCTGCTGAAGAAGATAATAGGATGAAGGATCATTTTTCTGATGTGGAAGAGGGTATCAGATATTCGCACAACCAAACCAAGACTTCTACTGGAAGAGGTCGCAAGGTGAATACCACGAAGTCTACAAAAGCTGTAAGTCAAGGGTTCTTCCATTTTGAGAAACTTCGTTTTCCATCTTACTTGAAGTGTGTCAAAAATACAATTTATTAACGTATGCATGTGTGATGAAAATCTCAAGTGCACTGGTTATTAATTAATAAGTGATAAAGTGATATTTGGAGTATTATTTGAACGAGCATTGTGTGATTATCAAATTAAATGTAATTATTTAAGCTAATGAAAAAATTAATGCAACAAGCAAAAATTAAAAATAAAAGGATGAGGATGAGGATGAGGATGAGGATTTAACCTGACTACAATTCAATTTTGATAGAAGTCAACTATTCTCTTCTAATCCTCCATTATGTTCTTAAAGATGAATTATCCCATTTTAATTTAGGTCCCCTCTTTCGATTTCAAAAGAATGTGTTAGAATCAAAACAAATATAATTTTGGGTACTCCGTTAATTGAAACCTATCAAGCTCACTGTTCTGTCTTGAAGACAGAGATGTCTAGCCCAATGAACTAGTATGTTAATCTTGGATCTAGTGCTCTCTCTAAGGTATCTATGGAAGAGATACCCTTGAGTCAAGCAGATCACTGTGCACAATAAAACAATAACGGCTTTGCCAAAGGGGGTGTGTGTCTGCGCAAAGTGACAACATAACAGTAATAGAGAGAGCATAACGTACCTGTAGGGTTTACCTCTTATTTATAAGGTTTACCTGTGGGTAGTAGATTCTGAACCTTTAGTGCTTCTGATGATGGCCCAAGCCCATCTGTTATGTTGTCATATTAGGATTGGTATCCTTGATAGATATCTTTTCGTAATTATAAATTCCTTAAATCTTAGATTGCCTTTTGTTGGGCCTGTCAATCAATGGGCCTCTTATATGAGTCCATAACAGGTGCCCCTCAGCTAGGCTACTTGGACGTCCGAGTTGTCGGGGTGAATTTCCTTTTGCATTACCTTGAGTTTTTGTCGATAATGTCCGAGTTCTTGTGAACTCCTTACGCATATGTTTTGAGCTTCGAGTTTTTGAATTAGGGGGAAATAGTACATAGTACTTCATTGCCCCTTATCTTGTCGGGTTCAGCATACACCTGGTGAGATACTATTTATATTTCTTTTAACCAGGTTGCAGATGGGCTTGAGTTGTTGGGTTCCAACTGGCGAGTTTCCCCCAAGCCCGTCATTTTGCAAAGCGGCTTGGCATCATTGTGCCTGGATGTCCATTACATGGATCCTGGTTGTGGGTTTTTATTCTCCCATGCCGACTTTCCTGTCGGTAATCATTTGTTTTGACATGTGGCGCTCATTGCATCCATTAACGTGTTGCAACTGTTTTGTGTCGTTCTCGCATTTCGTGCGTATTTATTAAATGAGTCATTTCAGGCGTCTAATCATTATTTTTTGGGGTGTAATGACTGCAATGCCCCTGACTCTTGCAATTCGTAACCGTTGCGGTACCACTATTAGTATATAAATGTGCGTCCTCTTCCTTCTTTGTTTTTTTTACTTTAGTTGTTCTGCAGAAATTCCTCTTTGCAAAAATTTCTTAAGCGCTAACATCTGCAAGAGCATTTTCATATAATCTTGCAAGTTCATTTCCTTTATTTTGGTATTCTTGTTTGCCTTTGAATTTCTTTTGTTCTCTTCTTCAGTAGTTTGCATTTGGCTGTTTGCTTTCTGGACATTCATCGTTTCTATTTTGAATTTTTTGTTCTTCATATGTCATTCTGGTATATCGTTTGCTTATTGATTTTTCTTCTTCTTGCGTCAGTATTTTGTGTTTCTGGAGGGATGTATGTTCTCTAAACTTTTAGCATCCTCACCTGCATCGCCCTCCATTGTCGTTTCCCTCCTTGTTATTTTGAATTTGGTGTCGTTTCAATTTTTACCATAATGAGGGGAAGAAAGAGAAAGAATCTGAGTTGCTAAAGAAAGTCCCTCCTGGGGTTCGGTTTTGGTTTTGGGGGATCCTGAGAACTGAAGAAGAAGAACGTGAAGCCATGCTTCGCGATTACCGAGGTGGTAGATTCAAAAAGAGGTTCGGGTTGTCAAGTCCTGGTCTAGGTGAGAGCCGGGGTCGTGGTTCTTCCTTGTGAGGTAGGGGTCATCTTTATGCAAGTAGACAAGTTTACCAGTTTTTTCCCCAAATCGTTCTGAATCCTTCCAGTGTCTCTTCTACCGAAATCTCATCAGTCACTCAGGTTCTTCCAAAGTCCTCCCAGCCCCAGAAAGTCGGTCCATGCTATTCTTGCGTCTTTCTGAATTCTAAACTCATTGAGAAAGGATATGACTCTTTAGCCAAGTCTACTTTGGCTAGTTGTCGGCATAGAGATGTTCCGGGTCTTCCTCAGCTTCTGGTGAGGCAGATGATCTGATCACGATCTCAGACAAACCTACTTCTTCATCTTCTAGCGACTCTTCATCTTGTAGCCTTTTTGATTCAGGTATGCCCATTCTGTCCTTCTGATTAAGTTTTTCTCTTATTTTAGGTATTTATGGCATAATCTCCACCGAGATTGTAGAGGAGTCTCACTCTGTTGAGTCGGATTCTGAGTCTCCTCCTGCCGCCTTAATAGCCCAGTTTCCTTGGGTAACTTATGAAGTTTTAAACACTACGTCCGAGATGGGTGTGGATGATGTGTCTGGGCTCCTTGTTGGGAAACTGGAGAATTATGATATAGTTCCTCCGCACGAGGATGAGCCAGTTTGCTCTGGGAGGAACTCGGATGAGCCCTGTTTTTTCTTTTTCTACCGAGATCTGGTCACTCAACTCGGCATTAGGTTTCCATTGACCGAGTTCCAGATCTACATTTTGAATCATCTTCACATAGCTCCCATCCAACTTCACCCCAACGGTTGGGGTTTTGTTAAGGCCTTCGAGCGATTTTGTGCCTACTTTGCTTTACCTTGTTCCGTTTCTGTCTTCTTTTTCTTCTTCCAAGTTATCACGCCTCGAACTGGTCGCGAACTACCGGAACGGAAGGGTTGGGTCACCCTCCGGGGTATCGCTGGTCGTAAACTTTTTCATGTTTACTCTGAGTCGTTTAAGAACTTCAAAGAAAAGTTTTTAAAGGTTTTTGCACATCCCGATAAGGAAGCTTGGTTTCTCAATGCTTCTGACTCTAAAGATGTGGAAGGGAAATTTCCCTTGTATTGGTCATCTGATCACTATAACTTTGCTTCCTTGAGTTACTGTTTCAAGAAAACCGAGTTAAGTTTTGCTGATGTTGATGTCGTACTTGCCATGGGCGAATATATCAAGGCACGTGGCCATGCCAGTGTTGCATCCTTTATTTTCAAGTCTCAGGAAGAGCTTGATTCTGAAATAAGTATGACTTTGTTTGAGCATTTATACACATATTTACTCTATTCACTTTTATAACCCGGTTCCATTCTCTTTGTTTTGCAGTTCCAGGTATGGATGGTCAGCAGAATGAACAGCCTAGCTTCCTGGCTGCTCTTAGCCGGGTAAGAAGGACACGATTGTCGACTTGACAACCAAGAAAAGGAAGGCTCTTGACCCCAAGATCAAGAAGCCGCCTGCTGCTGCCGATAAGGCCAAGGGGACCCCAGCCGATAAGGGCAATCTCCTTTCCATCGGCGACTAGGCCAAGGGAACCCTTGTTGATAAGGGTGCCCCCACCTCTTCTCAAATTTTGACCAAAACTCCTGCTCGTCCCTCAACTGCTGGTCTCGCCAAGCATGCCTTATGGCAATCCGGGATCAGTGGTGATCTTCAGGATATTGTTTGCCTACCAGAGCAATTCTTTAATTCTACTCCCTTCACTAACTCTGAGGTGAGGGAGTTAGAAAGTATGGAGATCAACTGCATGAAGATGGCTTCGTTGGCGAGGCCTTTAGTTTCTTTAAAAAACAAATATATTTGTACCCTCAATGAGGTGACTGCATCCCGGGAGGAGAAAGCCAAAACTGTTGCCGAGTTGGTGAAAGTGAAAGAGGATTTCACCAAAGGATAACGACCAAACTGTTCTGGACATGGCCAAGGTGAAAGAGGACTTGGCAACCCTTCAGAAAGAGCATAATGACCTTCAGTATTTTCACGTTGCAATTGCCAGCATTTGAAGGACTTCAAAATAATTCATAAAGGCATTGAGGCAAAGTTGAAAGAAGCCGAAAATGATGCCCTGAATCAAATTAAGGTTCTCAACCCGGGCTCACAATTCAACACTAATGGTTTGCACCTGAAGGCCTATGTCAGCAACGGTCAAATCTTCCCTCCTCCTCCGGAGTCCCCTGCTGGTGATTCGGTGACCCAAGTCGAGAATGACCGAGTTGAGGAAGGCGAGGAGGTCACCAATCAGGCTGCTGCCGAGGTGGGTGACGTTCAAATGGGACAGGTGGAGACCCCTGCTGAATGAAGGGTCGGGATGCCGTTATATTTTGTAATCTTGTTTCTTTTTGGTTTTGTCATAAACATTGCCGGTATATTATCCGGTTTCTATTTCAATGTTTAACAATTTTTCATTTACTTCACGCTTTTGGATGACTTAGCTATTATACTGTCCTTTTGCATTTCATGCCCCCTTGATAACTTAGACGCATTTTTCTAAGTTTTTGAGGTTTTTCAGGTTGCGGAGTTGCCTGAAGTATTAGTATTTATCAATACCTCTAAGTACTTTAGCATTTTCTTGCTCTTGATAAGCAAATGTTGCATATTTGCTATCTAGGTTTGTAACTTAGACAACTTCCCAAACATTTCAAACTTTATTTAAGTTTTTCTCTATCTGAGATGGATTATATCTGTAACCCAAATATCCTCCATCCAAGATGGGTTATGTGCATAACTCGGATATACGTTTTTCGAGTTCTCATTTATTAACCTGGCCGGGATCAAAGCATATCATACAGATTCCTCTTTGTCATTTTCCATGACGCATGTTTAATTTAACTTAACGTTTCGTTAAGTCAGCATTGATAAAGGTGATCGTTGCTGCCTTTCATCATGACCCGGGTTTTGTGACCCGAATCTGTCCAAGGTAAAGGCAGTATTGTCCCATGTCCCATTGGGTCTTTCAACCTTAGTAAGGAGCATTTCGACTTGATCAAAGTCAGCATGACAAATTGCACTTGTATCTCAGAATTTATGTTGATGCATCATAATTTAATAAGGATAAGTTTCAAAAAGAAAAACTCCTCATTTATTGATATCAAATTTGTTGATTACATGAACTTGCCGATATATTCGGCTTTAATCAATCCCTAAAAAGGGAAAATAATTCGCCTAGAAATTGAAGATACTTCAAATATTCAGCCTGTGAATCCCAGATTTAATTGTAATACATTTTCAGTTTATCCGCGTTCCACGTTCTCTTAATCGCTTATTCTTCTGTTGTTTCCAGGAAGGAAGGCTCCTTTTCCGAGCTTTTCTTTCACTCAGTAAGGGCCTTCCCAGTTTGCAACTAGCTTTCCATCTCTGACAATCTTGTTGCCAATATCTGCCCTTCTGAGTACCAGGTCATTTTTCTCAAATGCCCTTGGTCTCACCTTTCTGTTGTATCTAGCTGCTATCAGTCGCTTAGTTGTCATATCCCGGCAATGCGCAGTAACTCTGGCCTCATCAACAAGGTCTAACTCGGCTGCCAGTAGCTTGCTATTCTCCTCTTCCTTTTGTTTGATGGCTTTCATCCTTCTCCAAGAAGGCTCCTCTATCTCCACCGGGATCATA
Source organism: Gastrolobium bilobum (assembly GCF_033153095.1). NCBI lineage: Eukaryota > Viridiplantae > Streptophyta > Magnoliopsida > Fabales > Fabaceae > Gastrolobium > Gastrolobium bilobum. The sequence goes on from NW_026898638.1 coordinate 183,915, forward strand.
GCTTCACATCCATAAGTTAGCCTAAATGGGGTTTCCCCTGTTGCTGTTTGGGTATTTGTTCTGTATTCCCAAAAAACAAAGTATAATTGATGAACCCAGCTTTCTTTGGCATCTTCCATTCGTTTTCTGAGCCCATCAATAATTACCATGTTCGTAGCTTCGGCTTGCCCATTTGATTGAGGATGTTTCACGGATGCGAAACAGTGTTTAACTTTCAAGTCGTTCATAAACTCTTGGAACCTTTTATCAGTAAATTGGGTTCCATTATCCGTTACCACCTTTGCTGGTATTCCAAACATGGAAACAATGTTCCTTTCAAAGAATCTTTGCACACGAGTCGAGGTTATCGTGGTAACGGGTTCTGCTTCTATCCACTTGATGAAATAATCAATGGCTACAATTAGCCATTTCAGCTGTCCCTCCGCCGCCTTGAAGGGTTCCAACAGGTCCATTCCCCATTTGAAAAGGGGCCATGAAGCCGAGATATACTTTAACTCCTCTGCGGGTGAAAGAATTAGCATGTTTCTGGCAGCTATCGCATTTTCTAACATGCTCCTTGGAGTCAGCTTCCATGGTTGGCCAATAGTATCCTGCTTGAAGGGCCTTTCTAGCCAAAGCTTTAGCCCCTATGTGTTGGCCGTTGATTCCTTCATGTATCTCGGCTAGAACATATTCTACTTCTTCCGAGTTTAAGCATTTCAGCATAGGGATGTGCAACCCTTTTCTGTATAATTGATCCTCCACTATTGCATATTGCGTTGCATCTCGGATCAGTTTCTTTGACTCCAGTGGGTCTTCTAGCAGTGTCCCTCTTTCGAGATATGCCACTATTGGCTGCCTCCAATCATTTGCTGAAGTGATTATCATCACACAACTCAGTTTGGCTATATTTTGTTGGACCACGGTCCTGTGGTTTCCCAAATTCTTAGTACTTGCCAATTTGGACAAGATGTCAGCTTGACTGTTCTCCCCTCGAGGGATACGGGTGATTTTTACTTCTTCAAACTCGGTCATGATTTCTTTCACCTTGTTGAGATATTTCATCATCAAAGGGCCTTTGGCCTGATACTTCCCTTCAATTTGAGAAGTTACCAGCTGTGAGTCACTGAAGATTTTAACCTTCTTAGCCCCATGTTCTTTAGCCTGCATCAATCAAGCTATTAGAGCTTCATATTCTACTTGATTGTTTGAAGTCGGGAAGCTCAGATATAATGAGTGCTCTATTGACACCCCTTCTTGACTTTCAAGTATGATTCCGGCTCCACTTCCTCTGTCGTTGGATGATCCATCGATGTAGACCTTCCAAGTGTCTTTGCCTTCTTCAGTTCTTGTATCAGCGGGGTGAGTTCCATTATGAAATCGGCCAAAGCTTGTGACTTGATGGCCTGCCGACTTTCATATTGTTAGAATTATATTGTAATTAGGGTTTCCTTATTTCATTAGACTTTTTGTATTAGGTCTAATTATATTAGGTTTGGGCTTAGCCCATTAGTTTGTTTATATATTGTACATCTCTCACCAGATTAATACACACAAATTATTTCAATGTTCATCTCTTTTCTTGTTATTTAACATGGTATCAAGAGCCTAAGGAACTTTGAAATTTTTTTTTTCTTCCGGTGAACCTAGTGCTCATCGTCTTTTAAATTTTTCCGGAACTGTCTCGCTGTCAGTTTCCGGTACGCTTTTTCTTCCGCTTTCACGTTCAAGCTGCTGTCTTCGTCAATCACCACCGTTCGGTGGAGTTTTCCGGCAAACCACATACCTGCATGCTCGTCTTGGAAGCGCGATCCCAACCGCACAGGACGCACCTCCATCGGAGCCCTCACGCGCCCACACGCGCGCATGCAACCTCCGGTCATCCTCTCCCCAAGGCGGCGCGTTGGACCTCCTCTCCGGCCGCGGCTGGTGGTGTTCTCCTCGTCTCCCTGTGACGGTTCTGGATCTGGTCCTGGTTCTGTGTTTGGACTTCGTTTTGTGTTGACGTCAGATCCCTTTTCTACCGGTTAGTTGTGTGATCTGTCCTTTTTTTATATTATTTTTTTCTTTTAATTATGGACCCTCCTATCTCCAATGACTCTGGTACTCCGGCTGAGAAAAAGTCGGACTCTGCTATTTTTTCAAGTTATATCCTTGCTCCGTTGAGTGTGGATAAATTGGATGGGTCCAACTATGACACTTGGTCTTCCGATCTGCGACTTTGGTTGGATGAGCAGAATTATACATCCCATCTCATCACTAAGGCTGAATCTGTGGCGGAAAAGGAGCGCACACGGTGGAAGATGATTGATGCTCAGTTGTGTAGTCTCATTAAAGCTATTCTCCATCTGTCTATCAAGCAGATTTTTCGACCTGCTGTTACTTGTGAAGCTATTTGGAGTCATACAAAAGCTTTTGTGACTTGGTGGTCTGAGAAGCAAACATCAGGTCCTACTGCATCCATTGCTCCCACTGGTAATTCTGGTAATTCTTTTGCTGGCATATCTCAGTTGCACTCTATTGGCCCTTGGACTCTAGATTATGGGGCTTCTGATCACATTTCTGGTAATAAGCCCTTATTCACTTCCCTTTGTACTACTGGTTCTTTTCCCACTATTACTATAGCCAATGGGTCTCTGGTCCAATCAAGGGGGATTGGCACGATTCTTCTTTAACCTAATTTATCTCTGGATCATGTTCTATATGTTCTCGATTCTCTTTTAAACTTACTTTCTGTTAGTCGGTTGACCAAATCCATTGACTGTGTTGTTTCTTTTACTAAAACCTCTGTCATCTTTAAGGATCGGAGTTCGGGGAAGGAGATTACCAAAGGATGTGAGTCTCAGGGCCTCTATCAACTAGTTCCCTCTTCTTCAGCCTGCTCCACTGTGGATTCTCCTCTTACTATCCATGCTCATCTGGGCCATCCTAGTCTTGCAAAGCTTCAGAAGATGGTTCCCCATTTATCGTCTCTTTCTACTTTAAATTGTGAGTCTTATCAGTTTGGGATACATACTCGTAGTACGTTTCCGAGTCGTCTTAGCCGTCAAGCTGTTTCTCCTTTTTCTGTGGTCCACTCTGATGTTTGGGGAACAAGTAGTCATTCTTCTACTTTGGGTTTTAAGTACTTTGTTACTTTTATTGATGATTATTCCAGATGTACTTGGTTATTTTTAATGAAAAAACGATCTGAGTTGTTTTCTATTTTTCAGTTATTTTATAATGAAATAAAAACTCAATTTGGTATTCCTATTCGTACTTTTCGTAGTGATAATGCATGTGAGTACTTATCTCATCAATTTCAACAATTCTTTTCATCTCATGGCATTTTTCATCAAACATCTTGCCCTTATACACCTCAACAAAATGGTGTAGCCGAGCGCAAGAATCGCCATCTGGTTGAAATCACTCGTGCCTTTTTGATTGATGGTAATGTTCCATACACATTCTGGGGTGATGCTATACTTACTGCATGCTATCTCATTAATCGCATGCCATCATCTGTTCTCAATCATAAGGTACCTCACTCTATTTTATTTCTCCATCAAGTTTTATATCCTTTTACTCCACATGTGTTTGGTTATACGTGTTTTGTTCATTATCTTGGTCCAGGTTTGGATAAATTAGCTCCCAAGTCTCATAAATGTGTTTTTCTGGGTTATCCTCGGTCTCAGAAGGGTTACCGTTGCTACTCTCCCACTTTACGTCGATACTTTATCTCGGCGGATGTCTCCTTTTTTGAATCAGTTCCTTTTTTTGGAACCTCTACTACTCCTGTGGATACTGATTCTGTACAGTCGTCCTTCCCAGGTGACCTTCTTTACCTTCTGTCTTTATCCGTCCATGTTTCTGACTCTCCTTCTATCACCTCTTCTGCTGATGAGATCGAGTATAGTTCGTCAGATGTATCTGTGGACTCACATTCAACTGCATCTCCTCCCACGGCTTCGGTCCCACCTTCGGATAGTGACCTTCCCATTGCTTTTCGTAAGGGTACTCGTGATACTCGCCCTCCGGCCAAGTATACAGTCAATATTAGTTATCATCGTCTTTCTCCATCATATTTTGCTTGCCTTTCCTCTTTGTCCTCTGTATCTGTTCCTAAGACCACAGGTGATGCACTTTCACATTCGGGATGGAGACAAGCTATGATTGATGAAATAAGTGCTCTTGATCATAATGGAACATGGGACCTGGTGCCTCTTCCTTCTGGAAAATCTGTGGTTGGTTGCAGATGGATTTATACTGTGAAGGTTGGACCTGATGGTCAAGTGGATCGTCTTAAAGCTCGCTTGGTGGCGAAAGGTTTCACTCAGGTCTTTAGGCTTGGATTTTATTGATATTTTTTCTCCTGTGGCGAAAATGTCTACTGTTCGCCTTTTTATTGCCATGACTGCTATTAGCCATTGGCCTTTCTATCAACTGGATATCAAGAATGCTTTTCTTCATGGTGATCTTGAGGAAGAAATTTATATGGAGCAACCTCTTAGATTTGTTGCTCAGGGGGAGTCAGGTCTTGTTTGTCGTCTTCGTAAGTCTCTTTATGGCCTCAAACAATCTCCAAGAGCTTGGTTTGGTAAATTTAGCAGTGTTGTTCAACAACTTGGCATGACTCGAAGTGCATCTGATCATTCTCTCTTTTATCGTCATTCTGCTTCTGGATCTATTTATCTGGTGGTATATGTGGATGATATTGTCATCACAGGCAGTGATCGACATGGGATCACTCGATTGAAACAACATTTATGTCATCATTTTCAGACTAAGGATCTTAGGAAACTTCGATACTTCTTGGGAATCGAGGTGGCCCAGTCTAAAGCTGGTGTTGTGATATCTCAGAAGAAATATGCTCTGGATATTCTTGAAGAAACTGCTTTGTTGAATTCAAAGTCTGTTGATACTCCTATGGATCCAAGTATCAAGCTTCTACCAAATCAGGGGGAGCCCTTTTCAGATCCTGAGCAGTATAGAAGATTGGTTGGAAAATTGAACTACCTCACAGTCACTCGGCCTGATATTTCCTTTGCAGTGAGTGTTGTCAGTCAATTTCTCAATTCTCCATGTCAAGAACATTGGAATGTAGTCATTCGTATTCTTAAGTATATCAAGGCATCTCCAGGAAAAGGCCTTGAATATGAAGATAAAGGTTATGATAAAGTTGTTGGGTACTGTGATGCTGATTGGGCTGGTTGTCCAGCTGATAGGAGATCTACTTCTGGGTATTGTGTCTTTGTTGGAAGCAACTTGATTTCCTGAAAAAGTAAGAAACAAAGTGTGGTTGCCAGATCAAGTGCTGAAGCAGAATAACGTTCTATGGCGACTACTACTTGCGAGCTCATCTGACTTAAACAGCTTCTCAAAGAGCTTAAGTTTGGAGACACTGGACAGGCGACACTCATTTGTGATAATCAAGCAGCTCTACACATTTCATCAAATCCAGTGTTTCATGAAAGAACCAAGCATATAGAAATAGATTGTCACTTTGTTCGAGAAAAGGTTCTTGCTGGTGAAATTAAAACTAGTTTTGTACCCTCTAATGAGCAATTAGCAGATGTGTTTACAAAATCTTTTAAGGGGCCTCGAATAGAGTTTATATGTCACAAGCTTGGTGCATATGTCCTATACGCTCCAGCTTGAGGGGGAGTGTTAGAATTATATTGTAATTAGGGTTTCCTTATTTCATTAGACTTTTTGTATTAGGTCTAATTATATTAGGTTTGGGCTTAGCCTATTAGTTTGTCTATATATTCTACATCTCTCACCAGATTAATACACACAGATTATTTCAATGTTCCTCTCTTTTCTTGTTATTTAACACATATGTTATGTCGTACTCAGAGAGTTCTATTGCCCAATTGGTCATCCTTCCAGCTAGATCTGGCTTGTGCAGGACTTGTCATATGGGTTGATTAGTTCTAACCACTATCTAATGTCCCTGAAAATATGGTCGTAGTCTTCTTGCTGTGATGAGCAAGGCGAACGAAACTTTTTCCAGCTTCTGGTACCTCAACTCGGGTCCCTGCAAGACCCTACTAACAAAGTAAATCGGCTCATGGCCTTTACTTGTTTCTTTGACTAGCACAACACTTATTGCTTCTTCTCCAATAACCAAGTATAAAATCAGGGTGTCTCCTGGTTCTGGCTTGGACAATACTGGTGGGGTTGCCAAACATTTCTTTATTTTATTGAACGCGGATTCGCATTCTGAGTTCCATCCCTGCACAGCTTCTTTTTTTAGCAACTTGAAGAATGGGAGGGCATTTTTTACCGACTTGGGTAAGAACCGGGTTAAAGCAGCCAGTCTACCGGAGGAGGAGGGACGATTTTCCATATCTTCCATCCGTCGCAAGATTGCGGCGAACACGTTTTGAGCAAGGCGGGAATAAGGATCTGCAGCCTGTGCAACGCAGGCAGCAATGTCCGCAGGGTTTTGAGGAGGAGGGTTATTCAGAGCTGGATCTGCAACTCGGTTGCGGGGGGTTGGCGTAGAGGTTATGTCTGATACATCCTCGCTGACATGGACCGCATCATAGTCCACCTCGTTTTTCGGTTGGTTCATCTCCTCCAGAACTGGATCTAGCAGCTGATTTGGAGGCTGTGGCTGCTTGCTATTGCTCCTTGTACGAACTGTCATCTCTAGTCATATTAGTGGGGTTATCGAACTTGGTCGTTTCCCACAGGCGGCGCCAGTGTTCTGTCTTGGAGACAGAGATGTCTAGCCCAATGGATTAGTATGTTAATCTTGGATCTAGTGCTCTCTCTAAGGTATTTATGGAAGAGATACCCTTGAGTCAAGCAGATCACTGTACACAATAAAACAATAACGGCTTTGCCAAAGGGGGGGTGTGCGTGCGCACAGTGACAACATAACAGTAATAGTGAGAGCGTAACGTACCTGTAGGGTTTACTTCTTACTTATAGGGTTTACCTGTGGGTAGTAGATTCTGGACCTTTAGTGCCTCTGATGATGGCTCAAGCCCATCTGTTATGTTGTTGTATTAGGGTTGGTATCCTTGATGGATATCCTTCCGTAATTATAAATTCCTTAAATCTTAGATTGTCCCTTGTTGGGCCTGTCAATCAATGGGTCTCTTATAGGGTCCATAACACTCACAATTCCCATTACTGGTCAAAAGATTTAGCTTATTTCTTCAATTTCAACTTTTGATCCTTCACCTAATTCCTAGGACTTTGTAGAATATAAAAGATATACAAAATAGGGTTTTATTATTCTTCTTTTACATAAGATAATTATCTTATGTTGTAGAGAGAAAATAGATGGGTTCCACCATTACAAAAAAGAAAAAAAAAAGATGAGGTGCGAAAATCGAAGTGAGAGAGCAGGAGAGAAGTTATCTTATGTAAAAAGATACAAAATATCATGAATCAATCCTTGTAAATAAAAGAATAGAGTATGATTGCCAAAATTCTCTGAGACCCGTGCTCTTCTTGTCTTGATTAATGCTCTCCCTTAAAGCACTCTAGTTGTCTTCTTATACTATGTTCAGCTCCTTCGATAATGACTCATCTTCCCTAGCTAGGTGTGTAGATTCAGGCTAATGCATCATGGGCCCATATGTATATGGTTCCGGGCTTTGCCAGATACGTGGTTAGGCTCAACTCTAGTTCTCTGTTAGTACTCCGAGAGATGTGCCATTAGATAAGATTATTATCGATCTCCAATAACAGGTCCCAATTACTAGGAGCTATTTACATGTCTCTTACTCCTTTACTCTTGACTAAGACTCTAAGCTATTAATATTGAAATTTGATTTAATTAAGATTTCCTTTTCAAGGCTTCGTAGTTAAGACTCACCTAAATTGATGCCTAATCTTCAAGATAACACTTTAAAATTTAAGTAAAACTAAAAAATATGAACAATTTTACATGTCCTCAACGCATCTCAGCACTATTTCAACCAAGTCATTTAGTCAATATGATTATTACATTGTGTAGGTCAAAATAAAAGAAGGAATGCATCTACCTGTGGTGACAATTGACAAAGAAAGTGAAAATGCTTCTACTGACAAATCAAGTGAAAATAACTCTGATTGGCCAAATAATATTGAAGAGGCCAAGCAATCAGAAGAAAATCAAAATCTACAAGGAGTTGACTCCCATGATCTGATAATTGTTGAGGAAAAAGAGAATGTACCAATGGATGTTGACAAACATGAAGGTCAAGAAGGATTAGATAAGGCCCTCTTTGCTGAGCTAGACAGCATCCTGTTGGAAATTAGTGGAAAGTCCTCGGCAGTAGCAACCCCTTCTACAAGCGATGTTGCTTTGCATAATATTGATTGCCTATTGAAAAATTCGCTTGAGTCCATTCAAGATGACGTGGAATTACAGCGACAATTACGTATGTCTTTGGAATGCATAGAGCAGGCATCAGGCGAAAAAGTTTCTCCAAATGTTACTAAGCTTGTTGAAAGCATGCCATCCTCTATTAAGGATCTGTTCAAGGACTTTACCTTGACTCAAAAAGTAGTCGTGGATCACACTATTCGTTTGCAACAGAAAGATGAACTTGAGCAGCATTTGAGAGATGTCAAGAAACGGCACGAATTAGTGTACAAAGAAATGAGTCAATGTGAGTTTGAAACAGAAAGACTCGACAGACAGGCTAAAATGCTGAATGAAAATATTAGAATTCTTGTTGAACAAGAGAAGACTGTCGAGTTGAAAAAAGCCAAGTGGATGGAGACCCTGGAAAGATGTGACTTTGAAAGGAAGAAACTGCTCAATGAGGCCAAGAATCGGATATCAGAAAGGAAAGAACTAATGTCTGCGATTGAGAAATCTAAATCCTCATACGATGCTGCCCTGTCTGAGAGGGAGAAGTTGAATGACAAATGGGAAGGTTTCAAAACAGCTTTTGCGGAGAACTATAAACCACCCGTATCTCGCAACACTTGATGGCATGAAGCCGGACTTTTGATTTTAACCTTTTTATTTTTACTACTTTTTTTGGAACACTTGTATCATACAAGGCTTCTGAAGTTAATCTTCACTACGGGTAATGAGTTTCCCTTGCCATTAGTATTTTGGAACACTTAACGTATCAAGATAACTCAATATCTGGTGGTGTTTGGTTGGAGCTTTTTGTGAGGATACCTAGACATATGAGATTGGGTTTTTGTGTTGTCCATGTTTGGTAAAAAAATTTACAAAATTTTCCTAGCTAACTTGGTTCCCCAACATTTCATAATTGTGTGAAAAAATAGATGAAAAACACTGTTCAACATACCCACTTCTAACATGGTATTTGACAATACCCACTTCTAACATACCCACTTACAAAACTTTAATCAATTTACCATCTAATTTCGCGTAACCAAACAACTTTTTTTACATTTTCCTACCAAACTCACTTTCCAACCATTTTCCTAATAATTACATTTCTCTAGTATTCAAAAAATTTCTCCTCAACTAAACGCCCCTTTGGTGAAAAGTTGTTACATATTGCCTAGAGTTTTATTTCATGCTATATTGACATTGTAACATAATGTAAATATTAGAATTATTTTATTATTATTTTGTAATAGTTAGAATACTCTAGAAATGTATTTGGGCTTAGTCCATTAGGTCTTTTAGTCTCTTTAAATAGAGAACTCTTGTACATATATTATACAATTCAATAATATACAAATATTTCTTTCAATTTGGTATAAGAGCTCTCGATTCTAAGGGCTCTGCTTCCACATGTACCGCCTTTAAAGTGGAATCCTTATATTTTGTCTCTCGTTGCCATTAGCCGCCACCAGAAAATATTTCCGAGGACCTTTTGGATCGAGAGGATCACCATTTGATGCTCTGATCACCGTTATCATTGAAACACCACTATTGTCCATCGTCCTCAGCGAGTTTCCGGCGATCCACCCACAATTATGATCGCCACGATGAGGCGACCTCTTCTGTCCAAGACCCACCTCAAGATTCCCTCTGACGCTCCCTCACGCGTGTGGAACATACGCGGATCTGCAAAGGCACGTGAGACACCCCCTTCACGCGTGACTAGTACAGACCAACTCGCCTTCTTCTTCTGAGTTTGGATCTGTGATTATCTTGTGGTTTTGACTCCGTTGCAACTTTCCCACATCGTTTTCCTACTCTTTGTTACTGTTCCGGTCTCCTTGTTACTATTTCGGCGACGTTGGACCTTTACTATTCTGCTCAGACAGTTTTTCAGCGAACTTTATGTCTAACGTTAAAGATGAACTGATCAATCAACCATCTATTACACCCTCTATGGCTCTCCATCAGAATTATCGTCTTGATGGAAAAAATTATTTGCAGAGGTCTCAGCTGGTTCGTACGATTCTCAAAGGGCGTCGTAAAATTGCTCATCTTGAAGGACATGTTACTGCCAAAGCAAATCCAAAATTTGCTGATTGGGATGACGAAGACTCTCTTATTATGATGTGGCTATGGAACTCTATGACTCCTGAGGTTAGTCAACACTGCATGTTCTTACCTACTACTCTTGAGATCTGGAATGTTCTTCATCAGACCTATCAATGAAACAAGATTCCGCCACCTGTTATAATTTGAGGAATAAGATTTTATCTACCAAACAAGGCTCTTTCTCTGTAACAGAGTATTATGGCAATCTGAATGGATTATGGACTGAGCTACATCAGTATCAGAGTTTGAAGATAGAGTGCAGCAAAGATGCAGCCACTTTGGCTTCTTCTGTTGAACGAAATCGGATCTTTGACTTTCTTTGTGGCCTCAATTCAGAGGGTTCAAATCCTTGGTAAGGAAAAATTGCCTTCTCTTTCTGAATTTTTCCATACTGTCAAGGGTGAAGAAAGTCGTAGGAGTGTCATGATGGATACCAAGTTGTTTGAAGGATCTGTCATGATCTCATCTAAAGTCACTACTTCAACAACTTCTGTCTCTGATATAATCTCTGTCAAGCCACCTCAGGGGTCTCCTTTCTTTAAGTAACCTTAGGGGTCATCTTCCTTTAAGCCCAACAAAGAGGGGCATTGGTACAATTATTGTAAAAGATCGGGTCACACAAAAGAGGTTTGCTACCATCTTTATGGGAGGCAACAGGTTTTGGAGAATCTTGGTAAGCCACCCTCACATGGTCAATCTTTCTTGGCCCCTTCAGATATTCCTCCTGTGAATGAGACCTCACAGATGCCTGGCCTGGTGAGTTTATTACTATTCATCGTGAGGAATTGAAACGACTTAGGTCTATATTTGAATCTCTCAATAAGCCTTCTTGTACTGGTACTTTGGCTATGACTGGTAAGAACTCATGCACTTATTCTTTTATCGCTTCTTGTATTGATTTCAAAACTTCATGGATTATGGACTCTGGTGCTACTGATCATATGACTTGCTACAATGACCTTTTTCTTTCTTATAATCCTACTTTTGGTATCCGTACTATAGTCGTAGCTGATGGATCACATAGTTGCAGGTTCTGGTAACATTAAAATCCAACCCTCCTTATGTCTCAAGAATGCTCTCCATGTTTCTCAACTTTCTACCAATCTCCTTTCTACTCATAAGCTTACTACAGATTTAAATTGCACTGTAACTTTTTTCCCTACTCATTGTATTTTTCATGATCTCACCACGAGGAAAACGATTGGAGTTGCTAAGGAACAGGGTGGGTTGTATTATCTGGTTCCAGACTTTGCTGCAGAAAGTACCAGGGATCAAACTTTGATGACTCGTCATTCTACTTCAGATTCTCTTATTTGGCTTCATCACAAGTGCTTGGGTCATCCTTCTTTTAGTTTACTTAAGTCTATGTTTTCGTCTTTGTTGGTGTCGCAGTCTGTTGAGTCTTTTAATTGTGATGTCTGTCAATTTGCAAAACATCATCTTGTATCATTTCCTTCTAGTGAAATAAAAATTGTTGAACCTTTTTGTAACACCCCAAATTCTAACAATTTATAATAGCATAAATAAATTCAATAATTTTATAAATAACAGCGGAAGTTCAAAATAATCAAATTTGGGTAGTGTTACCATCGCACTTGTACTATTGTCAAGCGCAAGGCTAGACTTTATTACATTAAAACAAAACTAAAACTAAAGTCAAGAAATAATTAAAATTTAAAAGCTTATAAAAACACATCTTTAAATCCTAGAGCTAGCCAGAAAAGCATGCTTAGTCATCCTCACTGCTCACTGCTAACCCGATTCTTTAGAACCTGTTTCACTGAGTGTTTGCTCCCCCTGAAAGGATCATTGCAGTCAAACAAACATAAACAGTCAGCAAAGCTGGTAATCATAATCAAAATAAATAAATTCAAATACAATTATAAAATAAAATATAATGAAATAAGATAAAATAGAATAAAATCAAATGGCAATTTAATTCAAATAATAATATAATATTTCAACAAATAAAAATATTTAAATCAAACTATTTTGACTTATCAGTTATCATTATTAAATTATTTAAGTGGGAAGAGAACCATGGTAGACCCGGAGAACCCTGTCAGTCTACCCTGTGACCCGGGAAACCCTGTCAGTCACAAACAAATCACATTGGCCATAATCAATTCACATCTTCCTAGTGTGCACACCTCTTCTCAAAGTTACTACTAGTATCCTGGAAAACCCTACTAGACACCACTTTGAAAAGAACAGATACAATCTTTTTCACATCAGTTTCACATCGGAGGCATAAAGCCCAAAAGTTGTGTTCATCACTTTGGGAGGTACCACCCCAAAGTTATCCTCCCACTATTAAATTTATTACAATCACACACAATCAGGAAAAATTCAATCTTATCTAAATTACCATATTTGGAATATTTATTCTTTAAGTATTATCATTGTTGCTCAAGAGCATAATAATTTTTCAAATCTCTGTAATTTTCCAACATGTATAAAAATTAAGGTCCAAATTATATCAATTAAACATCTATCATATCGATTATCCATCATCATAGTTTTTCTAATTTATTTAAGAATATCATAACTCAAAATCCAACATCTATCACAGAAAGCCCAAATCCACTCATCATATCAATTATCATAATTTTCCAAGGTATCATAATTTTCACAATTATTCAATAGCATCTGTATCACACATATGTGGCACATAATTAATCTTCCAAAAAAAATACCATAATCATAATTTTTCGAAAATTTGAATCATAATTCTCGGGGTTAAAACCCAATAAAATTTCTAATAAAATTCATATGTAATTACCCTACGATTAACTAAAGGTTAGGATTGTATATAAGAAATTTCATATACAACTAATATATTATTTCCTAAAGGTTAACAAAATATCTTATAAAATTAATTTATTAAACCTAAAGGATTAGGACACACATACCAAATTTCACATAAAATATAATCTAAAAAAAACTTAGGGTTTAGGATTACTTGTCTCCGTTTTCGCTAACTTCTATAGGAAAAAATTTGGCGCAGAGAACCGGTTGATAATCAGAAAAATATAAAAATTGAAAATAATTAAAATAAACATTTTGGAGTGTGAAGAGATACAGTAGTAGATGAGAAATGTTGAAGAGTGAATTGGTTTGGTTAGACTAGGCCTCTATTTATAGTTGAAGTTTTGTACTCGGATATGTGTTTCGTGCATTTATTTCCTTTTTCTTCATACATTATTTATTTTTAATTTCTTATGGCTCATAATACAGCTAACTTATTTGCTAACTCAAGGCTGACTCATGATTGACTCATCATATCTAATCAAATTATCAATCAAACATTACTAATCAAACATTAATACATAAATCATCAATCAATTAATAAATCAATTAATCATAATTTATCATCTATATTTATATATATATATATATATATATATATATATATATACATATTAATATTATTTTATTATAAATAATCTAGAGTATTACAATAGCACTTAATTTATCATCAAAATTATTTTCCAATAGCACTTATATCTCACATATATCGCAAAAAATTATTTTATCAAAATTTATATTATAATTTGTTATCTATAACCATTATATATATATATATATATATATTATTACTACTGATTTATAGTTTTATTATTATTATTATTAATTTATTAATCAAATAATATTACTATTATTATTATCTTATCTCTTATTATTTTAACTATTGTTAACTCATTAATTAAAAATATTAAATACCAATATTATTAATTACAAAATACTAAATATCATTATTATCCAAAATTTTTTTATTATATTATTATTATTATTTCATTAATAAAAATATGGGGTATTACACTTTTACTATTATTCATACTGATGTTTGGGGGCCTTCCAAGGTACCTAATGTTTCTGGTGCTAAGTGGTTTGTCTTTTTTATTGATGATTATACTCGGACTACATGAATCTTCTTGATGAAAGGCAAGGAAAAAGTGACACAGTTGTTTATCCAGTTTTATTATATAATTGAAACCCAGTTTGGTAAACGTATCAAATGCTTGAGATCAGATTATAACTTAAGAGAAGAAAAGATGGAATCCTCAACCCGTGGGTTGATTAAAGAAAAGAGGAGAGAGAAAAGACGAAAATTTTATTAATTTTAAAACTGTAAAATTCAAATTCAAATGAAAGATGATCCACAAGGTCCCTACTCTCTCCCTTTTAACCCCTAATCAAGCTGAGTTTCGGGCTCTAAAAATCCAACCCAAAATAAAAGGAAACAAAACAGAAATAATGGTTATGGGTCTCATGTCCATTGGGTTCAAAATTATAAGAGTAAATACCCTTTTTGGTTCCTAACAAAAAATACGGTCCCCACTTTAGTCCCTTACAAAAATAAATTAGTCAGTTAGTCCTTAACAAATTCAAAGTGGACCTATTTAGTTGAAATCGTGGTCCCTCACAAATTCAAAAAAGACCCATATTGGTCCCTCAAAAGGACTAAAATGGGTTCACTTTGAATTTGTTAGGGACTAACTGACTAATTTATTTTGTAAGGGACTAAAGTAGGGACCGTATTTTTTGTTAGGGACCAAAAAAGGTATTTATTCAAATTATAACTTAAGTCCAAACGTCAAAATAAATTTCCAACAAAACATGTCCATCTTGGGCTCAGGTTTCGACCATCTCTCTGTTCGAAATGGGCTTGAGTGACTGAAATAGAGATTGTAGCACTTTCTGTTAGCTACAAAATGCAATAAGAACGGAGTCAATCGGACATCTGTAGAGTGATATATGACCAAAATACGAAAAATAATGTAAATTTAAAAAATTCTGACGAAAATCAATTAAACCCGATTAAAATCTAGAATTTTAATTTGACCCAAAAAATGTTTATTTAACTCAAATAAATCCTAAAAATATTAACCAAGAGATAAATAAGTGTAACAAAATATGGGTTATCAAATTTCTCCACACTTATCTTTTTGCACTCCTGGGAAAAAGCTAAAACAGAAAGCAAAGACAAAGATCAACCAATCATTTCTAACAATTACCAAGCATACAGAAAATACACAAAGATCACAAGTCTTCAACAGATAAACCAATCAGGACAAAATATCTCTAATCTCAAATCACAAGATCTGCTAATTTCAACTGCACATGTCAATTACAGAAAATGGTTCCTTACAAGATGCTCTCAATTTTTTTAAAAGTGGATCAGGTAATCAGTGTATCACTCAAATCTACTCAAGAAAATCATTCTACCATAGGCTTGCTCAAGTTCTACTTCTTCACTACTACTAACACATGCATGCACAAATGAAGAGGGCTTTATGTAGGGTTGTAATGGGGCTGAGGTGAAGGTATGGATGAAATATGCAAAAGAAAGTTAAACACCCCAGAAATCTACAAAAACAAAAGTTAAGAACTACACTAAGAAAATAAAATAAAGATAATAAAAAGATAGAAATAAACACATATAAATATATACTTATTTTTTTGCTTTTTTTTGTTTTTGCTTTGCTTTTTTTCCCAGAGAATCAATACAGTCAAAACGCATAACAGAAAGGAATCAGATGGTCACCCCCCACTTAAACTTTTGCACGTCTCGGGCAAACCCCCATACTTAAACACAACATCACAATGAAAGCAATGCTCAGTAAATCTCCAGGGTGTGGAATTAATTGGTTTTTCACTTAGGCTTGTAATGTGACTTAAGAAACAAAGGATATAAAGGCTCAAAGGGGCTCACCAAAAGATAATAATGTAAGGAATGACTATCTAGCTAAAATGAGTAAAAATAAAATAAAAATTGAATGTCTCAATCATATTCGTGCATGTAAGTGAAAAATGCAGTTTCAAAAAGAATAAGAGTAAATTCTAGAGAACACTAATCATGAGTAGAAGCACACAAGAAAGAGAGAGAATGGCAGAAGATGATATCCATTTATACAGGCCCAAAATCTCACAAAGGTAAAACCAAGTTACGCAATCAGCATCACAAAATCAGCAATAAGTAATATAATCCAAGAGTCAAGAATTAAGCCTGATCAGAATAATCTATCAAAAGAAATATGTCCAAGTTCACTCCATGTATAACTCAACAATTATCAGAAAGAAAAGGAAAATCCACTTATTGACAATTAAAGTTGAAATTAAAAATGCAAAGAAAAAGGAAAAGAAGACTCCCTATCCTCCTTAGGGAGGGTAAGTGGCATCAGTGAGCCTGATTTGTGCTTCCATAGGCTACTGCTGGAGTCCCTCATAAAAAGGCTTGAGGTAATGTCTATCCACATGTGAACATCCTCTCAGTCTGCTTATTAGATCACTCTCTATGATTAATTTTTTGCAAAATTGAAACAAAAGGAGGAAGAGGTAAAGAACGATAGAGAACGATGCAAACTCTCCTGCAACGACGCCAAATTTGACACGAGCTGTCGAACTCGAGCAAATAAATTAAATCAGGTTTATTAAAATTTTGTAGTAAAGCGTCAATCTGAGTCGTCTCTCAAGAAGTTCGCAAGAAACTTAATCGCTCAGTTATAAAAATAAATAAAATGGAAACCAAATGAAAATGGAAACTAAATGAAACAAGAACTAAATGAAAACGAAATCAAATAAAAACGGAAACCAAATAAAAATGGGAACTAAATAAAAAGAGAAACTACGGAGAAATGAAAAATTAAAGAAAAATGGAAACTAAAATGGGTTTTTTTTTTTAATATGATTGTCAATTTAAACAAAAAGTAAACATAGAATAAAAAAGAGAGAATAATCAAATTAAAAGCAACCAATAGAAGAATTAGGATTCCAAGGATATCGATCATTAGACAAATAATTACCAAATCGTGGTTGACCCTAATCGAATTAGAATCCCTGTGTTCGCTTAGGAACCCCTATCTAGACGATCACCTTGCATTTGGTCGAATACGACGAGTCTACTCGCGCAATCGCGGAGTATCAACCCGTTCGACTTGAGTTCATTGGGTTAATCAACCTAATCATTAAATCTAATGGTTAATCTCTTTTCTAAGAACGCAATCGCGTATCTCAGATTGAACACCCACAATCGCGCGATGCCAAACTGAGTTGGAAAGAGAAAGTGATTTCATTCAAAATGAGACGCAAGTCCTCAGAATTCAACCATGGAATCCTCAACCCTTGGGTTGATTAAAGAAAATAGAAGAGAGAAAATACGAAAATTCTATTAATTTCAAAACTGTAAAATTCAAATTCAAACGAAAGATGATCTACAAGGTCCCTACTCTCGTCCTTTTAACCCCTAATCAAGATGGACTTCGGACTCTACAAATCCAACCCAAAATAAAAGGAAACAAAACAGAAATAATGACTATGGGCCTCATGTACATTGGGTTCAAAATTATAACTTTAGTCCAAACGTCAGAATAAATTTCCAACAAAACACGTCCATCTTGGGCTCAGGTTTCGACCATCTTCCTGTTCGAATTGGGCTTCAGTAGTTGAAATAGTGATTATGGCCCTTTCTATTATCTGTAAAACGCAACAAAAACGGTGTCAATCAGAAATCTGAAGAGTAAGATATGGCAAAAATAAGAAAGTAGTGTGAATTTGGAAAATTCTAACAAAAATCAATTAAACTCAATTAAAATCTAGAATTCTAATTTGACCCCAAAGACCTTTATTTAACTTAAATAAATCCTAAAAATATTAGCCAAGAGTAATAATTAAGTCTAACAAAATATGCGTTATCAACTTCCAAGAAACATCCATCAAGGATTAAATCTCTTAGGAATCATACCATCTGATGACTCCATCATAGTGCCACTCTAGAGAAAGCCTTGATTCTACTGGCCAGAGAACTATATATATATATATATATATATATATATATATATATATATATATATATATATATCCAAACAATGCATGAGCATATTATTTCAATCATTATCATACATCACATCATCCAATCATTCCTCCCATTAGAGTATATGGAACACACAAGGGGATTAACCCCAAGACTAGAAGTTTACCTTAAAGCAAACTTCCTCTTGCCAAGCATTTTTGTACTGCAAGCAATCCAACCAATCAACACTTATACAACAAAATTCACTTATACAAGGTTCATGCACATTGTCAACACATACATTCCACAATAGCCATTATCATAATTAGGGGTGTTCATCAACCGATCAAAACCGATTCAAACCGCGAAAATCGAACCGAAAAATCGATAACCGAATAAATCGAAAACCGAAAGAAAACCGCAAATTTTAATTGGATTGGATCGGTTTTCGGATGGGTTGATGAAAACCGATCCAATCCAAACCGATCCAATATATTAATTATCCTCTACTTACTTGTCTTTTCTTCAATTATAACCCAAAAATTTCTAAACTCAAGACCCATTAACTCATCACCTAAACCCAAAAAAAAACTTAGTCACGTCTCATCAACTATAGTATTGTTTACTGATATTTTTGTATTTAATTTTTTTTTTTTACAAAACCAATATATACAAAAGATGTTATTTTCACAATAATCATGAAACTAATTTTAGGATATTCAAAAAACCGAAAACCGATCCAATCCAAACCGAAAAAAATTGGATTGGATCGGATAGGATTTGAAAAAAAATCTAAACCGAATGGATGATTACATGATCAAACCGAAGAGATTGGCTCGGATGAATTTTGCTTCCAAAATCGATCCAATCCAGACCGCGAACACCCCTAATCATAATGGCCACCAATCATCAACAACATATACAAGTCCCAAACTTATCTAGTCTCACCAAGTCAAGCAACGAGGCTTCAACCACTAGCTTCCTTTGATGCTTAATCCAACATCAATTCATCACTTGACTTGAAGCTACATTACCATACAATCAACAATTAATACTCAACTTGACATTACAAAGCATTGGTTATTTTACCAAAATAACCCAATTGGTTATTGCAATTTATTTTCATCATTAATCTTAGTCCCCATTATATTTTACCAAAGAAACAACTCTCATTTCAAGTCATGAACTTCAACACGTGACATTTCAACACTTTCTCATCCATATTTTTCACCATTTTGACAAGTGACTCCAATGTCCATTTCAATTTATTTTTCACCATTCATTTTTCCATTCTAAACATATTTGCCAACATAACTTAAGCCTCAATCATACTACAACTTCATTAACACTCATAACTTCAACACTTTTTCATGCACATTTTGGCCTAAACATAAAGGTGTCCAAAATGATTGCTTAATTACTTTTTACTTCCCAAGCATACTTTATAACATACACTAAGCTCAATTTCAACTCCAACATCATCAACTCACTCACAATTTCCAAATGAAAACCTAAAATTCAATTCATCAAAACTTGAAGGAAATTAGTGCTTCTTACCATGAATCAACTCACAAAGACACTAGGTGTGACTTTCAACCATCAAAGCAAGCAATGGAAGCCTCTTAGCATCATGAACCATAAATTTTTGCCACTTTCTTGGAGAAAAATCTCCCAAAAAAATGGCTCTCATAAGTATTTAGTTGGTGGGTTTTACTCTCTTTAGTTTTCTAAATAATTTTCATTCAAACTTCAATTTATTTTATAGAGTGTGGAGAGAGTAGTATTTTCAAGCTCCCAAAATCCTCTTTTAATGGTGTTCCTCGGTTTCAAAGAGAGAAGGAGTGTGATGAGGAGAGAGAAAATCATTTAATTCACTTAAAGCATTTTTTGCGTCTGCTCGTTGGGCTCTTCGCTTTAGTGAGCTCCACAGCGAGCTAGCCTTCTACTTGCCTCAGCGATCAGCAGCTGACATCAAATTTTCACATATATTCCCCCCACTTTTTCTCAACCATTATTTAACATAATTATTCTAATAACCTCATGACATTTTGCATAATTCATTAGTATTCCTTAATTGGCCCATATTGGTTCTTACATTCACCTTGAACCCTTCCACAAAGACATCGAGCTTAGCCTCTGCGCTTGTCAATAGCCATTGTGGAGGACGTTCAAGGTTGTTGACCACATGTCTAAGACTACATTCTCATTGTGCCACCACCTATAGTGTTAACCACAACACCTTCGCCAACACCAACAACTAACCACCATTCCATTACCAGCTGCCCTTCATTGGCCACCGTCGGTCTAACTAGAACCACCATGGAATAATCGTGCTAGATTTATCTAAGACATCACATCTTTTTCCACCGATCCATTTGGAGACCTTGTTTGTGTCGCCCAAGTGGTAAACTTTAACTTCATTTTCCTATGCTTCCATCAACATCAACTATAGGGGGCGTTTGGTAGAGGGAAAAAAAATTTTATCCGAAAATCATGATTCCCAGAAAAATGGTGGAAAATTGATTTTCCCGGGAATGTTACCAAAAAGCTATTTGGTAAGCCAAAATATTTCTGGGAATGTTAGGTCAACTTCTAGATGGTATATTTGGTTGATTGTAAAATATTGCTAGGATTATCGGGTTATTTTACAAAACTACCCTCAACCCACCATTTTCACACGGCACCGTGGGGATTGAACCGCTCAAGTTGTTAGAACTCAGATCCAACAACTTCAAACTTGCCAGCTTCCAGAGTGAGTCAGGTACAAACCCAACGAACTCGTTGAATGACAGTGTAAGCTTTCACAAGTTATTGATCTTCGTCAATACCTCCATTAGCAATGACCTGGTGAACCGGTTGCTCGACATGTCCAATGATTGGAGCGAGGAACACGCGTCGAACTGGCTAGGGAGGTAGTCGTGAGGTTGTTGGAGGAGAGGTCAGTGAAGGTCACTGGAATATAGCCCTGGAAGTGGTTTTTGATGAGGTAGAGGAACTGCATTATTGGAAAAGAGAGGGTATTTTTGTCCCAAAATTCGTGTCATATTTTCCCACCACTCGGGATTGGTGGTATTCTTGGATGGTATTTTGCAACCCAAATTACATACAAAATGGAATCACGGGTGTTCCGGTGGCCCAATGTCATAGTGGCCCAAAGACTTAAGCCCAAATCTGTGATCCACGTCTGCCCTAATGACCTTCAACTCCCCTACCCCCAAGGCGACGACGCTCCCAAGATGAGACACCAAAATGTCTCATCTTGGGACCATAGCCCCCAAAGATACCGCCCCAGTTACTATAAGTGGCAATTGATCTTGGTCGTGTGCTGACACCGCCAGGCGCAAAGGGTGCATCACTCCTATCATAGCAGTGTCTGCCACCTTAAGCTAACCCCAAGGAGAGTTAACCTTCTCCACACCAACCCACACAAGACCAAGGCATCTCCCTCTATAAATAGCCCCCTTCACACACAAGGAGGGCATATTATGTATCGTTATTATGCCCATTTGTATTAAGTCACACTCTTACACACACCCAACCTTCCATTGTTATCTGCTTGCATCATACTTGGAATAGTGCTTTCTAACTTGGTCTTTACCTTCGCTAGAGGTATCATCCATATAGTGACATCATCCCCAAAAGGAACATAGTGGGCTTATAAATCCAACGGTACACCGGGAAAGTGATTTATGAAATGTGCTACCAAACATGGTCTTCTTGAAAACCTATTCTAACTTTTCCTAGTATCTCAAAATAATCCCTTGCTAAACACTCCCCAATCTTATACCCATGTTTTATGTTTGGTTTGATTCCCGATTTCCAATATAAGTCTTAATCTTTTTGTAGAACTTGACTTTCCTTTCCTTTATTTTATGGGCAATGCTTTTCTCATGTTGCAAAAGATAACATTATCTTATGTAGAAACATAATTAGGTGGGTCCCACAAGTACAAAAAAGAAAAAAGAAAAAAGAAAAAAGAAAAAGAAATGTTGGCTCGAATTTCGATGGATGTGTAACATGAGATAAGGCTTCTTATGAAACATGAGAGAAACATTTCCGTTATTTTATTGTAGTTTTAATTTTTTTTAAACTATCTTTTAGTTTTTTTTTCTTTAAAAATGAAAAAAGAGCAAAACTTTAGCCACTAGCCATTACGTGAGTAAGCACAAAATTGATGATTGGGCTTACATATATATATATATATATATATATATGAGGTATGATCCTTTGATACCAGTGTTTAAATTTGACATCTCATCTGAGAGCCATTAGATCAAAAAAGATCAATGGTGTCACATGCTTACAAATCAGAGGCGTTAATCTTTTTTGATCTAAGGGCTCTCAGATGAGGTGTCAAAGGATCCTATATATATATATATCTGGGTTTATATTTCTGCAGCTGTTGTACGTGCAACAATCAAATACTTGCCATATATATACTTGAAAGCATTAAATGCCGGGAATCATAACCATACAAAGAATGAAAACATTAAATGTGGGAAATCATAACCATACATCTGTCATTGTTGTACGTAAAGCGGCTGCAGAAATGATTTTACCATATATATATAAAAGATATATTTATCTCCGTCCACCTTAAAACTACGTCATTTTGTTTATTTATTTCTTTATATTAATTGATTCATCTTTGAATGGTTATGTTTTCTTTTTTCTCTATCTTCCTTTATTACCATTGATTTATCTTTGTATGGTTATGATTTAGTAGACAGAGATATAATTATCTCAAGCAACTTGAGAAACGATAAGTTATATATATATATGAGAAGGGGTGAAAGTGGGCTGGGCTGGGCCAAGCTTTGCCCCAAAAAGCTCAAGCCTACATCAATAAATTTTAATTTGGCCTGGCCGAAGCCTAGTACGAGTCTAACTGTTAGTCTGACTTGGCCCGTTTATAAAAAAACAAATGGTCTGGCCTAGCCCGTTAGCCTCTTAATTTTTAACTTCCAAGCAGAACAATGAATCAACTTTACAAAATACTCAAATTCTGTTGCTAAACCAAAAATCATAATTTCAACGTCCAAACAGAATCATGAATCACAACAAAACTCATACAATCTGCAAAAACTTTTTAATATATTCATATACACAATCTAACTTGCTGAGATGATAAGAAATAAAGTTAGATTTCTATTAAAATATAATCGAATATAATTAAGTTATAAATAATTGCAATTGATTAAATTTATATCTTTTATTTTTTCTTCAAGGCATACTTATTCTATTTTATTTTACTTAAAATAAATACTACAATATAGGCCGACCTGTAGGCTTCTAGGTCAGGTCTTGTGAAAGTGGGTATACGGCCTTTTTATTAAATAAGCTTTTTCAAGGCCTAAGCCCGGCCTATTTTACGAAATTTACTAGGTCAAGTCTGGTCTGACATAGGTCGAGCCGTAGGCCCCTGTAGGCTGGCTCGGCCCAGTTTCACCCTTATTAATATATATATATATATATATATATATAGGGGCAAGATATTCTTACACCAGTGTAAGAGTTAGAAGTCTTACACTCAATCTTGAGTATTGATCCACTTGTATCCAATGGCTCACATGACTAAAAAATTAAAACCCTTAGATATAAGTGGGATCAATGGTCAAGATTGAGAGTGTAACTTACACTGGTGTAAAATAATCCTGACCCATATATATATATATATATATATATATATATATATATATATATATATATATTAAATGTATACTATATTATATATATTAAAAAGGGATAATTATACTTACTATTATTTTAGTCTTATTACCCTTATTACTTTATTGGTTACTTTTGAATCAATTTGAAATCAACAGTTAAAAAATGAGAAAAATTAATTGTCGTTGATTCAAATTAATTCAACGGTAACTAATCAGGTAGTAAGGCTAAAATAGTAGTAAATATAATCTTTTCTATATTAAAAATATTATTTAATATTAAATTATGTTCTAATGTATCGAAATCTAATATTTTTTAAAATTAATGTGTCAGTATGTCGTATCATGTCATATCCTGTGTCAATATTGGTTGGTGTAATATGGCGTGCAAGTGAAGAATATATAATCAAGACAAGTCTAGTACTTTTAACATTGCTCAAACACAATCATCAACAACAAAAAAAAAAAATACTTTATTCATTCAATTCAGCTCAGCATCAAATTGTTGCTGAAAAAATATTTTAATTGGTCCAACCATTGACCAATTATGCAATAGTATATATTAGAGTACTTTAGGAAATGAATAATTTAATCGAAATGACTGCTTTGCAATGGAATGACCTGTTATTGTGCATTCACAATAGGCAATTACTAGGTAACGAAAGTGATATGCAATGTCCATTCCATGAAACTTGCATGATAATATGGTATGACGGGATTTCTTCTCTGAACTTACCTAGCCAGTCGATCAGCAAACGCCTTAAATAGGAGCATATCTTTGGTGTTAATGTAATATGTACTTTTTTATTAAAAGTAAAAAAATGTGATGGTTTTAGAGAAAATAACCATACAAAAAAGAGTAAAATAATAAAAGATATATGTTATTTTTTAAATTGAATAAATGATGCACCGAGTCTTCAACTACTATAATACTAAAGATATTTTCCTTAAACAGAGAATAGATAAAATAAAGTCACTCTTTAACCTGATCTATAATGGTTTGCAGCCTTTCATTCCATTGGTGTTGAACAATTATTATGGACAATTGTTAGATAGTTGAATCATGAATTAAATAAATTTTTCATCGAATTAATAATTAGTGTAGTGTCTCTTATAACCTTGCATAACGGTATTAGACAGATAAAAATAATTAAATAATATAAAATTAAATTTTTTATGGCTGTTGCCGTAAAAAGCAAATAATTTAAAATATATAAAACAAATGAAGGGAAAATTCCATACCTAAATTATGTATCATTTTCTATGACTCCGGATTTTTACAAGACAAAACACATTTATAAATTATGTAGGAGTACAGAACATAACCAAACCGACACTTTATAAAATGTACAGGCGCGAGGAAGATATTTCCACAGGGGAAGAAAATTATAAAGCAGAGAGAAATAACATTAAAAAAACGAAAGGCAATAAGGTAGTGTTTGGTTGAAGGTTTATTTTGGGATTGAGAGGAAAGTGTAAGTGGATATTGGAAAATACCACGTTTGGTTCAGGTTTTTTCAGAAAATACTAGACAAATAGAATAGATAAGAAAATTACTTTTGTGTTAATTTTTAGATGAAATTTACTGTTACAGAATACCACTTGAGATGTGGTATTTTGAGATAACTGGGAAAGTGAAAAAACAGGTGCAAAGTTTCTTCCGAACATAGATTTTGCATATTTAAATAAATTTCCCTGGTAATATTTCGGTCAATCAAACAATATTTTTTACATTTTCCTATCAAACTCACTTTCCAATCATTTTCTTATCAATTACATTTCCCTAGTAAAAACAAATTTCTTCTGAACCAAACACTACCTTAATACTTTTAGAATATGACATTTATTCAGGAATATTCTTTAGAATCAAAAACCGAAAAAGTCGAAAAATTCGTTTCCTTTGTCCGGTCGCGACATTGGAGGAAATATGCGGTGCGGTGACTTTGAATATAAGGATTTTTTTTTTTGTCTTTAAATAATTAAATATATTTAATTGTTTAAATGTTACAGTGAGAGGAGGTTAATTTTTTCAATTGAAAGTTGAAGGTAATTTTTTGAAAAACCATACAAGCTGAGGGTGATTTTGTGTAATTTGCGCTAACAACAGAGAATATTAAGTCAAAATATATAATAACAACCAAATTAAAATTAAATTAAATTTTTTATATTATAAAAAATAAATTTTATTTTTTACAGATATATAAAAATATGTGGGTGGTTTATATATTTTTCCTTTTTTCATATGACTTTACAGATTTTTATATATGATCACTAATAAAAAACATTAATTGCTTAAAAATATGATAAATGTAATGGATTTGGGGAAAAATAAAGTTAGTTTAATTTAAAAAAAGAGAAAAATGTTTATCCTTTTAAATGACACAACTTATATCATTTCACTCTCACAAAGAGGTGGGACCCACATCTTTATATTTTTTTGTTCACTTTCTCCTCCTTTATCTAGCTGTTCTCTCACTTAAAATGACACAACTTTATATAGTTTAAAATGATACACATTTTTTCGTTGAAAAAAACATATATACAGATTAGGTGTAGAAATTATTGAAGTCAATGACTCCAACTCCAAGGCAATAAAAGAAGATCGTGTTGATTCTTAGCACTCGGCAACAGTGATTGGGGCATGTCTTCCTCGCTCTACCAAAATGAATGATGTATTTCTTAGCTTCAGAGGGGAGGATACTCGCACCAACTTCATTAGTCATCTTTACAAGGCTCTGTATAAGAAACCAGTCAACGCATTCATTGATGATAATCTTAGAAGGGGAGAAGATGTTTGGCCTGCACTTTCCAAAGCAATCGAGGAGTCGCACATATCGGTGGTTGTTTTTTCAGAAAATTATGCATCCTCGAAGTGGTGCTTGGAAGAACTCGTCAAGATACTTGAGTGCAGAAAAGATCATGGTCAGGTTGTTATGCCTGTTTTCTACGAAACAGATCCGTCAGACATAAGGAAGCAGGCTGGCACTTACGAGACAGCGTTCGCGAAACATGAGCGAGATCTTAGGGTCGAAGACAGCGAATCGAACAAACAAAAAGTACTTAAGTGGAGAGTTGCTCTGTCTGAAGCAGCCAATATATCTGGTTGGGACTCTCGAAACCATAAGTAAGTCTTTCCTCTCTCTCTCTCTCTCTTAGCAGATATAGTTGTTCACCAGATTCATTCTGTTTTAATTCATGATTATTATTATTTATTCATTTAAGTTTTTCATTGAATTTCTTTTAGAATCTTTATCACTGTCTAGATAGATAGAAATTATTGAAAAGGCCAATATTGTCCCCTGAAGTTTTGAGCCAATATTGTAGTAGTACATATAAAAGTGGATTGAGAAAAAAACCACGAGTGAAAAAGTGTAATGGAGAAGTAGAGAATATAGGTAAGACATGTTCTGCAAACACCAATAAACCAGTAGATGCAATAAAAATTAATACGATGACTTCTTCGCCAGAGTCAGAAAGCTCACAGAGGCGAGACAGACGAGAGATGAGCGGGAATTGAAAGCACTCGCACTAAATTGAGTCATTACTTTGTTTATTTATTTATTCGTTTATTTATTTTTTCCTAGGGATCCTTTTCAGTTCATCCATAACATTGTCGAAGACGTTTGGCAAAAGCTGTCCCTGATGTATCCTAATGAACTGAAAGGCCTTGTTGAAATTGATGAAAACAGTAAATCCATCGAATCATTACTGCATAATGTTCCAAGAATTGGAATTTGGGGTATGGGCGGTATAGGTAAGACAACCATAGCTAGAGATATGTTTGCCAAACACTTTCCACAATATGACAGTGCATGCTTCCTGGCAAATGTAAGAGAAGAAACAAAAAAGCCCGGTGGACTAGAATATACACGGAATAAGCTTCTATCTGAGCTACTAAAGGAACCAATTACAACATCTCATGTGACTGGATCAACATTCATTAAGAGGAGGCTCAGTAGCAAAAAAGTTTTCATTGTACTTGATGATGTGGATAGTTCTGATCAATTAGAATATTTGTGTAGAGATCTAGATGACCTTGGACCAGATAGTAGACTCATTATAACAACAAGAAATAGGCATCTGCTTTGTGGAAGTGTTAATGAGATATATGAGGTCACGATATGGAAGTTTCCAGAATCTATGAAGCTTTTCTGCTTAAAAGCTTTCGGGCAAAACCATCCTCTAAAGGGTTATGAGCATCTTTCGGTAAGGGCAGTTGAATATGCTCGGGGCCTTCCATTAGCTCTTGAAGTTTTGGGTTCATATCTTCGTTCGAAAAGTATTAGATCTTGGGAAAGTACTTTGAGAGAATTCAAGAAGTATCCTGATGAGAAAATTCAAAACTTGTTGAAAGTGAGCTATGATGGATTAGATGGTCTAGAGAAGATGATATTTCAAGACATTGCATTTTTTTTCATAGGAGAAAAGAAAGATCATGTCATAAGGATACTAGATGCATGTGGTTTCGAAGCAAGTAGTAGAATAGAAGTACTTGAAGACAAAGCTTTGATAACTATTTCAAATAGCGATAGAATACAAATGCATGACTTGCTACAAAAAATGGCTTTGGAAATATTACGTGAAGATCGTAGCCGAAACCCTGCAAGACGTAGCCAATTGTGGGATGCTCGTGAAGTAATAGAACAAAACAAGGTAAGGAAAAGAAAAATAGACCTTTTCTAAAACATGTTTTTGCATAGAAGTTGTAGCTAATATGATACCGTTTACTTTTGTGTTTTTCAGAGTACTGATATAATTCAAGGCATAATATTAGATTTGTCTGAGTTTTTGTTGAGTCGCTCAGTTTGTGAGAGTTTATATGAAGATCATCATTCTGTTTTATCCGCCAATACACTTAATACTTTGAAACTGTATGTTGTGTGGACTGGATACCCTTGTAAATCTCTTCCACCACCACCTTTTTATGCGCTCGTTGAGATTCGCATGCCGCACAGCAACGTTAAACAACTGTGGCAGGGGATACAGGTAAAGATATAAATCCAAGTATGCTTACTTTTTTTTTTTTTGGGTGGGGTGGTTCCATTTTGATGTCTCCTTTTGAATTGTTATAGGAATTTGGTAATTTGAAGGGAATCGACCTAAGTGAATGCAAACTGCTTGTAAAGCTTCCTGATTTGTCTAAGGAATCAAGACTTAAATGGATGAATCTCTCTGGTTGTGAGAGTTTGTGTGATCTTCATGATACTGTTTTATCTGCCAATACACTTAGTACTTTAATACTGGATAGGTGTATAAATCTTGAGAGTGTTAATGGCAAGAAGAATTTAAAATCTCTGGTGAAAATCAGTGTCAATGACTGCTTAAGTCTCAAGGAATTTGCAGTGTCTTCGAATTTAATTGAAAACTTGGATTTAAGCAATACAGGAATCCAAAGATTGGACACATCAATTGGTCTTCTACAGAATCTTAAGTGGCTTAATGTGGAGGGTTTAAGACTCACGCATCTTCCAAAGGAGTTATCTTGCCTGAAATCTCTTAAGGTGCTGAAGCTTTCTTACAAGGGACCATCAATTGACAAAAAGCAGCTAAATTCCCTGTTTGATGGCTTACGATCTCTACAAATACTATATCTGAAGGACTGTAGTAACTTGTTTGAACTCCCTGACAACATCCGCGTCTTATCACAATTACAGGAATTAAGGCTTGATGGAAGCAATGTGATAAGGTTGCCTGCAAGCATCATGCATCTCTCAGAGCTAGAAATTCTGTCATTAGAGAATTGCAGGAAGCTTCGGTCTCTGCCAGAGCTTCCACCCTCCATCAAACAGTTATATGCCATTAATTGCACGTCATTGGTGTCTGTGTCAAATTTAAAGACTTTGGCAACAAAGATGATAGGAAAGGCCAAAAACATTTCATTCAAAAACAGCTTGAAATTGGATGTACATTCACTAAAACGTATTGTGGAAAGCCTCCATTTAACAATGATGAGTGCAGCATTTCACAATGTGTTAGTAAGAAGACTCCCTGTGGCCGAACACTACTACAATTATACCAGTGTAGAGGTTTGTTTACCAGGAAGCACAGTCCCAAGGCGGTTCAAATATCGAACAAAAGAGTCCTCCATTACCATTGAACTTCCTAGCCGTTCCAACTTGCAGGGCTTTATTTACTCAATGGTTCTTTCTCCAGCCGGTGGAATGAAGGATGGCACTAAATTAAAATGTCAATGCCAATTGCCAGACACTGATTTCTCCATTGTGACATGGCTAAATACTGATATCACGGAATTGAACTCCGATTATGTTTATGTATGGTATGATCCATTCCATTGTGACAGCATTCTCAAATTTTATGAACCAAAGGTTCGTTTTGACTTCTGTGTTGCAAATAATAAGGGAGAGGTTGATGGTTCGATCTGTATCAAAGAGTGTGGAGTATGCCTCATAAGTGTTTCAGACTCACAGTGTGTTTTACCCAAATTGGACTTGGATACAGATAAGAGAAAGGCCTTGGAGAAGGGATTAGAGTTGGAAACAGCGCTTATCTTAAGCTTGACATCAATTGAAAGATCTGATGAGAAGGAAATCAAAAGACCGAGTGAACAGTCTTCTAGTGATGATACAATTGGTATGCAACTTTTATTCTCTTTCCCTGATCTCATATATATTAATGCCTACTTGCTTTTTCCTTTTTCCTTTATTAAATCATTTCATTTTTTTGAGTTGTCTTACAAAACTACTGTAAAGAACACGCCCCCTCACACGAGAGCCCATCGGGCTTGAAAAGTGGACAATGCAACAGGCCCAGCCTACCTGTGTTAAGAAACGCCATAAGAGAAAGTGGGGGGCGGCGAGGCTCTGATACCATGTAAAGAACCTTGGGATACACCACCCCAAAAGCTAGCTCAAAGGGTGGGAGTGCCCAAGGCCTTATAAACTCCACATTAGTTGCACATACAACCAATGTGGGACTATATATCTCAACAGGAACCTTGAGATACACCACCCCAAAAGCTAGCTCCAAGGGTGAGAGTGCCCAAGACCTTATAAACTCCACATTAGTTGCACATACAACCAATGTGGGACTATATATCTCAACAACTACAAAAAAAAGAAAACAAAGATTTACCATAAAGGAACAAAGAACCACATTATTTTACACGGAATCACCAGTTCTTATTATTTCATAGGGAAAAAAGTATCTAATGTTACTTTAGATAACTTTATCTAATGTTCATAAAAACGACGTCGTTTTGGGGTTAAAAAATTTAAAAATTAGAATGATAAACACTATTATAACCCTGAAATAAATTAAAATTACAAAAACACCATGATTTCCGCCCCAAAACGACGTCGTTTCGGTGAACATTGGATAAAGTTATCTAAAGTAACTTTAGAAAACACAAACCCTATTTCATAATGAGTATTTCTTCTATAACAGTTTATTATTTTTGGTAATGTTCTCAAAATTCTTTAGTGGAAGAAAAATATAATTGCTAGATTTAAGGGACACAAAATTTGGATCATCAACTTATTATTCCTTTTATGTAAGGTACTTATACATCCTGTAAAACAAGTATAGATCTTTTCTTGTAATTTTTGTTCTTTCAATTTTTTTCACTTCGTGTTTGAGCAATGCCATTTCTGTAAACCATTAGTCCAATGGGGGGAATACTGGATTCGGCTGAAGAAGGTAATGGGAGGAAAGACCATTATTCTAATATGGAATTGAAGGTCTTTTCACCCTAAACATGTGAGTCTTTCTTTTGGGTTTACTTTTTTTTTTTTTTTGGTTGAATTTATTCTTTTCTCTTATAACTTTTTTTTTCTTTGTTTAGTCATAGAACCAAAGTCAGTCACGGTTGAACTCAAATCAGCTGAAGAATACAATGGGAGTAAATACCATTTTTCTGATGTAAAAGAGAGCGTCGGATCTACTCACAAGAAAACCATGACCGGTGGAGGAAGTAATAGACCAAGTCCGACAAGGAAAAGGAAATGGCTGGTTTTTGGAGAATCGAATTCAGAGTTCCGTCAAAGCCAAAAGGTAACACAACATAAATAACCAGAGTTAAAGCTAACTAAAACTAATTAAATATAGTTAATGTATAATATGATGAATGACTGATTGTATTGGCCATCTTGGACAAAGAGAGGAAATAACAAAGAGAAAGGTAATGATTTTGCAAACACATCAACAAGTTGATTTTGGAAACAAATAATATTAAACAAGACATAACATAGAATACAAAAATATAGAAGATATCATGAATCGATCTTTAGCAAATAAATGAATACAGTATAAAAACCTTTTAATGCACCGACTTTTATTGTCTTGATTAATGCTCTTCCTTAGATTTATTTTTAGTTTCTTTTATTTTTTAAAAGGAAGAGTTTAGCTAAATATAATTTTGTAAAGCTCTTATAATAAAAAATTTTATATACTAAACAAAAAAAGAAAAAAGCTAAAAGCTCTCTTAAGGAGTTTTTTTTTTTATTAAGATGTATGTAAATTTTGTGGAGTTCTCATTTTATTTTTTAATTTTATCATTATTTTATTTATCATTTGCCGTAATGATTATCATAATTATAAATCATTTCATTATAATTTTAATTTATAATATAACAATAATATAAATTTCATATTTTTTATAATATAAACAATTAAGAAATATGAAAGTTTCATATTTATAAGACAATAAAAGGTCTAAATGAGATATTTTCATAATCATAATGGTATATGTGATATTTTGAAACTAAGGCGGGTTAAATAATATAATTTTATAATCGCAATGAATGTAAATGGCAAGTTTAAAATCATGGGATCAAATACAAGGGATGAATTAATTATGTCGTTTTTTATCACCGAAAAAAAACAATTATGTCGTTTTTAGTCTTGCAACTTGAGCTAATTCGTTACGGCTGCCTACATTGATCTGCGTCAAATAAACTCGCCAAAATATAGTTTTTGTTTAGTTTTATACTTTTATTGACCCGATGTGTATATGTTTCTGACGTGGCAGAAAATAAGTTCGGGTGTTCTTTTTGTGAAACAGGCTCTCGGATATGCTGACAAAGAAACCAAAACTTCTCCAGGAAGAGGTTGTGAGAAGAATACCAAAGAGTCTACAAAAGCTGTAAGTCAAGGGTTCTTTTATTTTGACAAACTTCGTTTTCCATTTTTATTGAAATATCTCAAATGCACATAGTCTTCATCTCCTATATGCTTTGATTCTACGCACACAGTTCTACACGGGGCCCATTTTTACATAGTCCACAGTGCTAACCACTACACCAGGAACCAATTACGGACTTCAAATTTTACCAAATCAAAATACTACTGTTCATATTCATTTTGCTGCTGTGCACGCCACTCCATAATAATATGCATTATTTCCACTCTTCTTTCTCCATAAATTCAAACCCAAGCTTTTTTTTTCTACACATAGCACGTACCTCAACATGTCTTTCAGTTTAACTGACCTTTCCAATAACGACAATAACATGATGGCCTTTGATGGTAAATGGGGAACTTCTCAACGTAAAACTAATAGTAATTTTGGACTTGAAGTTCCACCTTCTTCAACTTAGCCTTCTTATTCTGATTTTCCTCCTGGTTTTAGCCCAACTGAGTTATTCAATTCACCTTTGTTTCTTTCTTCTCCAAATGTAAGTCGCATACTCAGTTACAATTGTTTATATTTTTATGTTTTGGTCTTTTGAAACACTCCTATGTCATGTTTTGGATCATTACTAATTGTGGGGTTTTCTTGTTTTCTGTGTTGGTTTAGGTTCCTGCATCTTACACAACTGATCCTTCTTTTGGCCAGTACTTCAACCGAAGAAACAGTTCAACTGAGGACCAACAATGTAACATGGAGGAAGAGAAAAATTACTCTGACCTCTCTTTCAAAATCCAAACAAAGTGCATGCTTCTCTATCAATCTTCCACAAGCATGTTTCAAGAAGTAAGTTGTATCACCTCGTTACCGGATCAGTGTGTTATCATTGCGTACGATATTAAGCACAGTTACAATT
The DNA here is from genome assembly GCF_033153095.1 of Gastrolobium bilobum. Classification (NCBI taxonomy): domain Eukaryota; kingdom Viridiplantae; phylum Streptophyta; class Magnoliopsida; order Fabales; family Fabaceae; genus Gastrolobium; species Gastrolobium bilobum. The sequence continues at coordinate 217,761 of NW_026898638.1, forward strand.
ACATTGGTTCAATTAAAAACACGATCAAATTTTTCATTTTAAACATTGTCTGTTTCCTTTTAAATCAATACCGTATTTAAAATAACCAAAATCGTAATTGTAACCATGTAACATTGCAGAATAACGAAAACAAGCTTAAACGTATCATACTAGTCCTAAGGGATACCACTATGAGGTTCCCAAAGGTCTCCACTCTTACTTTTATTTTTCTGGAAATTGGGCTGCTTGTTAACCTGCTCGCTCTAGCGAGCATTTCACATTTGCTCGTTGACCTGCTCGCTCGAGCGAGCATGTCAGCGAGCATAATTCAATTACAACCCGAGAGGACAGGTCTCTTCCCCTACCTTTCGCTCCCTTCCTCGCTAGAGCGAGACCAACAGCTCGCTCGCTCAAGCGAGCACCTAAGCGACAAGTCCCCTGTTCTAAGTTCGCTTCTGTCTCAATTGTAATTAGCTCGCTGGCCTCACAACTCCAGCGAGCTCGCCAACGAACAGAGCTCAGATTTCAGCATGACCTACCTGTTTCAAGGCTCATTCCTCACACATTTGGCACACCACTTGGCAGAAAGTGTGCAGACTTTGTCAACCTGTCCACAATCACCCATCTAGAATCATAACTAGCATGTATCCGTGGCAATCCCACTACGAAATCCATGGAGATATTCTCCCGTTTTCATTCTGGAATATCTAGAGGTTGCAGTAAACCAAAAAGCTTTTGATGTTCAATCTTGACCTTCTGACAAATGAGACATTTGGAAACAAACTCAGCAATATTTTTCTTCATACCAGGCCACCAGAAATTCTTCTTCAGGTCTTGATACATCTTTGTAACTCCCTAAGGATAGTGAACTGACCCTTGTCGGCTTCAGTCATCACTTCCACAACCAATTGGTCCCTAGGCACAACAACCCTGCCTTGATACATCGATACACCATGTTCATTCTAGGATATACCACTTTGACCCTTCAGATACTCAAGGCTTTCATTTTGCACTTGAGCTTCCTTGATTCTAGTCAGTAACTCATTTTCAATCCTCGTGGTTTCTGCTGCAGAAATTCTACCTGCAAAGACTTCAGAGTGTTTTATATCACTGAATTTCTCCATCAACTCGAAGTCTCTCATCATCATACTTGATAAGTTAGCAAATTTCCTGCTGAACGGTCTGCCACTACATTAGCCTTACCTTAATGGTATTTCAATTCAAAGTCATAATCTTTCAAGAATTCCACCCAGCGCCTCTATCTCATGTTCAACTCTTTCTTATCAAACAAGTATTTCAGGCTTTTATGATAACTGAACACCACAAACTTCATTCCATACAAGAAATGTCTCCAGATTTTCAGAGCAAATACAATAGCAGCAAGCTCCTAATTTATTAGCATATGCAGTGTTGTTAAAACGTAGTGTCGAAACGGTTGAAACGTACGATTCTACGTTTTTTTGACTAAAAAACGTGTTGAAACGGATGCTGAAATGTAAAATGAGTTGAAACGGTTGAAACGGCGAGTCAACTCGGTAAACTCGGTTGACTCGGCGAGTTTACCGAGTTGACTTAGTGTTCAAAAAAAAAAAACTAGATCTGAGAAGGTGACAGTGTGGGGCTTCTAACCTTCACCGAAATGGGAAAGAATAGAATTGGGTCCAAAAGCATTGGTTCTTAACCATCCTTCACCGTGCGAAGCAACCAGAACTGCTCCTTTCAGCTTCCGATTTATGAGTGCCATCGCGAACCCTGCCTCGGTTTTCGTCGCGAACCGCCAAGTCTTGCCGGAGCTTTTGCAATTCACCTCCACGTACTGCGGAGGAGAAGGAGCTTGCGGCGATAGCGATGCTGATGATTCTTCAGCCATCGAAACTCAACGAAGGCATTGGAATTGGTTTTTTATGGAATTTGTGTGGAGAGAGAGAAAAGATACTGATCCCATTTTCAAGTTCACCGACAATTTTGTATATATATTCTTTTCTCATTTTCAAGTTCACTGTGAGTTCTATCAATATATAGATAATTCAAAAAATAATTTAAAATTATAAACATATGCATATTATGCTATTATATTTTAATATTTATTATGATTACTGAATATATATGTTTTATTTTAATATATTTGAATATTACTGAATATATATTTTAATATTATATGATTACTGAATATGTAGATAATAACTTATGTATTGGTGTGTTTTAATTTTATATATATATATATATATATATATATATATATATATATATATATATTACTTAGTAAACTCTTACGTTTCGTTTACGTTTCACGATTTTACATTTTTGCTCACCCCTACCGTTTATATATCACAAGGTTCTTTACAAGTGCTTTACTTATTTTTCTAATGAATCAAGTACAAGTTTTTTTTTATTAGTTTTAAAAATTCAAAACTTGACTATGCTTATTCTAAGTTGACAGAATCAAACTTACATATATATATTTCCCGAAATTCTTAGCTAATTTCGACAATAAGATATATCTCTTATTTTGTGCCATTCAATGTTAGCCTTATAAATTTTGTAGGTCCATTGTTGTCTGCTTAAACAAAACATTTTTAAAGGTTACATGGCTAACATTAAATGGCATTGAACTTGCTTCGTACCGAAGAATTTATCTGTATGTTTAACAAAATGTAAACTTCATTGTAATGGTTAACAAACAACATGGTCACAATAAACAAGGTGTGAGTTATTGATGGTTTGGAATATGCTAATCTTGGCATTTTCAGATGTTTTTTTAATACTTGTTCTACTTGAACAGAAGGAGCTAGTAAAGAAACGGGACACATTGATATTCAATGAAATTGCAAAGCAAATCGATTTTTCATCTGAGAGGAAAGCAACCAAATCTGAATATCCATCCACTCAGCAATTATTCTCAGAAATGGCCACAACCAAACCTGAAATACAAAGTAATTATTCCACGAACTATGGTTCTGATTATTGCAGGAAGGAAGGGAATCAAAATGATGGCTACTCCTATTCCACAAGAATAGGAACTGTTAAGGAACCTAGAGTTGTGATTCAAACTACAAGCGAAATCGATATTCTTGATGATGGCTATAGTTGGAGAAAATATGGAACGAAAGTAGTTAAAGGAAACCCAAAGCCAAGGTATTTAACTGATGGAAACAAAGACCCTTTAGTTATATGGTTCGTAGTGTTACAATTCCTGTTATTACCGTTAGAGATATATGCACACACTTGATGTATCTATGACATGAGATTAGAATTCTCCTATAACATAAAATTTATTTTTTTCCAAAAACTATTAGTATGACTTCCACTAAACGGTTTAAGTTTTTAGCTTGACTCAATTTTTAAAAAAAATAAGTTAAAATTAACATATGGTAAACTAAAAAATGGACTTGTGCAATATAAACATTTCAAACAGAAAGAGCTCTTGCATAACGGGATGTGTTAGAGATATCATATATAAAATCATTAATATAGACCTTTTAGGTTGAATTGATTTTTTACAATTACGAACCGCATAAGTTGATAACTTTTCAAAATATCCTTTATGCAGGAGCTACTACAAATGTCTAACCCGAGGTTGTCCAGTGAGAAAACATGTTGAGCGAGCTACACATGATATGAACGCTGTAATCACAACCTATGAAGGGAAACACAACCATGATATACCTATAGGATGAGGAAGTGCAAGTCATAGTATGAACAAAACTTCTATGAACAGCAACACCAGCAATGTACCTACCCCGCCCCTATAAGGCCTTCAATGGAGACTAATTGCTCTAGCTCAGCAAGTTTCACAAATTCACTTCATGATACAAAGATGCCAACATCTGGAAGTCAAGAACCTTTTCCACTAGACTTGCTGCTTAGCCCTGGAAGCTTTGGATATTCAGCTTTGGATAGATCAATGAGTTCATATACCAATCCTGAACAATACTCAGATGCTGCAAACTTGGCTAAGGGTGACTCATTCCTTCACTCTTTTCTGTCAAAAGAACTTTTAATTTTGGAATTAGAACGTTCCACATGTTATCATAGATATGTTTTTGTAGGAATTTAGTTATTAATCCCAGAATAGAATAAATAATATTATTAAAAGAAAAAATAATCCAGTTCCAATGTTTGCTTCTTTCAGTAACTCTAGAATCATGCATCCACCACTGTATTGTTTTCTGTCAAATTCGTCACTACAAAAAAAGTTTCAACACTACGAACATAGTTTCAAGTAGAAAAAAGCTATTTGTATTCTTGTATGAAATAAGTAGTCTCATATCTCATATCTCACTGTAACATATGCTCACACTTAAAAGGATGGGGTATTCTTATACTCACTGCCTCACACAAATTGTAATACTAGCATTCATGGATATAGCCGGCGAACACTTTCCCTTTGAGCATGTGGTATTGCTGAAAAGCAACCTTATTTGCTGACATTGGCTTTTATACAAAAGACTAGTGTACCCTCTCTTAGTATCCTGTTCACCATCTTCCTGTTTGTGGTTTGAAACCGAAAAGAGCTAACTGTGGACGAAGGTTCGATACTGCCGGTGGTCTGAAACCGAAAAGAGCTCCATATGATGTATCAACATACCACAGATGCACCTATTATATTAGTATCCTTATTAGAGCAGTGAGCAATTACAGATTTGGTACCTGAAAGACAACAATTAGAGTTAGTATTGACGGTTGTCATAGTTGCTTTACAGAAGATATCTCTGTTATTCCATGAAATATCTTTGTGAATTGGCAAATTTATGCATAACAGAAATTTTGTTATAATCACTTAAATAACACCTTTACCTTCAGGTTTTGATGCGTCATCCATACTCATGAGATCTTTTTCCAAATATTTCACTAAAGCCAGATGATTAGCCTTCTCTTTAGCAATTCCCTTTTGTGAACTGATCCAGCCCACCCCAATAGCATGATTAAGGAGTTCATTGTATTTATAATCTTGTTTTCTCTCGGGGAAATAAGAACACGTGAAAGTCTCATTCGAGGTTTTCACAAAGTGACATCCCTTTCTTAGTTCTTCGTAAGATGTATCTATATACAACCGGCTTAATATCTCAGGGTTATTTTTGTAATACCACCTTCTTTTTCCATCTATATTTTACCTCCAACCAAACATGGATTTCATAAAAGTTACTTAATTTACCCAGTAAAGTTTTTCCTCACCAAACAACTTTTTTTTACATTTTCCTACCTATCTCACTTTATCTCACTTTCTAATCATTTCCCATCAATTACATTTCCCTAGTATTCAAAAAAATTCTCTTTAACCAAACGCCCTCAAAATGTATTTTGTACAGCAATGAAAGGAAGTATGAAACATGGTAGGAGAAACTTTTGTGGAAGTTCAGCAAAAAAAAAATTAATAAATAATTACGAATATATAGAATTTCAAAACTATTTACGAATCTATTGCAGTTATTCATGCCTATTTTGGGCGTGACCACTCATGCCTAAAGGAGGCATGACCACGAAGATAGTCACGCCTAATCCAGGCGTGACTAACCCAATGCTGACATGTGGCATAAAAAAATCAACAGTTTGATCTTAAAACTTCAGAAGACAATAACTTTGGCCTCGGGTGTCCAAATCAGGTGATTTGTTTTTTGATTCCATGTAAATTTTTGAGATCTACGCAATGACACATCATTTGGCATAATGTATCTCTCACAAACCCAAAAGATTCCGAGTTCTTTCCGAACCAACACCATGAGCTGCAGCATTGATGGAGAGAAAACCACTGTCATGATTAGAAACATTTCGAGTAAACATCCCTATAATTATGGTAGCATCTTTGTAAATTCAAACTATATTTATGAGAGACGAAACTTCAAGTTAAATAACATCATTTACACTCACAGATATAAAATATACCAAATGCATTTATCTCGAAAAGTTATGCAGAATCAAAATAAATAAAACTGATTCAGGCACCCGAGACCAAAGTTATAGCATTCTGAAGTTTTATGATAAAATATCCCAAATTTGGGAAAAAAATTCACCAAAATTTTCTTCAATGAGATGTCATTGCGTAGATCTCAAAAAGTTGTGTGAAATTAAAAAAAAATTCACCTAATTTAGATACTCGAATCAAAAATTATGATCTTTCGAAATTTTACGATCAAATTGTTGATTTTTTATGCCACGTGTCAGCACCGGAAATGAGGTTTGTCACGCCTAAAAGAGGCGTAAGTGGTCACGTCCAGTTTGAATGTGAATAATTGTAATAGATTTGTAAATAGTTTCAGAACATATATATATATATATATATATATATATATATATATATATATATATATATATTCGTAATTATTTACTTAAATTGCAATATATATTTATTTTTTTGCCCGGATGTTCAATAGAAGTTTGAGATGATAGTTTGTGTCCTGCTATGATGGCTGACAATGCCAGACACAAAAAGGCAAAAAAGCACATGCTAATGGCTGCAGTCGGAGATTATTTATTGTGGACCGCGACCATCATTTTTTAGGTGGTCCCTTAATGTAAATAGGAGGGTAAAATTGGAAAAGAGAGAAAATAACAGAGATAAAAAAAGAAAGAAAAAATTAATAATGTGAGAGGGAGCATCAAAAGATTCAGTAAATATATTAAATATTTAATATATTAAATACTTCCATGGACCATATTAAATATTTCCCTGCAGCTGAAGTGTCTGTAAATATATTATCTGCCCCTTCCTTCATTCTATCCGTTATTGGAATCGCCGAAGAAGATGATGATATCAAGAAGGGTTTTGGTTTTGTACTGTTGCAGTAATCATCTTTTTTTCCCGCGAAGCAAAACGACAATAAATAATAATAAAAAATTTGTAACAAACATTGTATTCAATAATTATCTTTTGTCTGTAGCTTTGCATGACAGTAAACTTTTTCCTGTAAAATGATTGTTATTTATCCCTATCAAGAAATATGCCACAACCTAAAACCAAAAAAATCTGTCATTCATGCTTATCTCAATCTGCTAACATTTCATAATCTAACAAAAGACAACTTTGAAGCCAATGATATGGCTCTAAATAGTGTCCTGGCCTAGCTACAATAAACAATTTGTTGTCATGCTTTGAATAATACACCATAAGTTAACCAAGATAAATTTGTGTCTCCACTCTTTCTTCCTTCCTCTCTTTTTTATTTAGCAATTCTGTGTGTGATTGTTCGGTCATCTCCCATATAAATACAATTCCTAGTGCATAATCCATCTCAGGCCAAACAAGACTAAATTTGATTCCTCACCCCCTCACCATTCAGAGATCCAGAGTTGGGTTCAGAAACAAAGGACTATAAAAGTCAACGTGATCAGAGAAGAAGGAAAGTCAAACCTGATCTCCAACAAAATCAATCAACGCTACTGTTCTTAACTGAAGCAAGTTTTTCCCCGTGGAAAGTTCATGAGCTTGACGAAACACTTGTCCTCCAGTGTACAAAATGGATAGAATTGCTATGGCCAGCAAATACCTATTTTCCAAAAGTTCCAATTCAAGTTTAATCTCAACACCCCAAAGAACAAAATCAAATTTTGACAAAAACCCATGAATCTTCAGCCAAATTCCTCCCAAACCCACATCACAATTATGATCAAATTCACAAAGGAGTTTCTGATTCATACCTGTATTCTTCATACTTGTCGAATTCTCTCCAATCACCATGATTGTTGCTAACAATGAGAATGAAGGAAATTAAAGAGAAAAACAAAGCAATTCCTCTCAACCATAACGATCCTCTCTTGAGCAAATCTTCCATCTTCCACCGCCGTACGATGCCGGCGTTTGCGCCGACAGTTCCCGGCTCGTGGTAGTCCAGAGTTGGCGCAGATGGCTCAGGTTTCACGTCTATCTTCATATCTGAACCGTTTGAAACCGTCATCTATATATGTCTGATTTTATATAACACGATTTTGGATTCACAGGTTTCAGATTTAGATAATAACGAATTGATGAATGTAAACAAAAATGGTGAAGAAGAAACCGAGGACTATTAACTATAGTCAAGACTCAAGACAAAGACAAAGAGACACGCAAAGTTTGTTGTGTGTGTCCTAAGTTTTCATTTGAAACCGGTTTTACGGTTGTTGTGTTGGCGATCGTTTTGAAACAGGGTTATGAGCCATTAGGAGAGCACGTGAACTACACAAAATGTTCATGACGTGGCGTTGATGGATTGGCGGAAGAATATGTTCAAAAAACATAAACATGAGAAAAAAAGTCAAGCATTTTTTATTGTTAAATTTCGAGAACATCGTAGTAATCAACTTATATTATTAAATAAATAAAAAATATTTGTTCTTTTATTATTATCATCCAAATTGTCCAAATCTTTCCAATATAATATGGGCAGGCTAATATGGACTGGGATAGATCATAAACAATTGAAGGTTGAAGACTTTGGGTTGGATAGAGTGCTTTGCGAGTCGATGATATTTGCTATGTCATTAATGGATGAGAGTTTTTTTGGCGCAATGGATCTGACTGGGAGTACTTGCAATGACACTTTGACGCTCAAATCAGTATCATTGCTAGGCTTATGTTATAATATTATTAGAATTAAATTGTCATACATGAGTATATACCCTTTGTTTATATAGCAAATGTTAGTATATGGATGTCCTAGAGACAATCTTTTGATTAGATTAAGACATATGTGTACCTTTTATATTGTCGCAAATAAATCATAAGCACTCTTTATCCTGTTTCATATTTTGTCTCGATATAATTGTTAATATATTATATGAGTAACTAGATAAACCCCTTGGAATAGAATATGTATCACTTGAGCATCTGTGATGAGATCATGATCATGAGGATTCAAGGATACCAGATGTTTATTCTTAATTTTATGTTCCTAGTCTAGAGACACTGAAAATGGGGATCAGTAATCTCGGGTAAGATAGCACTGCTTATCTACTTGTATACAGATACAAGGTAAAGACCTCATGAGCTACAGACATATAGAGATGTCTTAGCTAAAGTCGTGGGTGGATCTATTAGGGTATAGCTCGCATTGAACAGACTCGGAAAAGAGACTCTATGAGGAAATCTAACAGATAGTATCATTAGAGCAGTCTCTTGTTATTTGGGTGTGTCTTTCCTTAAACCAGAAGTTTTCGCCTAGACTGTGTTCTATAAGGTATGTTTTGATTGTATACCTCGTCTACCTGAAACATGGAGATACATAGGTATACCTTTGGGCATGTCCTAAAAGAACACAAGCCTAGGGTGATAAGCTGAAAGAATTCGTCAAATCTCTGTGAGAGATTAGGTTATCTGTAAACCGGAGAAATCGGGATGACATTTACGGGACTCGGGAATCTATGCATAGTAAAAGAGATCATGAGATGATCTGCCTTTAGAGTCAGTAAATTGAAGACTCCCCATTTCAAGTTAAAGCTTACCCAAAACTGCAAGGGTTGATAAGTTTTCTCACCCTAGGTTTAATGGGAAGGTAACCGAGACGAAAAGTGTAACGCCCCGTGTATACCCGGTTTGTTAACATATCATCGTATTAAGCTGCGCTTAATTAAAAATGTGGAATATCTTTTTCTTTTCAATTATGACGTCATTATACTTAGCCAAGTTAATTACTTAATCAATTTCATAAAATATCGTCTGTATGTAAATTGCAAAAAGACATCTAACTGAAATACCTCATAATATAGATAAAGTGAGTATCTATGTCACGGATCCACTACACGTAGTCCGAACAATAATCCTGATACATTAATACAACTCCAACAGAAACAAGACATAATCAAGTCTATGTGGCATGGACAATCTCCATGCTCACCAAATCAACAGCATAACCAACAGAGTCTCAAGAGAGAAATTCATAAACTGAAGCTAAAAGCATAAGACAGTAAATAGGATCCAACATCCAATCATAGCAGCATATCATCATAAGCAGCATAAACATGTAACATCTATCAACTAAGCTCTGGCTTCCTGCCACTAGAGGTCTCAACCCCCGCATTACCTGAACCTGAAATAAGCATTCCCCAAACGTGAGGTGAGATCTCTAACCAGAAATCTCAGTAAGACAAGGGGTCCTCAAGGATCTTCCACCCCAAGCTCACTTACATGTGAAATATAAGTTCCAAAAGCAGTAATTCAATATAAGTTCCAAAACTCAATGCAGTGCAACAGATATTCATGAGTGTTATAACTATTCTACTAGCCAGAGAAATGCAGGAATACGTCTATTACCTACAGATAGTACAAGGAACACCGCTTGCACCTCACCCACATCCTCACCATATTGTATGTACTACATACTTAGGCTTACCGTATAGATGGAACACCACATGCATATCGTAAAGGCACTAGCATATAACAGCTCAAAAGCATTTCCAAAACATCAAAAGCATGTAACACAACATGCATATAACCATACCCCATGGGACATGGTGGAATCACAACATGGCTAAACTGAGGACACGGAAGCTTACCTTGCAAGCTCACTATCCAATGCCAAGAGTCCACACAGCTCAAGTCCAACACACAGCAGATCACAATCTGATTAGGACTAGCAAACATATCAACATTCATAGCTCATAAGCATAAACATAAAGACTACGTTTTTCTCTTACGATTTATGTCTTAAGGCTTCACACAAAGTCATAAGCCCTTAACCACTTGATTCTGACTTAGTTTGATAAATACAGAAGTCCAACTTCATCAATCTAGGGTCCACAAACCCCCAATAGCCTACTGTATGAACAGTGTAGCTACTGTTCTTCGAAATCCCAGAATATCCGAATATTCGTCGGGGGCATATCCGGATATCTCTCTTCCAATATCCGGATATCAGATCCCCATATTCGGATATCAATATCTGGATACCCATTCAATATCCAGATATTCACAACAAAATATCCGGATATTTCGCGACAGAACCGAGATTCTGCATTTCGCGAAAATCCAAACCAAAGGTCCAACTTTTACCGATTACAGAAGCTTAAACATGCATTTCTAAGTATGTTAAGCATTACCCAACGTTAGGTTATCATCTTAAGCTCATTACATGCATCAAGGTTCCATTTTTAACCAAAAACTCATGATCAAAGGTTGAGTATGCATACCAAGCTTCTCAAAACAGAAAATGGCAGGGAAAAGGAGCTCCCTACACCACTCCACTGTGCAGCAACCAAGGGCCACGAAAATGCACAACAAGAAGACTCTTTTCTTCACAAAGGTGACACTTTGAAGCTCAAAATACCAACCCCAAGCTCCCGCAAGCCAACTCTCAAAGTCAGCACCTCCTCACCCTCAACCAGGGGCTACAACTCAGCAAGGGAGTCACTCACAACCTCACAAGACCAACCCACCCAAGGTAATGATGTTTAGAGATGAAGAGATGGAGCAAAGGTGACAACTTGGCTCAAGAAATGGGGGAGAAGACCAATGGAACAGTATTCTGGTCAGCCACCCTCTACAAGTCACGTAGGAAATATGAGTGTCTAGGGTTTTATGCCTTAATAAGCCTATATATAGTCACTTAAGCATTAAACACACAGTATTAACTTTAATTGATATGCTTAGCATTTTAATCTCAAACTCATGATTCTTAACCTACTCAATTTTACAAGAATTATTAAATTTTATTTTATTTTTTGGAGCACCTTTCCGGTACGCGCTTTTCATAGCCAGTACCAGTTTCTGGCACCAGTTTTAATTATTTTAACTTGAAACTCATTTTACAAGTCCTATATATTATTCTAGGAATTATCATGCACTTATTATAATTTTCCGGGATACTTTTTCGGTACGCATTTATACCGACTAGCAGAACCGGTATCTGCACTTTTCTTCCGAAAAGCGACTTTCAGCATTCTTAATCACTTTCTATAATTATTTAAGCCTCAAAATAATTATTAGGGTCAATTATAAAATTATTTCCTAATTTCACATATTTAATTAATTAATTTCCTTAATTAACGGTGCGGTTCTTACAAAAAGAAATACATACAGTAACCAAATATATTTAATAGAATGATCATGTCATTAACCTAACTAGCTCTAAGGCAACAAAGCATTGCTAGTACTCTGTGTTGTCATTAAATGGGTTGTGGTCTTGTTGAGCCCAAGCCCATTTATGTCAGCGGCTATGTTGGACCTAATGGGTCACACACTAACACCTTATTGTCTTGATATTATAGCATTAAAGGTTTTGGACCTAATAATGGTTGTTAGCCCAAGAAGAAGTTTGGAAACCTACTTAAGAAGTGATAATGGGCTTGGATAGTCCAAGACATTATTAATTAATTTAAATAGTTAAATTAATTATCTAATATTTAATTTCATAATGTAAATTTTGAATTTAAATATATCAATTTGAATTGACTATAGTAGTTTGTTTCATAACAAAAGGAGAAGATAAGAGCTAGATTTGAATTTGAATTCAATTAGCATCTTATCATAATCATGTCCTTGATTTTAGGAGAGCATTTTATGGCTGAATGGGGCGCTCAAATAGGCTAGCCATATGATGGTTGTTAGACCAATAAATTGACTTGGTTGACAGCCTTATTTTTCTCCATGATTTATGCGCACCATGATCTGATTTTGGAATGACTTTATGACTCAAAATCAGCATGATTTGTGCGCTCCATAATCTGATTTTAGAGTGATTTTATGACTCAAAATCAGCAGCATATAATCCTCCTTTAGTCTCCTTTTAAAGTGGAGTTCTCCTAAGGGTTTTTCAATGAAAAAAACCTGCCACTTCTCCTCCAACTCATGCGCGCTTTTTGTGTATTTTCTTGCTGAAAATTCACTCATCTAAACACCTTGAAACCTTGCCTCCTTCCTCTCCTATTGGGACGCCTAGCTTGCTTCCTTTTGGGTTTCGATTGGTGGTTTTCGAGAATGGTTCTTGCATCTTGACAAAGGGTGGTGTGGATCAACATTAGAGGGTTTGAACCTTCAAGCCTAACATGGATCATCTTCGAGTTTTGAATTACAAAAAAGGTAACATTTTGTCCTAAAGCATGTATCTTGAATTGGTATGTGTAATTCTGCTTGAGAAAAATCACATGCCTACGGCCTTCAAGGCTCTTTCTTTCAGCAAGTTTTATGCCGCCTTCGGTTGTAGGTGGGATGCCTTCTGATTGGCTGTTCATAGACTGCAGACTTATCTATTCTCAGCTGGTGCCTTTCTGGCTATACACCTATAAGTTGGACTACTTTCTTAGAGTGGTGGCAAGCTGGAATTGTCTTTCGTGTATTGGCTTGTAGCACGGTGGATCTTTGTTTGATAGAATCCTTCCTTAGCTTTTAAGTCATAAAAGGCGGTTACGCGCAATGAGACCATTGCGCCTTCAGGTCCTTATGTGCGATGGCGACATTGCAAACAATTGAAGGTTGAAGACTTTGGGTTGGATGGAGTGCTTTGCGAGTTGATGATATTTGCTATGTAATTAATGGATGAGAGTTTTCTTGGCGCAATTGATCTGACTAGGGGTACTTGCAATGACACTCTGACGCTCAAATCAGTATCATTGCTAGGCTTATGTTATAATATTATTAGAATTAGATTGTCATACCTGAGTATGTACCCTTTGTTTATATAGCAAGTTTTATGCCGCCTTTGGTAGGCGGGATGCCTTCTGATTGGCTGTTCATGGACTGCAGACTTATCTGTTCTCAGCTGGTGCCTTCCTGGTTATACACCTATATATTGGACTGCTTTCTTAGAGTGGTGGCAAGCTGGAATTGTCTTTCGTGTATTGGCTTATAGCACGGTGGATCTTTGTTTGATAGGATCCTTCCTTAGGTTTTAGTCATAAAAGGCGGTTACGCGCAATGAGACCATTGCGCCTTCAGGTCCTTATGTGCGATGGCGACATTGCATATTTCATGAGGCTTGTATGTACTTTGGGCCTATTCTAGGTTTTAACCCTTTGTGAGCCTATTGTAGTTTATCCATATCAACTTTAATAAGAAATTTACTTTAATAACGAATTTATTAAAGTAAATTTCTGTTTATCAAAAAAAAAAAGTAAATTCTTAAAAATTATATATATAATACTCAAAAATTACATTATTATAAAAAACAAAAATCAAAAATCCAGTTCTAATGTTTGCTTCTTTCAATCACTCTAGAATTATGCATCCATGGACCATCAGTAAGGATAAAGTATCAACACCATCAACATAATTTCAAGCCGAAAAAACTAGTTGTATTCTTGTATGAAGTAAGTAGTCTCATATCTCATCTGGTTGTGACATATGCACAGACATAAATGTACTTCGTAGAGCAATAAATGGAAGTATGGAACATAATAGTTGAAACATTTGTGGAAGTTCAGATATCAGTTTGAGCTGATAGTTTGTGTCCTGATATGATGGCTGATATTGCTAGACACAAAAAGGCAAAGAAGGACATGCTAATGGCTGCAGCTGAAGTGTCTGTAAATATATTGTCTGCCACTACCCTTATTCTATTCGTCATTGGAATCGCTGAAGAAGTTGATGATATCAAGAGATATGCCACAACCTGAAACCAAAAAATTTGTCTATCAAACTCAGCTCAATTTGCTTACATTTCATAATCAATCAAAAGACAACTTAGAAGCCAATGATATGGCTCTAAACTGTCCTGGCCTAGCTAGAATAAACCATCTCTAGGACCCACTAACTTTTGTAACACTAAAATAAAGCTACTAAGCATTTATGATCCCTTCATGATTATATTATAGAAGCATTTAGAACTACTAAGTTGAAAGTCTTATTCCCTTAGAATAACACTTTACTTATGATTGATTACTTGAGAAGTAAGTTTGCAATTTTATTCCTTCCAACGTACGGAGTAACTTCAAAGAGAGGCCTCAAGTTTACAATCCAGCTTTAAAAAAATTACTTGCAACTTTGCACGTGTAACTCAACCACATAGGTTACACTTCAATCTTTCACGGCCATTAGGTACAAAAAATTAATGCAATATTACAACACAGGTTATCAACAACAGAAAAACTGATCAATGAGGAAAATGCAGTTTGGTTTCATAATTCAATCCAATTTCAAGACTGAATTTGATTCATGACCCCCTCACAATGCAGAGAACCAGAGTTGAGATTACAAACAGAACACCATAGAAATCAATGTCGAACCTGATCTCCAACAAAATCAATGAATGCTAAAGTTCTTGACTGAAGCAGGGTTTGTCCAGTTGAAAGCTCAAGAGCTTGACGAAACACTTGACCTCCAGTGTACAAACTGGATATAATTGCTATTGCCAGCAAATACCTGTGATCCAAAAATTCCAAAATTCAATCTCAACACCCCAATGAACAAAATCAAATTTTGACAAAAGCCCATTAATTTTCAGCCAAAACCCACATTATATTTACTATCAAATTGGCAAAGTGGTTTCTGAATCCTACCTGTATTCTTCATACTTAACGAAGTTTCTCCAATCACCATGATTGTTGCTGGCTACGAGAATGAACGAAATCAAAGAGAAAAGCAAAGCAATTCCTCTCAACCATAGCGAGCCTCTCTTGAGCAAATCTTCCCTCTTCCACCGCCGTAGGACCCCGCTGCCGGCGCCGGCGCCGGTGCCGACAGTTCTTGGCTCGGGGGTGACCACAGTTGATGGAGATGGCTCTTGCTGCACCTCCTTCTTCAGAACTGAAGCTTTAGAATCCGACATCTCTGTCTGGTTTTCTATTACACTCTTTTGCAATCACTGGTTTCAGATTTAGATAACAAGTAACGAATTGAAATATGAAAAACAAAATGATGACGAAGAAGGAGAAGAAGCCTATATAGTGAAGACAAAGACCAAGAGACACGCAAAGTTAGTTGTGTGTCCTTAGTTTTCATGAAACTTGTTTTTATAGTTGTAGTTTTGTGAATCGTTCGTTATGCAACTTAACAGGGTCATGAGCCAATAAGAGAGCGCGTGAACTTCACAGAATGTTGAATTAGGTGGCGTTAATGGATTGGCGGGAAGAAAGAACATGTTAAATAGGAATAAATCTTTGGAACCCACTCAGGGACGCATTACACATCATAGGAGAAAAAAAAATTTGACAGAGAAAAAAAAAATTTTAGCTGACATGTAATATTTTTATTGGTGGGATGTACTGAATCTTTGGTGCAACAGTAGCCCCAAAGATTTATTCATTAAATAGGCATAAGAAACAATAATCAATTTTTTTAACAGTATTATATTTATAAATTTTTTGTTTAAAAAATATTGTATATTCTCATATTCCAGAGAATACAAACACTTAAGTGTATATATTCTAAAATATATAGTGTAATTTGTAAATAAAATATATCTGTACACTATTTTATTTGGATAAGATCAACCTCAATTTAGATATAAAATATGACGATTTTCGTGACTAATCAGATTATTTCATTTAGGAATCTAACTAGAAAGTAGAAACCTTTCAGTATCATTAAGATGCATATATTTAGTATATATGTTAATATGATATTTTTATTAAAAAATTAAACAATATCATTATAATTATTTATTTTTATTTTTCTATCTTCTTCCTTTTCTTTGTATCTCCTCAGGCTTGAAATAGCTATCATGACGCTTCGGTGTTTGCACTTGTCTGTGAAGTAAGGTTTCCCTTTGTACACTTAAAGAGTTAAAACCAAAAGCATAAAACAACCTAAGTTTTTTTTTTTTTTTAATACCTTTCCTCTTTCAGCTCGGTAACGTTTGGATATTGCAGACATCTCAATTATTTTATTTTCCTATTCCTAGGCTATTCACTTTGCTAATAAAAAATTCATAAATATATTCACTTTTACGCAACTGTAACTCTGTAAGTAATTGATATAAATAGATAAGCAACACATATAAAGAAGAAAGAAATGATTTCTTCGAGCACCAACAAAACAAGCAAAAGTTTTGGGGTAAAAAAAGTTTAATTACTCTTCTTTCTTTTAAGATACTAATGATGTGTTTGATCCCAAAGAATCAAAGCTTCTTGTTGGATTTGTGGTTTAGCAGTGCCTATGGAAGAGGCAATTGCCAACGGTAGTAGATCACTATATACTAGGAAATAGAAAGCAAAAAAGGGTGTGATGTGGGCACAATAATAGTGAATAAGGATTAGAGTTTAAAAGTTCATATATACCTGTGAAGTTTAACCTTGTACATAAATGGGTTTTTGCCTGTAAATGGACTTGGTTAATTTTGTATGATTAGAAGGAGCCTATTATATTGTTATAATTAAATAGAACACTTAATTAACTATTATTAATTATTAAATATATTAATATTTAATAATATTAAGTAATTGATATCACTTTATAAAACTTTATAAACAACACATACAATGTATCAACACCGTACATGTATTTTCAAGTACAAAAAAACTAGTTGTATTCTTAATCAGAATAATATATTATCTCATTGTAACATGTGTACAGACTACTTAGAAGCCAATGATATGGCTCTAAATATTGTCCAGGTGCAAGATTAAATAATTTGTTTTGAAAGTTCGAGTTATTTAAAAAGATCCCTTGCTGCAACTAATAGACCATCTGTAGGACCTACTACATTTTTTGAGACATTTAGAACTAAGTTGAAAGTTCTATATGCTCATAATAACACTTTTACTTATCATTCATTACGTGAAGAAATAGGTTTGCATTTTTATCATTTTGCGAAGAGTTAACATCAAAGAAAACATCCTTTATCATTTTCCCAAGGGTTAACTTGTCTCAAGTTTGAAATTCAATATTTTTAACATTCCTTGTAACTGGACCGCGCCAGGTTAACTTCAATCTTGCACAACTAGTAGGGACATTAATTAATGCAATATTACAACGCAGCTTATCAACGACAGAAAAACAAATTGATCTATTTATTTATTTATTTTTAATAAAAAGGTAGTCTTGAAGAAAAATGCAAATCCTAATCTCAAATAAAATCAATAAAATGATGGCTGGAAGTGTACAAACTGTGTAGCATTGTTATTGCTAGTAAACTAGCAATTGATATGAGAAATTATGGATGTGTGTCCTTAGGTTGAGTCTAAGTTCGAGTGTGTAACAGGTGATGAGCTGATTATTACTTTGCTTATCGACTTAACGATCTTGATATGGAGTATTATGCCCTTCGTAGAAGATAAAATTTAGTGTTTAAGGGGAATGAGTTTCGCAAGGAAGAAAAAGAATAAATGGGCTCTAAAATGAGTGTTTCACACGTCAAAGGTTCAACCCTTTACATGTGTGTAGCTGTGTAAAGCTGTGTTTCATTTGTCACAAGAAGTGCTTGATTTATAAATTTTATTGGCTTTTTATGGTGCAATGGTATAAGGAGTAACCAAAATAGAGTAGTTGAAAACAACTCCTTTTAAAGCAAATTAATCAACCTAAATTTTTTTGTTTATAACAAAAAAAATATATAATACACATAATAGAAAAATAGTAAAAAAAAAAAAAATTGGAGAGAAAATGAAAACATAAACAAAAATATAATTGAATTACATAAATAATAAATTAGAAGCGAAAATGAAAAAAAAAATGGTAAATCTTTGTATCGAATCTATACTAAATTTTTAGTAGTGAGTGGTATAGAAAAATTAGATGGTTACACTAACCATAAAGTTCAAAAGCCTTTTATGAGTGGAATCAAGCATATTTTAGAAACCATAATATAATATCAGCAAGTATTTTTTTGATGATAAAAATTATACTAATTTAATACCATTGCTGTGAAAATAATTGAATTAGCATTTTGTGCTTCTTCTCCTCTTTTATAAGTTCTTTGGCAACTGATCACGTTGATTACTTGTGAATTGGCATCGCGAGGGCTTCTCCATAAGAAGGAGATTAGTGGTGAAAAATAGACTTCATTTTGAACAAGCATGCATGAAGGACTACATTCTATTGGAGTTTCTAGTTAGCGATTCTATTTTCTCACGTTGAAGGACTACATTCTATTAGAGACATGATGTGGTGGGGTCCACCACTTATTAAAAAAATGATGGCATAACTTTTGATGTGAGAATAACATGAGATAGTTATCTCATGTAAAATAAGACAATGATTTTCCTTCTAGATAATATTAGGAGAAACACAGTTTCCACTCAAACAAAAAAAACAAAAAACGCTACTTATGGATAACTCTAGTTCCAAGTACCAAAATAGGTTGAGCCTAACGGGTCAATATGAATAACCCGACAAAATGCATGGGTTATACCAACAAAATTGGCCGACTTGGCCTAGCTTGATTTGTTTGCAAGTTCAAAATTATCATCATTAATTATTATAAATTATTAATTTTTTCTTTTTTAAGTTTACCTAAATGTTAATTTAAAACAAGCATTCATATATTTTAAGTAATAATTCATTCTGAATCTTTTAATTCAAGTTTTTTAATATGAGTTCATTAAATAAATTATTTAAAATTAACAACTTCAAATTGTAACTTTATAAATAAGTGGAGAAAATGTTGGCCAACGGGCCAATTCAAATAATCGACGACGTAGATTGAGTTGGGACAATAATTTATAGGCCCAAATTATAATTGGCTCGTTATTGAGCAAACTTGAATTTTACCCGACCTACAGGCCCGTACCTCTAGCTACATATTTAGATAGTAGAGGCACAAAAAAAGGAAAAAACAAAAACTCCTGACTAGCAAGGTATCAAATAGTAGATGTTTAAAGCACTAGGATTGATGTAGTGGTGAGGGGTTTGAGTAGTTTATATAAGGTTATAGTTCAAACCTCATTACCATTATTGTATCCTAAAAAAAAAAAATAGAAAAATTTATGTGAATGTTTATCAAGAGATAATAAAATTATTCATGTTCTTTCATACAACAACTTAAACTTTAGAGAGAATTAACTACATAATATGATATCAGAGTTTATGACCAAATGGTCTAAAAGTTTGATCCTTACTACTTTCACTTTCTAAAATTTTCGTGTAAGGGGAATGTCAAAAAATATAATAAAACTATTCATGTACCTAAACACATACTTACAATAAACGCTGAAATTCATGAAGAGGTGTAGCTTCCATCTACTTAGGGACTAGTGGTAAAATTATACAAATTCAGGAAGGAAAAAAAAAATCTCCTCCAAGTAGTTTTATCTCTGCAAATAATAAAATGCATAAAGAATCTTGTTTATTAGATATAAGCTATAGACGTAAGCTATGGGAATTACTTTTCTTATATTACATAAAAAAATTATTATCTCATACACTCACATTTTTTAAATAGATTTTATAAGAATTTTTTTTCTCATCTTCAATTTTTTTCTCTCACCTCCAATTTTTTCCTCTTTCCTATTTATTGTTTGAATAAGAGATAATACTTCTTTTATGCAACATGAGAAAAATATTATCCATAAGCTATATAGTGCTCATGTCTATCTTCTGAGAGGCATATAGCATAGTGTATCAAAGTCCTAGGGAAGATTTGCTAGAATTCTTTTTGCGTCAATAGGTTTTTAACTTCCGTCTCGTAAAGAGATTGCACAGTTTCTTCAGGAGGTATATATATTTACAAACATATATATTCGGCTTATATCGTCGTCAATTAATAAATTAAGAGGAGTCTATTGAAAAATATTTTGCAAAATATTATTGTAAAAGACAGTGGGTGAAAAATTATCTATAGATTGGAATATGTGTATGATACAAAATATATTAATTAAACCTATAATCACAACACAATAATAAACAAGAAGGGATTAACTCGCTCTAATCAAGAAGAGATTAACTAAGTTGTGACAATTTGTTCTATTTTTTTTTTATAACAAGAACGCCTCAGGCCCAACAAAGAACAAGAAAAGAAATTACCTCATAACAGGAACATGCCTAAATCTAAAAACAAAACTAAAATAAAAAAAGAAAAGGCATCTAATTCCCTGAAGGGAGGGGGAAGGGATTGGAAAGCCTATGACTCTATTTCAATTCGTTTGATGTGCGACAGCTCAGAAGCAAGCGATACCTAACTTTTTATAAAATATGCGTGTCGGACACGTGTTCGATATGTACACTATCTGACACGCAGTCAATATTTTAGGATACATGGTCAATGTTTT
The DNA here is from genome assembly GCF_033153095.1 of Gastrolobium bilobum. NCBI lineage: Eukaryota > Viridiplantae > Streptophyta > Magnoliopsida > Fabales > Fabaceae > Gastrolobium > Gastrolobium bilobum. The sequence continues at coordinate 238,788 of NW_026898638.1, forward strand.
GACATATTTTTTGACACGTAGTATACTTTTTTCGACACGCGGTCAATTCTCTGACAGGCATTCGACACGTTTTTATTTTTTACTTCTTAATTTTATTTTATCAACTAAAAATAAAAAAATAATTTATACATCAATTATTTTTGTTATGAAATTTACATGAAAAATTAACAAGGTACGAAAAATTATTTTTGTTTATATTTATGTTATGAAATTTGAATATTTGATTGGTTATATGACTTATTATAAGTTGTTATATGTATTAAATATAAATTATATTATATATATTAAAAATATTATTTAATATGAAAACGTGTCGGCGTGTCGTAACGTGTCGTGTCCCGTGTCAGTGTCGGCGCATCATAGGTGACAGCTTCAAGATTCAAAATTTAACCAAATATATTTTCTAAAATCCTATCTTTACAATATATTATTCAAATACTTTTCGAAACAATAGTATATAAATATTTAAAAATATAAATTAACCAACTCACAAACTATTTTTAAGAATGACGTAGTCTTGAGTTCTCTGTTGCACCAAGAGATATGTCGGAGCGGGAATTCTCCCGTCAAGTTAAAAATAAAAATTTTATATGATAATTTCTCTTTATAAATAGTCATCATAATCATTTAATTTCATTTTAGGGAATAAACAAATAATTTTAAAGTTTAATAATGATTTGCATAATTAACTTAGGTAACCGTCTTCTAAATGGATATATCAGGAGTGCAGTGAGATTAAGTTTCTGCCCTTCTTTGTATATAATTAGACTTCTGAATTCAGATCTCAAATCTAAAAGATTAGTGTACAAACAAATATTTTCCAATATTTTCCTAATTTGAATAAATTTGACGGTTACTCCATTGTTTAGATTTTTTTTCACAATTTCGTTGTGACAATTAATATTTAAACAAGCATTCCTAGAGGTAAATTTAAATAATAAAGAAAGGACTCCAAAATATTATTTTAATATATGATATTACTTTCATGGTCCTATTTAATTTTTTTCTTCCTTTTCCTTGGGTACTTCTTTTTCTCTCTCTCTTTTTTTATCATTTTTTAAATTTTTAATTTTCTCATTTCTATCCTTAATCATCAATACTAAAGCTGCTAAACTAAACTCTACGTAAATGACAACTAATCAGTTGCATATGTCCAAATCTTTTCTCTTTTTTTGTTTAAAATCCAACTAAACAAAAACCTATAATTCTTAAGCCGCCTAGATTCTTCTATCGTCAGGACAAATTGGGCGGCGAAGCGAGTTAGGTTTGAGGTGAATGGACATGTTTATGACTGTCTTCGACATTATCTTAAACAACTTGCTCTGATGGGGGCGCTAAATCACAAAATGAAAATGTTTTTTTTTTTTAATATATTAAAAAAATTTATAATTATAATTTTTGATTTTTTAACAAGTGAACTTAAGACACTTGTTTCCAAAATGCTTAAAGTATTAATTAAAGCCACACAAAGCAGAAACTGTCCAATTGGAGAACAATTCTCCAATACCATTGAATATTTTATTCTTTTACAGATACTCCGATTGATTTATTGCTTTGTAATTAGTTCGATTCTGGGCGAGTTCCGAATTAAGACTTTAAACTTATTTCAAAAATAATACTAGAGAGGATCGAATACTTTCTCTTATCTTGCTCAATTTTCTAATGCCAACTAGACTATTGATATTATAGTCCTTGCGTAATCAAGAAGTAGATGACAAATGTTACTTGTATAAACTATAAACTATTCAATTATGAGGATGTAACAATCATCTTTAATTATATTATTTTTATATCAATTGGTATCAATTAATATTTATTACATAGTCGATTAGAATTAAACCGATGGCCAATCCTAATTGATTATAAAAAAATAATACAATAAATCTTAATTGATACCAATCATAATTAATTAATATAAATTTATTGGTTAACCAAAATATGATTAGGGATGATTGTTATAAAGGACACATAATTATATCGATATATTTTTCTAAACAAATTATGTCTGGAGTCAGGCTATTCTTACATCAATGTTGTTAAAATCAAGATTTTATATAAAATCAAAAGGGGACTAAAAATCGTAAAACATTAAATTATAATGTAAACAAATCATAAAAAATTCTAAAAATGTAAAAACGTTTGAAATATTGGTAAAATCATTTTGATGAAAAAAAATCATAAAAACGTAAAATCATAGTGATAAGATGAGATTTTAACAACCATGCTTACACCGGTGTAAAAAAGAAATCTTACACCAAATCTTAGGGCCTGTTTGGTGTGACGTATAAGACATGATAGTATAAGCTTATACTATACGTTATGACATTTTCAGTTGTTTGGTGTGACCATCGTATAGTATAAGCTTATACAACATAATCCCTTAATACATCAAAACGATGTATTACTTAATCCGGCCTAAGAATGATGGATAAGGTCTGATAAGATATTGATGTATTAACATCGATGACCAATGTAATTCTCAAAAATTAATATATTGTTTTAATATTAATCTATTAAAATAAAAATTAATTTTTCAATATATTATTTTTTAAAATATTGAATATTTTTATTTTTATAAAAATTAATCAATAAATTTTTATAAAAATTAATATCATATGACATTTTTTGAAGAATTATATAAATTCTTTATTAAAGGATATTTTTATTAAAAATATTTATTTTTATCATATATAGTATTATACAGTGCATTACCAAATATTAGATGATATTATCTTCTACAATATATTATTTTATACAATATCGTGCCAAACGTTGTATAGTATTAAAATTCAATCAGGTCTTATACAATCAGGCCTTATACTATCAGGTCTTATACTATCAGGGCTTATCCTATACTATACACCAAACATGCCCTTAATCAACTTAGATCTAATAACTCTAATATATAATAAATTAGAGTAGTTAAATATAAATAGAATCAACGATCAAGATTGAAAATGCAACTTACACTACTATAAAATTGTCATAACCCATCTATCTATATTTAAATTAAAAACCTCAATTAAATAGTTATTTATGGAGTTATTATTGTTGGAATTTGTATCTAAATTCTATGGGTTATAAATAAGGGTTGAGGAATAAAAGAAAGAGGGAAGATGAAAGGGTGTGTGGGTTATAAACTAAGAAGTCTCATATTGGATAACTAGTAAGAGGTAGAAAGGTTTATAAGCTCCCACCTCAGATTCCTAGATTGTCCCTTGGGGCACTCCACATTTTGTGGAGGAGAGAGGACTTAGGTGGGCATTGGTCCACCACACATGCGCACGCCGCCGTTGCCGGCTGTGTGAGTGAGTGAGTGAAATAAAAAAATTATTTGTCGAAAATTTCCCCATCTGAAACGTTTCTTCCGCTTATTTTGAACGGAACCGGTTCTTTCCTTTTGGTTTTGTTTTAAACTGATCCGGTGCGTTCAGTTAATATTGAACCGAACCGGACAACGGTCATACCAGTTCGCAACCGTCAGTCACGACGGTTCATCGGTGGCGGTTTACCGATTCATCGTGTCCGATCAGTGTGTATATATATTCAGAAAAAGCATCCGTATTTTTGTTGTCCTTATTCTGCCGAATTTTTTCTAAGTTATCCTTGTGCATTGTATCCATGATGCCTTAAGCTTAGGAAAAATGTGATTTTAGTTATGTTCGTTTGGGCTCCTGATTGATAGTGCCATCATTTCAGAGACGCAAATTTGTTCTATCTTGGGAGGCAATTGTTCAACAACCTTCGACATCAATAGTAAGGGAACAAATCGTATTAAGGAGACAACACTTTTGGGCTCAAATTCTTCATGTTTCTCTTTATACTGGCATCTAATTTGTACAAACTATGAGTTTGTTCTTGTTTATTATTGTGTTGTGATTATAGGATTAATTAATTAATATATTTGATACCATACACAAATTCAAATCTATAGATAATTTTTCACCCACTGTCTTTTTCAATAATTATTTTGCAAAATCTTTTTCAATAGACTCCTCTTAATTTATTAATTGACGACGATATAAGCGGAATATGTTATACCTAACTTACGTATGGATGAATGGAACTTACCATTTTATGTGATTGGTGCAAGGACAAGACCTTTTGCAATGATATGTGAAGGTAGTTAAAATAAGAGAACAATGTGACAGATTATATTTACCATCAATTAAGTTTATCATTTCTTATTAACTATTTTAAAAATTGTTGAAAATAATCAAATCAATCATTATCATTTGATATAAATTTCTTTTCTCTTTCTTCAAGAACTTCCTTCACTTCCTCTCTCATCTTCCTATTTTCATCATGTTTTACTCTACTGTCTAATGGTTACAAAAGAGGTAATAAAAAATGGTAAACTTATTTGATAGTAAGTATAATCATCTTGAAAACAATAATATATGAGCACTATTCCATTTTTTTTATGGTGATTATATGGATCACACATTTGATTCTTTTTATTATATTTAGTAAAATTTTACATATTTGTTGTAAAATCAATATTGCATAAATATTTGATAACTAATTAGCTTAAATATAATACTTATCAAAATATAATCGCAACTCCCATAATGTACGTGGATGCTAGCTATTTATCTCATTTGGTTCCATTGATTTGTTAGAACTAACTGATTGTGGCAAAGATGGATTTATGGGAAAAGAGAACTTCAATGATTAGTTCTATCCATTTTCTTTTAGAAGCATATATCTCTGACGTGGGACCTCTACATTATCCTAACATCTTATTTATTTAATACACATTAAATACAATATAAGCAGCGGAGCCACGTTGGTGTCAGTAGATGCTTTGGCACTGACTAATTTAGCCACATTTATTTAGCTACGCTTGAAACGTAGTAAATCATGTTTCTAATTTTTTAAAAATTAGTCACATTTTGATCGTAACTATATAACCGCCACTGAATATAAGATTTAAACTTATCCAACCGATTTCATTTCCTACTTTTATCCATCACATTATTATATATATATCTTTATGGTATACTGTCCGCCGAACGAAATTTTTTTTGTTTTAGACAACACGGAATGAATTTTAAATCTTATAAAACTAATTCGTAAAATGGGTTTCATTTTTCTTATGTTATATAAAAGAATTATTTTTAAAAATAATAATAATTATGTACTATGAGTAATATATAGTTATAATTGTAAAATTATTTATTTTTTCTTTGTCATGCAACCCATAATATCTGAGAAGAACTTGTTTTTAATATAATAATTATTTACTATTCATAATATATAGTTTTTTTTTTTGGGAAAGAATTTCTTTTCCAACAAGAGGATGATTTCAGTTCGTAAAATAAGAATGAAATGAGCAGTATGTTTGCATTTTATCAACCAAGTGTGCTTCGTATTACTCTTGATAGTAAAATGTAGAAAAGAGCGTTACTTGTCACATTTTTCCACCCTTTAACAGGATCCAATGCTGTGGGACGCCAACTTCCAACGGAAGCGTGTGTCCTTACTCGTCACGCTACTACGCACCGTTTGGCAGACCAATCCAACACAAACACGATCACAATGCAAATATCACAGCCTGGAGCCAGAACCAAACGACCTGTCGTGTGGACCACGGGAACAAGGGTGTTCTGGGTATTTCCCTAACGACAAAAAGTTTTGTAACGGCTAGCTATCCGAATCGCAGCATTTTTTGTTCCTTTTCTGCGCCCACCCGAAAATCGTCCCTCTTTATACGCGTGTCATTAACCCGTGAGTCGGTCACAACTTATAACGTATAAAGGTGTTAACTGGTTCCTACTCATTACTCAATTCTCAACGATTTGACTTGAATTTTTCTGATAATTGGAAAAAAATTCATCTTAATTAAATTTCTTATCAGCTAAGTAATATTCTGTCTAGAAAACTACTGAATCTGTATTTTTAAATTGTTAATTTGGTCATCTCCATCACGAAATAATATTAATAAGATATTAGGTTCTGACCTTATCTTTGCTTAATGAATGAATTTAGATTCTCTTGTTGGAGAAGAAATCTAATCGGAGCTAATCATGTGACATGAAATGATTAAGTTTTCCTCTAGAAAGTTGGTTTAATTTGATTGTTTTGGTAAAATTTGCATGTGTTGTTGACTAGCATGGTGCAGAGGATAGGTTTACATTTAAAGCTTGTAATGTGATTGAGATTCACGTTATCACATCCCCATATAAATTGATTCATATGAAAATTGATAATTATATGAAGCTCTTAGAACAAGGATCATGGAGATTTGTGCGAACTTATAAATACCAAATAATTTTAGGGATTTGATTACAAGTGTATTTAAGATATTGATTAAGTAAACAAAAAATAATATTGAATTAAATGAAAAATAAAATATTTATTGTATTAGATATACAAAAATTGGCGTTTACTTTGTTAAGTAAATAAAATTATTTAATGAAAAATATTAAATGCTTTTAATCAATTCTCTAATAACGCTGGATTTAGATTCTTTCATGTACAAAACTGATCATGTGGTCATGTTATTTGATCACAATCACTTATTTAAAAATCAATTTTTTTTTCATTATATGATCATCAGTGAGTGGTTGTTATAAAATAATATGACCATATGGCCATTTTTTCCACACGAGAACATGATTACAATCCCTAATTGGTAAAAGATATGATTTAATTTCTACTTAATTTTTTTTATGTACGTTGTGTTTCAGCTTAAAAAAAACTCTTATAAAAATAGAAGAATCCAACCATTAGGTTTAGTCATAGAAAGTCATTTACAAGGTTAAGGATTTGACTTTTGAAAATGTATTGTTAAGAGAGAATATTAGAACCTTAATCATGATTAGTCTTTCATTTAAATTAATGTGTACAAAACCAAGCAAAGGCAAAAGCCAAGAAAAAAAGGCGATCAGCAGTGCTCAAAAGAAAATGTTTATGGTTGTGCCTATTGTTTCCAAAAATTAGATAACCTTCTCTTTAAAAATGTTATTTAAAAATCACAATAAACTAATAAGCATTATTTTTAAAGCATATAAAAAAAAATTAAAATAATTAAATGTGGTTGACCAAACAAACAATATACTAAGGCCGCGTAACTGGCACATATGGGGACAGGGGTTTCTGGAACGTAACGTAATACATCACGCAACTTGTCATAATAATATTATGGGAACAAAACCATAAATGCTCAATAATTAAATGAAAATAATCAAAATTAAGAAAATTCAAAATGGCATTCTTGTAATTTACGACTCTGCCAACCTGCCTTAACTGCCTTAATCTATGCATTTCATTCCGCGTAAAATTAACCGGCTATTCCGGTCACCATTCACCACCATGCCGCGTCCCTCTCATTTTTATTCTCTGTAACAGACTCACTCAACAAACAACCAACACCAACACCAACACTCACCGTAACCGAGTCACAACCCTCCGAGTGATGAACTCGTTCTTCACCACTGCTCCATAGAGAAAACAAAAAAAATCTCTATTATCAAACTCATAAAAAAATCATGAATTCCAATTTTACCCCTCACCACTCTCTCAATTTCCCAATCCCTGCCTTCAGAACACCTTCTCTCATCGGCGCTAACCACACCTCCGCTCGATTCTGCACCAGATAACAAAAAGAAATAAGAAAAAGCTTTTTTTCTTTTTTTAATTTCATTCAAAAAAAAATTTGAATATTTTTTTCTTCAAATTATTGTTATTTTCTGTAAAGAGTGCACAATCTGTTTATATGGAGCCTGCCGCAGGCAAGCCGGGCTTTCTGAAGAACGTTCTGATACGGTTACTTCTCTTTGGCGTTTTCCTCGTTATCGTTCGGTTCGCTTACGTCATCACCGTCGCTGGCGAGTCATGCAATTCCGGCAACTTCTGCTTCTTCTCTTCGCCGGAGACTCTCGACGTCGCCATCGCTGGATCCGGAGCTGTTGCTCTCGCCGCCAGTAGCTCTGCCCTCGCCGGCGTTGCAAGGCCAGAGCTTTACGCCAGCAAGGACTGGGTCAACGGCGTGCGTTTCTACTCGTCGGTGTTCCAGGACCTGATCGCCGGAGGTTACCTCTCGCCGGAGTCGAAATCGCTCTGCCTGGAGACGCCGACCGGACGTGACGTATTCGCGCTTCGAGAGATCGGCGTTTTGGACGCCGTCGGAATCTCGAAGAAGGCGTCGAAGCCGTTGGTGAAATCCGGCGAAGCTCATCGGATTCCGTTCGGGAACAACAGTTTTGACTTCATCTTTTCCGGCGACGGAGGACTGGAGAAATCGGCGCGGCCGTCGGAATTCGCCTCTGAGGTTGCACGAACGCTCAAACCCGAAGGGTTTGCCGTGTTCCATGTAAAGGCTAAAGACACTTACAGTTTCAATTCATTCGTTGATTTGTTCAAATTTTGTTGCAAAGTAGTGAAATTGAATGATATAGAAGGGTTTGATTCATCAATGCCTTACATAAGAGAAATCGTTGTGAGGAAAGAAGGTTATGGAATTGGTCATGTGGTTGAGGAATTTGATTCCAATGGGAAATGCTCTGTTCCTAAACAAGAGTTGGTTAGGAATGCTGAGCCTCTAATTGAAGAGGAGCCACTGAAGCCATGGATCACTCTCAAGAGGAATGTGAAGAACATAAAGTACCTCCCTTCAATGGTTGATATCAGCTTTAAGAATAGGTATGTGTATGTGGATGTTGGAGCTAGAAGCTATGGCTCTAGTATTGGAAGTTGGTTTAGGAAACAGTACCCAAAACAGAACAAGACCTTTCATGTGTATGCAATTGAAGCTGATAAAACGTTTCATCAGGAGTATGGTTTGAAAAAGGGGATAACTTTGCTGCCTTATGCTGCATGGGTGAGGAATGAGACCTTGACTTTTGAGATTAATCGCAACCCTGGCGAGAAGGTTCAGGCTAAAGGAAGAGGAATGGGGAGGATTCAGCCTTTGGAATCAAGGGGTGATTTTGATGCTGATGTTGAGAAGATACAAGGATTTGATTTTGCCAACTGGTTGAAGAACACGGTTTCGAAGAATGACTTTGTTGTGATGAAAATGGATGTGGAGGGTACTGAATTTGATTTGATTCCAAGATTGTTTGAAACTGGGGCTATCTGTTTGGTAGATGAGGTTTTTCTTGAGTGTCATTACAATAGATGGCAGAGATGTTGCCCTGGACAGAGGAGTCCTAAGTATGAGAAAACATATAACCAATGCTTGGAACTCTTCACTTCTCTCAGAAAAAGTGGAGTTCTTGTTCATCAATGGTGGTAACTTCCTGATAGGTGACATTTTCTGTATCATTCTTAGTTTCATTTTACCTTCTACAATTTTTTTTCCTCATAGTTTTTTTTTTTTTTTTTTTTCCAATTTTTCCCGTCTTTAGAGAAGATTCCTTTTGTTTTTTAAATTTCCTTACCTGTAACAGTTGCAACTGAAAATGAAAATCATTTCTTTGCGTCATCTATATTTATTACACATAGCAATGGATACTTTAATGTATTATTTTATCTCTCAGAAGAATTTAATTTTTCCGTTATGTCAGAGTATTATTGAATTAGCTCAGGTGCATGAAGTAGTAAAATCGTTAGAGATCTTTAGTGAAAGGTTCTTGAAGTGATTTTTCATGGCCATAACTGGACAATAGTGGTGTGAGACTTGAAATCATTATCCCTGTTGATGAATTTCCTGAAATTGTTTTTAGGGCCCACACGCATATTGCAGAGAATTCGGTGAATTGAAAATATCAACCAAGGGGATTGAACTAATATATCTTTGTAGTAATCTAGTTACATAGTCATTCTTTTCTTTATTTTTCTTGAGTGCTTATTCGCAGTTTATGAGCTAAGTTTGTTTATTCCCTGGCCCTCATAACTGTTGGTAATTTTCAGATGTGAATAGTTTTAATGTTGTTATTGCCCATGTCTTTCTGGAACTCTGCTTGTTAATAATTTGTAAAGAGAAAGCAAGATGTCATTAATTAACGCTAGCATGTAAGAATGTACCAATGTTGTTTTAAGTGAGATCTATTCTAGCCATGTGGTTATTAAAATGTGGTTTTCTCTGCATTTATAGAAAGCTAATAATGAGCTTGTAGCAGTGTTCGCGGTCTGGATTAGATCGGTTTTCGAAGCAAAAATCATCTGATCCAATTTCTTCGGTTTGATCATGTCATCATCCATTCGGTTTGAATTTTTTTTCGAATCCGATCCGATCCAATCCAATTTTTTTCGGTTTGGATTGGATCGGTTTTCGGTTTTTTGAAAATCTTAAAATTTGTTTTATAGTTATTATGCAAATAACATTTTTTGTATAATAGGCTTTGTAAAAAAAAATTAAACAGAAAAGAAAATGATAATATAGGTTTTTTTTTTTTTTGGCAATGAGATGTGAAGCTTCACACAAATAAATTTTTGTTGATGAGATGTGACTAGATTTTTTCTTGGATTTAGTTGATGGGTTAATAGGTCTTGGGTTTAAAAAATTTTGGGCTATGATGGGAGGAAAGACACAAGTAGGTAGAAAGTAATTAATATATTGGATCGGTTTGGATTGGATCGGTTTTTATCAACCCATCCGAAAATCGATCTAATCCAATTAAAATTTGCGATTTTTATTCGGTTCTCGATTTTTCGATTTTCGGTTTATTCGGTTATCGATTTTTCGGTTCGATTACTGCGATTTGAATTGGTTTGGATCGGTTGATGAACACCCGGATATGCAAAAGAGTGAAATTTGATATCTCCACTTTACTTTTGAACTGTCACTTCTTGGGTCCGGACACGATTCTTTTTAAAGTGCATGCTTTTATTGATAGTGAGAAGATAATCATGTACCTTAATATAGCTTATAGCATTTTAGTATCGCTATCATCTTTCAGTTAAAGCCTTTTAATTCTGTCTTGTAAATATGTACATTCAGGACCAGAGCTCTTTTTTATGCAGGTTCCAATAATAATCCAATATTTATACCCTTCGAAAGGAAAGATTTTCAAGGTTGCGGGTAGCTAGAGAGCTAGGGGAGTGAAGCAAAAAAATCCTTGGTAGGACAGATAAAATGTAAGGTGAATGTCATTGTAGTGGAAGTATATAATGATGCTTAAACTGCGCCAATATCCAAATTCATTGCCACTTTTTCTGGATCACAGTTCCTGGTGGGGCTGGGGGGCAGGTTCTTAAATCTTAAGGTACTGTAGCCAGACTATGTGGGGTTCTATTAGTGGATGTGGATCTTGGTAGTTGAAAAAAGGCTTACTTCATGCACGAGAAAAGGATCGTATAAGTGACTTTCTGCTAATTATTATTGACAGCGAAAATCATGGCGACCAAAATTCTCAATTGAGTTGATTACGATCAAGATTCCACGTTGATATCAAGCGCATGCATTAGCAAAAAAAAAATGTAAATGTAAAATAGAATTCGTATGAAACTATATTCTAATCACGCATGGGAGGAAAGGAATGGTACAAAATACATAGTTAGAAAAGCTTTTGTGTTACATAATTTAAAGGATTCATTTTTAACAGTGTCATTAGCACCATGGAAAAATACAAAGAATGTATAATGTAGGTATCTAACGAATGAATGAATGAATGAAGTTCTTTTAATACAGGTCAGAAAAGGACATGAATGTGGCTGAGATGCAGGGAATTTAACTTGTCTTGTAGGAACATATCTTAACATGTCGGGTCCCCTGTATATGTGGGGTTACGAATTATGCGAGTGAGGGTATTCTTTATGCATAAGCATAATCTTCCCCACTTATTATATTTTTCATTTTACTTTTATTTATTTTTATCGTCGCTTGTGCTTTCTGTGTTAGAATAGAGGCGAAACATACATCAAATACTTCAAGTATAATTTAAACGGGAAATACAAGTGTTATGTAATTAGAAAAATCTCCACTTTTCTAGTGATTGTGAGACCCACTTCAACTTCTTTTATTTTTTTTTCTGTACAATGGAACCCACAGTGTTTTTGTTTCTGTAATGCGAACAAAATGGTGTCATGTTACATGACATACGATTATCCCAATTTAAACAAGCAAACAAAATGTAAAGGTATATTACCGATATCCACAAGTCTATAACGCGAACTTTTCTTAATAAAGTTTAAAGCAAAAGAAAATTGAGAACTTAAAGTGGTTATTATTATTGAAAACTTTCAATATGCCAATGACTCCCTGTGGATGAAAATCTTTAAGTGTTAATCTTCATTCGCCATTCTTATGCCATGGAATGCAATATCACCATGATCAATTACCGCGTGTACCTTTGTTCGGATGCCGAACAAGAATGTCTAGTTAAGAAGCTAGTAATTGCATTCACAAGAGTAAAGATGGAAATAGCTCGCAAAAGTCCGATTGCATGAATCAATTGTGTGTACACTTGGAAACAATTAATGCTCTGGATGATAGTAGCGGATTATACGACCCATTCGGCGGTTGGGAGGGTGCAAGCATTTACTTTTTTTTTTTTTGAAATATTCCAATCGGTTCATTACTTCACAACTAATTCGATTCGGAGCGGGTCCAGAATTAAGCAGTGGTGGAGCCAAGGACAAGACCAAGCTAGTGCCAGAAAATTCAATTAGTAAAATTCAGTTAGTACCAATGTTGTATTATTTTTAAAAACCTAACCAATGTCAAGCTATATTATAATTTTTAAAGAAAATATATAACATTTTTGAAAATCAGCTGGTGCCAAGGCACCAGATAAACATCAAGTGGCTCCACCAGTTAAAGCTTTAAACCCCTCCCAAAGGTGATATTGAGAAAATTCGAACACATACTCTCACCTCTACCTATTTAGTTCCCATGCGCCAACTGAGCTACCACCATTTGGTGGTGTAAAGCAATTACTTGTAACACGTGTAACTATCATTTTTCTCATTAAAATTGTTGTGATTCAATTAAGGTAAACCTCAACCAATTGAAGTGCTCGATTCTAAACATGCCACCTGCAGCAACCCGACCCTATCTCTTTCAATTCAAGTGGACCAAGCACAAGCAACCCCAATAGTTACTAAACAAGACCATTGACCCAAGTTTAAGAGGCCACCAGGAAGCCTCATTACCTACTGGACTATAATATCAGGGCAGGGCTATCCTATTTCTAAGACTTACATATCCCCATGAATAAATAATAATTGGTTTTTCAAAAATAATGCAAGTATTATTAATTTGCATATTAGCATTAATCTCATTGAGTGGAACACCGTAAATGATTTTATTTTCTTGCAATCTTTTATAATTTCTGCAAATTTAAATACGCCATATTTATTATTAGTAACGATAATTTGATTATTGATTTTTTTTACTCTTATTTTTCCGAAAAATTCAAATGTTTGATTAATTATGAGGAATCCAAGTGAGCAAAATTTTTGACTCTGAATACAAAATTTTCCTGCTTTCTCACACTCCATATCTATTGAAAATAATACAATAATAATGTGTATTAATTAATTGCAAAAAAAAAAACTATAATCAAAATACAAGAATCGTAATGTTTTACTAATAACTCAATCATTTAAAATAAATTTGGATATACACTCTACTTAAATGATATCAAATGTTTGAACTATTCTGGCCAAAAGGGGCAAAAATAAGAAAAACTAATCATGAAATTGACGAAAAGGGGAAAATGATAAATTAATCATCAAATTATGGTTAAAACAATACATTTGGCATTTTTTAAAAATGCAAGATTTTCAAAAACTCACGATAAACAAATAGAAATTATTTATAGTGTTAATTATTATTGACTCTTAATTTTATTTTGCAAAATAATAATAATTACATTATTTATTATTCTAATTATTAAATACTTATTATCACTTAGCAACTAAGTAATATTTAGCAAGTAAACATGATTGAGTCAAGTGATATGTTTATTGAATGTTGCTATGTTGTTGACCTTTGATGAGATACATTCTTCTCTCTTTTAAGTAAACTAACAGCCAGTTAGAATAGGGACACGTCATGTGTATTAGTTAGTTAGAATAGGGACACGTAGGGCTCATTCTCTTTCTTTCTGCAACTGACTATAAGTAGTTAACACCACATGTAACTTAAGCGGTTTTTGTGTTTTACTCTTAGTTTTTGGTTAATCAATGCATTTGGTATTTTTACTCTGTGTTCGTAAGATAGTATCAGAGCTCTGAACAGAGCTCTGATTCTTGCCTTTCGATTTCTTTTTCTCTCGGTTCAATCTTCTTCTTTCGTTCAATTTCTTGCTTGAATTCATTCACACAACAATCAACAAATGGCGAATCAGAGCTCTGGAATAGTTCATGAGAACACAGATCACGATCATACATCAGATCTGGCTGGTAATCGAGGTAATTCTAAAGGTTCCAGCACTCGTTTAGATTCTTCAGATCCAGGAAGTGCATATTATTTGCATGCAAATGAAAATCTGTCTTTAGTTTTGGTTTCTTCCCTCATGAATGGGAAAAATTATCACGGTTGGGCAAGAGCCATGAAAATGGCATTGATTTCTAAAAACAAGTTTTCGTTCGTGAATAGAGTTATAACTACTCCTGAAATGTCAGATCCACTTTACGGTGCTTGGGAGAGATGCAACACCATGGTACTTTCATGGCTGCATCGCTCAATCACAGAATCCATATCACAATCTATCCTGTGGATGGAGCTAGCTTCGGATGTTTGGGATGATCTGAAGGAGAGGTTCTCTCAAGGTGATATATTCAAAATTTCAGATCTGCAAGATGACATATACCGGTTGCATCAAGGTGACAACACGGTCTCAGATTATTACACACAATTGAAGGTATTTTGGGATGAGTTGGAGGCACTACAACCAACTCCATGCTGTAAATGTGCACGCCCCTGCTGTAATGTTTCTTTGGAGGTGAAAAGAATTCGAGAAAGGGATTATTCAATCAGATTCCTTAAAGGATTAAGTGAAAAATTTTCACATGTGAGGTCACAAATCATGTTGATTAAGCCATTGCCTTCTGTCAATCGTGTTTTTTCTCTCGTTATGCAACAAGAGAGACAGCTTAATCTGGAGGGACAGATTCTAGTTCATGACAGTTCCAAGCCCTTAGTTCATGACAATCCCAAGGTTTTTTACAACACAGCAAATCAAGGCAGGGGACGTTCTCAAGATCAAGGCAGAGGTCGTTATCAAGGTAGAGGAAGATTTACAGGAAGAAGAAGGACCAATTCTTACAGAATGTGCACATACTGTGGCAGAACTGGTCATACTATTGATACATGCTTTGAAAAGCATGGGGTATCCACTTGGATACAAGCAAAGAAACTATCCACATAGGACCAACATGGCAGTAGGAGGAGACCAGGATTGTTTTTCAGAATCTGTGGAACATGGCAATGCTATGGGAAAACCAGATGTAAAGGATTCTTTTACAAAGAATCAGTTTCAAACAATAATGGAAATGATACAGCAAACAATGCATCAGAATTCTTCGACACAGTAAGGATCCTCACATGCAAGCAACTTGGTCCAATCAAGGGCACACCATGTTACAGAAAACAATGATTCCTCCTCAGGTAAATACAAATCTCGGTGGATTTTAGATACTGGAGCTACTGACCATATCACACACTCTTTTAAGTCTTTGTCATCTATTCGAAAGATTGAGCCTATAGCCATTTCTTTGCCTAATGGAAGTGAAGTATATGCATCTTTCTCTGGAACAGTTATGATTACTGATTCCCTTCAACTAACCAATGTGCTATATGTCAAGGAGTTTAAGGTGAACTTAATCTCAGTAAGTAGATTAATCCATGATTCTAATTGCCAAGTGACTTTTCAGCAAAGGAAGTGTATTATACAGCGAATTCCAACCATGGTGGTGATTGGTTCTGTTGAGTTTGAAGCAGGATTGTATATACTTGATCAAGAGTACAACAAAGAAGAGCATTTCAATAATAATGCAGATGACCATATGTGGAAGACAGCATACAACACTAAATCTACAGCTTCAGTGGATGATATTTGGCACATGAGGCTAGGACATTGCTCGAAAGCTATACTGAAGGCAATGACAGTTAGCTTTCCTTTTATTTCCTGTAATAAAGTAGATGATCCTTGTGAAGTTTGTTATCTAGCAAAACAAAGACAACTTCCTTATCATCACAGCAATACAATTTCAAATGCATCCTTTGACTTGGTACACATGGACATATGGGGTCCTTATTCAATACCTTCTATACATGGTCATAGATACCTTTTAACTATTGTGGATGATCACACACGATTCACATGGGGAGTTTTGATGAAATCCAAAGGTGAAACAAGGGAAAATATTCGGGTTTTGTCATTCTTGTAGAAAATCAATTTGGAGCAAAGATAAAAGCCATTCGTAGTGATAATGGGCAGGAATTTCTCATGAATGAATTTTTTAGACAAAGAGGGATAACTCACCAAACCACTTGTGTTGAGACACCACAACAAAATGGGATAGTCGAACGAAAGCACCAACACATATTGAAC
Source organism: Gastrolobium bilobum (assembly GCF_033153095.1). Classification (NCBI taxonomy): domain Eukaryota; kingdom Viridiplantae; phylum Streptophyta; class Magnoliopsida; order Fabales; family Fabaceae; genus Gastrolobium; species Gastrolobium bilobum. The sequence continues at coordinate 255,236 of NW_026898638.1, forward strand.
ATAGCAAGGGCTCTCCTTTTTCAAAGCAACATTCCCAAATCTTTATGGTCTTACTGTATTTCCCATGCAATTCACTTAATCAACAGAATTAGCTCACCTCTACTGCAGTTCAAGTCACCTTACCAGCTACTATACCACAAACCTCCTATCCTTATTCATTTGAAAACTTTCGGATGTCTAGCATATGCCACTACACTTACTGCTGGCAGACTAAAATTTGATCCAAGAGCTAGAAAATGCATCTACCTTGGTCATAAAGATGGAGTTAAAGGTTATATTCTCTATGATCTTCTCTCCAAACAAATTCTACTTTCCCGAAATGTAGCCTTTTATGAAACATATTTTCCCTTCTTCAATGATCCTTCCAAGACACACAATCCTCATAACTCCTTTCCTTTTGTTACTGAATCCCTCACCCAGTATGATCACCCCATGAGCTCACAGTCCATAAAAAATTCCAATGCCACTGCCACTCCACCTATAACCATTGCCACTCCACCTATTGATTCCAATACCACTGCCACTCATCCAATTGAGCCTCACCCTTCTCTTACAGCAACTGACCACGATACGACCATTCACACTGTTGACCCCAATACCTATCCTATCCCAGACACTCTCCACACACATAGACATTCCTCTCGAATACCAACCAGACCAAAATACCTCAATGATTTCCACTGTAACCTCACTGCAACCAAACCCCTTTACCCAATATCAGCTGTTGTGTCATATAACAAATGTTCATCTGCACATTCTATCTTCTGCCATAATATCAGCAGCTTTGTTGAACCACGTACCTATAAGCAAGCTATACAGTCACCTGAATGGACTGCAGCTATGCACGAAGAGATTGATGCTTTGATTCGAAATCACACATGGTCTTTTGTTAATCTCCCATCCGGGAAACGACCTATTGGCTCCAAGTGGGTTTTTAAGATAAAACACAATCCTGATGGGACTATTGCTAGACATAAGGCAAGGTTAGTAGCCAAAGGGTATAATCAAATGGAGGGAGTTGACTATTTTGAAACTTTTGCCCCTGTTGCAAAACTTACCACTGTCAGGCTATTAGTATCTATAGCAGCTTCCAATAATTGGCTTCTTGAGCAACTAGACATCAACAACGCTTTCCTCCATGGAGAATTGTCTGAAGATGTCTTTATGACAGTACCAGAAGGTATCCAGCCCCCTTGTCCCGGCCAAGTATGTAAGCTTCGCAAGTCCCTCTATGGACTCAAGCAAGCTGGCAGGCTTTGGAATGAAAAGCTTACCACTGAGTTGATTAAATTTGGGTACTCCCAATCTTCGGGTGATCATTCCCTTTTTACCAAAACAGCAAATGGTTCTTTCACTGCTTTACTCATCTATGTTGATGACATGATCCTTACAGGAAATGATGCCACTGAAATTAAATCAGTCAAGGCTCACTTGGACAATTTATTTCGTATCAAGGATCTTGGACCTTTGAAGTTCTTTCTTGGATTAGAGGTAGCACGCTCCTCTGCTGGCATTGTTTTAAACCAGCGAAAATATGTTCTTGAGATGCTTGCAGAAACAGGTTTACTTGGAGCAAAGGCTGTCTCTACTCCCATTGATCCTGCTACTTGTTTATGTCAGAACCAAGGACCACCATGTTCTGATCCTTCCATGTATCGAAGACTCGTGGGCCGTCTTCTTTATCTTACCAACACCAGACCTGACATTTCTTTCAGTGTACAGCAGCTAAGTCAGTTTGTAGCTTCACCTACTCAGGATCACCTTGATGCAGCTTACAGGGTTCTAAAGTACCTTAAAGGATCTCCTGCTAAGGGTCTCTTCTTCTCTTCAAAGAGTAATCTCAACTTGTCAGCATTTGCTGATGCAGATTGGGCAACATGCCCTGACACCCGTCGATCTACTACTGGCTTTTGTGTTTTTCTTGGATCCTCTTTGATCTCTTGGAGATCAAAGAAGCAGACCACTGTTAGCAAATCTTCAGCCGAGGCAGAGTACAGGGCGTTGGCAGCTTTATCTTATGAGATTCAATGGCTCACTTTTCTGTTACATGATCTTCAAGTGGCACTCCCAGGTCCAGCCATGGTTTATTGTGACAACCAGGAAGCAGTACATTTAGCTCACAACCCATCCTTCCATGAACGCAGCAAGCATGTTGAGCTTGACTATCACATTACCCGCGAAAAGATCATGAAGGGTTTGATACATTTGCTTCCTATTCCTTCTGCTCAGCAGCTAGCAGATATGTTCACTAAAGGACTTCATCCTGGTCCTCTTCAGAATTTTGTGTTCAAGTTGGGTTTATTAGATATACACTCCCAACTTGCGGGGGGGTGATGAGATACATTCTTCTCTCTTTTAAGTAAACTAACAGTCAGTTAGAATAGGGACACGTCATGTGTATTAGTTAGTTAGAATAGGGACACGTAGGGCTCATTCTCTTTCTTTCTGCAACTGACTATAAGTAGTTAACACCACATGTAACTTAAGCGGTTTTTGTGTTTTACTCTTAGTTTTTGGTTAATCAATGCATTTGGTATTTTTACTCTGTGTTCGTAAGAACCTTCTCCAATTGATTAATTCAATAATTATTGGACTGAATTACACACGGTTCAACTTATTATGGGTAAATTGGTGAGATCCTACGGGAGTTATTTGAGCCGGGACTTTGATGTAACTTGGAGAGACTGAGAGGAGGTATCTACAAGGCATTCTGACGCTCAAGTCAGTAAGTGTTCAAGAGTTCAAGTATTGATGGGAAAGTGATTATACATGAACTTAATCCCTCTGTATTAATAATATATGAGAATCCTAATTATACCATCTTTCATATGACGTGTTCATTTCTATTAATGGATAGTGAAATTTTTCACATGCTACTCCTTGGGCTATATGCCTATAGTTAGACTAAGTTTTTGTAGATGTGGCATCAAGAGATACCTGTCCTTAAGCTATTGGTTCACATAAGGGTGGCGTTGCTCTGAGCAGCTTATGATATGTGGTTGTAATTGACTGAGTAGCTGGTTTCGTGTGCAAATAGTTGCAGGATGGCCAAGCTAAGCGGGATGACTACATTTTTTTCTTATTAAGCAATAGTTTTTTGGCCTCTTAAGCTTTTCACTGGTTGGGCCTGTAATCCTACGTGGAATGAGTCCAGATCACCACTTTTATTATATTGTGACAACTTAAAATGTAATTATGAAAGTTATTCACAACTTTTGGAATTGGTGAATGAATGAAAATGGAAGAGCTTTAAGAGCTTTCTTTGTTGAAATTGCTTAACATATAAATTATTTGGGAAGGTGACATCCATCACGTTCTTTTCTGTACCATACTCTGCTATTTATTTTATTTTATTTTATAAAAAAATCCATTTACTAAGTTTGGATTGACACTAATTTGAGGATTTTACTCAATTTGAGAAAATTAGTAAAACTTATGCTGATATTGTAACTATAAGCCCAGCCTCCTTGAGAATAAAAATGCTTGCATACCGTTACTCGTATAATATGCAAGAAAACATTTTTCGCTTTTTGCTTTTTGTTAAGCGGATATCATGTGACTTGATCTAAGGATTGATTAAGTTACATTATTTACTATATGTACTACGAGTAGTATATAGTGTAACTTTATAAATCCTTAGGTCAAGTCGCATGACAAATTATTTTGCTATATATATATATATATATAATATTTCTCCGGCAACTTGAGATAAGTTTATCTCCGGCCACCCCGAAACTACATCGTTCTGTTTATTTATTTCCTTATATTAATTGACACCTTTGAATGATTATGATTTTCTTTTTCTCTCTTCCTTTATCACTAATGATTCATCTTTGTATGGTTATGATTTAATAGCCGGAGATAAAATTATCTCAAGCAGCTTGAGAAACGATAAGCCATATATATATATATATTATAACATTTTTCTTATAATTATTTTTATTATCGTTCGATAAAAATCAAATCAACGTTTATAAAATTATACCAAATTGAAGGCCGTTCATTGGATTTTGACGTAACCACATCAATATCAACAACATCTTTAACCCAAGCTAATTGGGGTTGATGGTAGATGAACCCAAAGATAAATAAGAGGAGATTAAAAATAAATAAATAATAAAATAAGATAAAAATACAAATAAAAATAAACTAAACTAAAATAAAATAAATAAATACAAAAATAAATAAAAAATTAGGCAAGGGAGAAATAAGATAAAAGACAAAAAAGGGAAAAGAAAGAGAGGGGGATTGAAGAGGAAAAGGACGAAAAATGGACCATCTGGAACATAGGAATAACAAGGGGTTTAACCTTCCACCCTGCTTACAATTTTTCTCAATTCCGTTCTAAGACACATCGTCCGCCAATCTATTTTCCACTCCATTAAATCTTATTTAACTATATTTCCCCAGGTAAGTTTCGGTCTACCTCTACCTCTCTTTGTGTCGAGCTCTTGGTAACAAACTTTTGTTCTTATAGGAGCATCCAGGGGCCGTCTCATCACGTGCCCAAACCATCTCAATCTATGTTCCCTCATCTTTTTCGCTACCGGTACTACTTCTACCTTTCGTCGAATATCTTCATTTCTTATGTTATCCATCCTCGTATAACCACACATCCACCTTAACATCCTCATTTCTGCTACTCCCATTTTATGCTCGTGTTGCCTATGTGTTAGCCAACATTAAGCTCCATATAACATTGCAAGCCTTATTGCTGTCCTATAGAATTTTTCTTTTAGCTTAAGTGAAATTTTGTTGTCACACAAAAACCCAGATGCACTTCTCCATTTCATCCATCCTGCTCTGATTCTATGATTTACATTCTCATCAATCTCACCACGTTTTTGCAAAATTGATCACAGGTATCTAAAAGCATATTTCTTGGGTACCTCTTGACTAAGTACATGCGCGGGGTCTTGATCTCCATCTCTTACCAGAGAAAACTCACACTTCGTATACTCAGTCTTGCTCCGGCTTAACATGAAACCTTTAGACTCCAAAGTGCTTCTCCACAATTCAAGTTTCCTATTAACAACGTCTTTGGTCTCATCAATAAGCACAATATCATCTGCAAAAAGCATACACCACAGTACTTCCTCTTGAATTTCTTTTGTTAGTTCATCCATCACTAAGGGAAAGAGATACAGACTCATAGCTGAACCTTGGTGTACACCTAATGTAATAGGAAAATAACTTGATGTTCCATTACAAGCTTTAACACATGTAGTAGTCCCATCATACATATCCTTGATTGCTTTTACATACTTTGATGGCGCTTTTTTCTTCTCAAAAATCCACCATAGAACTTTTTTTGGGACCCTATCGTATGCTTTCTCAAGATCTATGAACACCATATCTAAATCCTTCTTTATTTCTCGATATCTTTACATCAATAGACGCATCAAGAAAATAGCTTATGTGGTACATCTTCTTGGCATAAATCTAAATTGATTTACAGAAACCTTGTTCTCTCTCCTCAAACGATGTTCAATAACTCTCTCCTATAATTTCATAGTATGGCTCATAAGCTTAATGCCTCTATAGTTAGAACAATTCTGGATATCTCCCTTATTTTTGTAAATAGGCACAAGTACGTTTTTCCTCCAAGCATTAGGCATCTTATTTGTGTGAAGAATCTTATTGAAAAGATTGGTCAGCCAATTTATTGTCACCTCCTCCAAGCCGCTCCACACTTCAATAGGTACGTCATTGGATCCCAAAACTTTATTAGTATTCATCCTCTTTAAAGCCTCCTTGAATTCATATGTATTGATTTTGCGCACAAATCTTCTATTCAGATCATCATAAGCATCCTCCAAGCCCATTTCGTTTTTATCTCCATCCCCGTTAAAAAGTTTGTTACAGTAATTCATCCATCTTTCATTTACATATTCATCTCTTACCAAAAGTTTTTGGTTTTCGTCCTTGATGTATCTAACTTGGGTGAGATCTTTACTTTTCTTATCCCTCATTTTTGCAAGTATATATATACATTTTTCACCATTCTTGCTCCCAAGAATTTTATACAAATAGGCGAAAACCTTAACTCTAGCTTCTCGCACTGCTTTCTTTGCATTTTTTCTCGCCAATCTAAACTTTTGCAAATTATTATCAATGAGACTTTTATGCAAAGATCTAAAGCATTCCTTTTTCTATTTAATTGCCTCATGCACCTCTTCATTCCACCACCATGTTTCCTTTAAATGGAATCATATTCCTTTACTTTCCCCTAGCACCCTCTTTCCCAGATTTTGGATACACATATTCATCTCATTCCATATTTCATTAGATCCTCCAACAAACTCCCATGGTCCTTCATGCAACATTCTTTCTTTGAACTCTAATTGTTTTTCCTCCTTTAGCTTCCACCATCTTATCCTTGGGTTCTGAGCATTTTTCCTCATTTTAGGTACTTTGTTGAACCGAACCTCTAGAACTACCTGCTTATGTTGCGTACCGACACATTCTCTAGGGTAGACCTTGCAGTCGACACAAGAATTTCTATCTTCTCTTCTAGCTATGAAGAAATCAATTTGACTACAATTTTGGCCACTATGATAAGTGATAAGATGCGACTCCCTTTTCTGGAAAAATGTGTTCGCTAGCATCAAATCGTACGCTAGTGCAATATTCAAGATATCTTCTTCAGTCTCATTTCTCATTCCATAGCCAAAACCTCCATGAATTCTATCAAAACCTCTAGGTGGTGTTTGGTACAGGTTTTTTGAGGGGATGCCCAGTTTTCTTAAAGTGGTATTAAGTGTTGTCCATGTTTGGTAAGAGAGAATACAAAATTTGCCTACCAAACTTAGTTGCCTAGCCTTTTAGCATTATGTGGAAAAAGTGACAAAAAATAGTGTGCAAGATACCCACTCCTCATGTGGTATTTCATGAAAACCGGTTAAATTAGGGATACGGAATGAAGGACTAGACAAATATACCCACTTCTCAAGTTTGTATAAAATATTGCCTTCTTCATCATCATTGAAACTGAAGAGCCATGCTGCACAACAATGCCCTACTTTTTGGTAATAGCAAGATCAGAGCAGATTCAGTTGCCTCGGAATGCCTAGAACCCCTTATATCACTGATGCAGTCTAGTTCTGAGACAACAATAGAATCTGGGATTTTTGCTTTCGAGAGATGGTTGGAAGATGAGCATCAGGCAGAGCTTGCAACAGCCTTTAATGTTGTGGATCTCCTTGTCAAGTACAGAGTTCAGTTCCCCTCTTCAATATTGACGTTCTTGCTAGAAGAGATAGGCAACGATTGCAACAATATTTGTGATCAAGGGTTATTTCTTAAATTGAAGATATTTTTCCATCAATTTTTTACTTACAACCAAACATAGACTCGGTAAATTTAACCAAATTTTTTCGGTAAAATTTCGGTCAACCAAACAACTTTTTTTGAACTTTCCTATCAAACTCATTTTCTCACCAAATTTCTAGTAATTGTATTTCTCTAGTAAAAAAAATTTATCCTCTACCAAACACCCCTACTGCTTTTACCAACATGATCATTCATATCGCCTCCCAAGAAAAACTTCTCTTCTCGTGGTATCCCTCTCAAAACCTCCTCCATGTCTTTCCAAAGTTGATTCATATCATTTGATTGCAACCCAACTTAGGCTGCATATACACTGAATATATTCAAAATTAATTCACCCACTACAAGCCTAATTGAAATAATCCTAAGGATTTTGACGTAACCATAACAAAAATATTAAAGTCAAAAAGACTTTTTTTGTAAGTATAGTGTCTCCCTACTAAATATAGAGTAAATAGAAACTTTTTTTGTCACGTGAGATTTCAATCTAATTTTACCTTCAAAATTAGTATAAGTCAGATTATGAAAATCTTAATCTAGATTAAGACGCATCCAACTCAACTTAATCTCTAAATTAGGTTTACAGCTGTGCACACAAACAAACTTGCAAAGATAAACATCGTTTAAGTTTTATCCAAATTTAAGGTGTCATCATCCTTTTTTATCTCAACGACGCAACCTTTTCCTTGTCACTGTTCTTTTCCGTCAACTCCTTGCATGCATTTTTGGCCAATTTTCCCGCCACCTTCCACTGCCTCTGAATGAATCTGACCCTCTTTAGTCCTTGCGAAAAAAATCCAATTTTTCCTTCACATTCTCGATTGTTTTCTCCAGAAATTTACTGGGTATTCGTTGGAATTTTGTGGGGCCCTCTTTATATTTTGGAAATTGTTGTTGTGCATGTATGTAAAACATGGGAACCTGTTGCAGCTGCCATGTTTCGTTTGTAGACAAGGTGTATGATGTGGAGTGTGAAAGTAACCATGACAATGGTCCTGTATGCGAACATGGTGTGTGGAGAGGATCCTCCAAGCTTGTATCAATGTGCAGCCAAAAGGGTACAAAAGGAGTTAATCAAGATGCGTTGACAGTTTGGGAGGTAGGATTCTTCATGTATATGTTTGTATATTTGGTTTCATTTTCGTTAATTTTGCTGTTTTTTTATAATTATTTGATAAAATTATAACTTTGATTGGTTTTCAAGTTTTCAATCTATTCTTGTGCCGTAAAATCTGTTTTCTCTTCTCAATGGCTCCTTTTTCACAGGTTTTTGCTTCATTATAATTATAATGTTCTCATTACAATGGTTTTATATTTATTTATTTGGTACACTTTACAATTATTTTTAACTTTTTAAGTAATTACTTGGATTAATGCATAATGCTATGGTTTTTATTAAAGTATGATGCTTCTTAATTGATGAAATACATGGCTCTGATTAATGCTCGATATGATACATTTTTAGGACTTTACTGGAGAAAAAGGCATGACCTTTTGTGGTGTGTTTGATGGTCATGGTCCTCTAGGACACAAGTTTGCACAGTATACACGTGACAATCTACCCTCAAAACTCTCTGCAGCAATCAAACTGTCACAACAACAAAAGGTCCTCAAACACTATGATTCTAATGCTACATACACAGGCATTAATGGTGAGGATAACCAAAACATGTCCTTTGCTTCATGGGAGGGAAGCTTTGTGAGGTCCTTCAAGGAAATGGATGAAGACCTTGCTAGAAACATTGACACTAATTATAGTGGTGGAAGCACTGCAGTAACAGTAATTAAACGGGTATAACTAGACATTCACATTCACAATTGCATTACCTTATTGTCAGTGTCAATGTGTCATATGCTTTTGCAAGAAACAATCATAACCACATCCTTTTTCCCTCTAAAATTTCAGGGTGACCAGCTTATAGTTGGCAATTTGGGGGATTCTCGAGCAGTTCTTTGCACAAGAGGGGATGATGACCAGCTCATTCCTGTTCAACTTACTGTTGACTTCACCCCAGATATTCCAAGTAGGACTTACTTAGCACTGATCTCAATTCCACAATCTTTTACAAGCCTATCAAGTCTACCTCTAACTAGCTTTTCTTCTTCAATGTCATGCAGGTGAAGCTTCAAGAATAATTAATTGTGGAGGTAGAGTTTTTGCTGCAGAAGAAGATCCAGGTATAAACAGATTATGGATGCCTGAAGATAATTGCCCAGGATTAGCTATGTCAAGAGCCTTTGGAGATTTTTGCCTCAAAGATTATGGCCTCACCTCAGTTCCTGATGTCTCTTCTAGAAAACTTACCAAGAAGGATGAATTTGTGGTTTTGGCTACTGATGGGGTAAGTATTGTCAACTTTGAATTTTGGATCTTGAATAATCAGTTACAGATTAAGAATTATTAGTTAGTAATAACTGATTGTTGGGTCTTTTTTGACCTTTTTTGACTTTCACTCAATTCTTATATCTCTCAATCCAAATATGTATGAAAATATTTGATCAAATAGTGCAAGAAAGGAAATAACTAGGGCCAATGAGTTCATAGTATTTAGCTTCTACATAAAATGACTTCAAGCATGAACCACCTTTTACATGTATATAGTTAAAGGTCCAAACTTCTCTTTTTTACAGGTATGGGATGTGCTAACAAACAATGAAGTAATAAAATTAGTTGCTTCAGCACCAAATAGATCCATAGCAGCCAAATTATTAGTAAAGCGTGCTACATGGGCTTGGAAAATTAAGTATCCTCGTTTCAAGGTTGATGATATTGCAGTCATATGCTTTTTTCTGAATGATCTACCTGTTTCCACTCACTACCAATCCAATGTAAGTGGGGACAATTAACATCACAGGAAGCACCTGTGTTGCTCTTAATCCAGAAATGTCAAGGAATCCTCATATGATTAACAATCCATAATCATTACTATTATTGTATTGAAACTTACAAAGTCTTCTTTTTCTTCATGTTTTTTTAGTTGACAAAGATTAAAGTAATATAATAAAATGAGTATGATGCGTCAAGAATGGTCGTGATAGCTCAGCTGATAGAGCAGAGGATAATATGGGGCCAAAATAAATGAGGATAATATGGGGCCAAAATAAATGATCTTTTAGCCTCTGTAAGTTAAAAAAAGGAATTTCCTCTTTCATTTTTAGCTAGTGGTCTGGTTGTTTCCCTCTCGACGATGAGGCTTATCCCCCATAGTAGACACTGAAATTATAGATGGAAATAGTATGGTAGCATAGAATCAAAGGAAGAATGGGAAGCTCCTGGAGGGTTATCTAGTGCCAACTCTGAATCACAACTTTCATGGCTTGCTTGGGGTTATGAGTGGATAGCAATCATACCCGTATCTCAAGGGGGTTGAAGTTCAATAACTCCGCCAGAACTACTCAAATCCCACAAAACATAGTTTCAATGGAGATTGGCCTTCTACATGAGGGGTTGAAGATCATGGTTCTGACATAAACACATAAAATAGTAGGCAAAATCAGCATACATCTCAAAAGAAATAGTGGTTGTCACTTCTCAGATCACACCCTGGGGCTACCAAAACATGTAAAGGGGGAAAACAAAATGAAGGGAAACACTGTAAACGTTATTGACCAATCCTTCCCACTATTTTGATTGTCATCAATGATAAGATTCATGTCTCACCACTAGATTTATTCATAATGATGCTTATTCTGAAGGTGGACTAGTAATATAAATTCAAAAAGGCCAAGTACTTGGACTTTTAAATTCTGGTGTGATTACATGTCTACGTTTTTATTTTATCTGCCAAAAATGGGCTCATTTTTTTTTTTTTTTTTTTTGTGGCTTGGGTACCCAAGAGTTCAATGGGGCACCTACTTTTATATCTATTTTCACTTCTTTTTCCATGGACTATGCTCTCTTTCTTCCCTCAATTTATTAAATAGATACCATAAACATTATTCCATGTTTGGAAACCAGGGGTTTAGTAGTGTTGTTGATTTGCAGTAGGTTTGCAAAATAGTCTTCTATTCTTGTGAAATATGTGATTCTTTCTTTGTTTCTAGAGAATTATGAGATGATTATTAATAGATACAATAAATGGCCAATTTTTATATGACAATTTATTCCCCCAATATTCAATTTTCAATGACACCAATGCTGGTTTGAATTAGAGGTGTAAAATTGTCCCAGCAAACAACGATAAATGCAGTCCATGATGAGATTCATGAGAAGACAATGTTTACTAGCCCAATATGCAAAATTACACAGTCCATTCCATAATATCGGAGCCAACTTTATTATAGATATTTACTTTCTACTTTTTAAGCCTTGGCTTTCAGCACTGAGATACAATATTAAAAGGAAGAGCCTACCATATTTTTTTTGTGAAATCTAAATGAGTTTCATTAGATAGGAGGCAAAAAAAGCAAAGGGTAGCAGAGAAGAGAATCATAATTTAAAAAGAAAAGGTAAATGGCTAAATGGTTCACCAAACGAGAACAGACTTCACTCAAAAACATTAGGAAAGTAGGGAAAGAGGCTCCACCATCAAATTTTGACTCCCTGAACACGTTACCAGTTACCACCCGTGAACTCTTCCCGCTTCTTTTTTTTTGGAACTCTCGTCACCAACTTGGTCCATTTATTCATTATCAAATCTATAAATAAAAGCAAACCCACCTTACATTACATGGTCCAGTCAATATCTATCACCCTTCAATTTTCCCTTTTCATTTCTGTGCAACACATCTCAATTCTCAAGTACTTTCCTTTAACCATTCAAACCCAACACAAAAACAGAACTTCCAAATCATAAATTGTAGATTGCGCCTTCATAAAGTGATTCCTCATAGATTGCAACATACATACACAATGCCAAATAGCCAATCTCTCTGTCTCTATCTCAATACCCCACGTGTCCCAAAGGACAATGGCAAAGGTCACATGCTCACAAACGAACAAAAGGACAAAGAGTAGTATGGTATGCTATATAAGCAAACTTAATTGCTTTTCTTCTATACCAAGCAATATACTACCCACCATTTTTCTCTTTTTTTTTTTTTACATTACATTAGTACACTGCTAGTTAATAAATACCTCTATATAAGGCTTTAAACAAGTTCAGAAGCATAAATGAGACCCTCCAAAAAAGTAAAAAGCAGGAGAAAGAAACATCTTGAGCAAAACATTAAAAAGCTCCTAAAAACTAGTGGAGGCTTAATGGCCATCTTTAATGGTGCTGCATTTGCGGACAACATAACGATAAGCAGCAACTTTTTTCCTTCTAGAAGCAGTGTTATCAACAGAGAGTACCATTTTGCCAGATTCTTTTGAAGTGTATGAGTTGTGGATTGCTTCTTCTGAGGCTCCAATCTTCCTCGGCTTCTCAACTGCTATGGTGTAGCTTCCTTCAGCATTTGGGACAAACTCAGCACAGTATTCCAAGTCCCACCCTCCAACCACAATGTCCCATGTAATTGTTGCACCAGCCTAATTCACCCAACAAGAAGTAAATTACCAACTAATCTTCCATGGATATAAAAAACAAAAAGCTTAAATCCTTGGTTCAAGCTTTAAATTGAAAAACAAAAATTCAAAAAAGAAATAATTTGTCTGAAAAGGAAACCATTTGCATGACAAAAGGAGTAATCATAATCTGCATAGGGAATAGTAGATGAAATGGGGTGAATCATCACCTCAATTCCTTCTATTTGTATGTTCACTCTCTCCCCTCCTTTGACTGTGAACTCAGAAGCAGGTTTTGGGGGACCATTCTGCAAATCACTAGGCCGATTCAGTCCTCCATACTGAACAGGAATATCTTCAGGCCTCACAAATCTGAGCATAGAAAACAACTTCTTTCAGAAACCAAACCCAAAATGGAAATAGAAGGAAAGTAGGAATTAAATTTGCTACTACAAAATGAAGGCTAAGGAAATAAAATCCCAAACAACAGTAGAAAGCAGAAAAGGGATCTCAGAGCCACTTTGCAATGTTAATATAGAAAATAAAAAAAATAAAAAATGAGAGGAACAAGGCCAACCAAAATAGTCTACAATAGTGGATTTTTGTGAATTGCATACATAAGGTTAAAATAAAATGACAGAAAAAATACAATTAGGAAGATTCTAGAACAGAATATAGGTTGCTACGATGGAACCATGAACTCACTTGTAGAGTGTCTCTGCGGCATTTCCTTCCTTAGAGATCACAAACTTGCTCTTAGTTCTTTGAGTCAGAAATGGACTGAACATCGAATACAACATGCTGAAGTACCAGGGCACATTGATGAAAATCTGACCCCCCACAAAAGCAAAAGTAATCAAACGAGAAAAGAAAACAGTGAAATTTTTTGTCACATAGATGATATGACATTGAGAACAAGAAAACAACCAACTCAATTTACCAAATCACCCTATCCCTATTTCAAACAAAACAACAAAATCAGAGAAACAGAATAATACCTTGCGAGCCACCATTTCTGGATAGTTGTCTTGGAACAACGAGAGGATCTGGTTAGAAGCCACCCTAAGCTCTCTCTTAGGCATATCCTTGAGGTCAGTGACCTGAATGAGAGAATTGACACCACCAGGCTTAAAATGAAGAAGCTTAATTCCTCTTTCAAGAACTTGAACCCTCCACCTGAGGAACTTCTTCAGCTTCTCTTCATCCCCAAAAATCCTCTCATACATGTCCTTGTCCCTAAACACCCCATAAGCATTGTAGCACACGGGGTGGCCCTCTTTGTCATACCCTTGCATATAAGCTACCACTCCTTCAAGCTCTTTGAACCCCAAGTCTTCCTCAACTACGTTTTCAGCACCAAACTCTTTCCTCCAAGCCAAGCACTTGAGAAGCATGTTAAGAGCATCACCAACCCTGAAGTCCCTGGCTCTCAGAAACTTCAAGAGTATAACATCAGCTCTATCATCTTCACCAAGGAGAGGAACACCCCACATGGAAGCATCAGAAGCAGCACCATCAAAAGAAGCAAGGAGCTTGTCCTTTAGCTCCTGAAGTGCTTTCTTCTCTGAAGACTTGAGAAGGGAGACAAAGTAGTTGTCTTCTCTGAAGGAAGGGGTGCGAAGAGTGGCAGCTTCCATTAGAGTGGTCACGAAGCTTTTCTTGTGAGGCTTTGGGGAAGCTTCTGGAAGGTCTTGAAATGGTGACTTTTGGTTTTGGATGGATATGGCAGGGGATGAGGCAGTTGCAGCAGCAGAAGCAGCATCCATCATCAAAGGTGGGGTTTTTGAGAGAGACCCGGATGGAATCTCTTCTTGAAATGGAAAATGTAGGTTTGCTTGAAGGATTAGAAGCAAATGGGGTGGTGATTCTATGAAAAAGCACAGAGCTTTCTCTTTCTTTCTTTCTTTCTTTCTCTCTCTCTCTCTCTTTCAAATGTGTGTGCGGTTACAGGTATAGGTATAAAGGACAGAGAAAATGGTTAAGAAAGAGACAAGGAAAGAAGAGAGTGGAGAGCAGAGAGAAGAGTGTTTTGTGGCGAGATTCGAGTTTGAAGATGGAGAAACGTGGTTGCTTCTCGTGCTGCTTGTGTTGTTGTATATGAATGAAACGAGGGAGGTGGAACAAAACAACCTAAGTAGTAGCGAAAATTTGAATGTGGTTGAGGAAGTGGTAGAGAGTGAGAGAGAGCACGCGCTGTTTTGGGGGCGGTGTGAATCACTCAAGTGCAATTCTTCACTGTTCAGAGTTCAAACAAGATAGGAGGTGTTCAATTTAAGAGAAACCCCACAGTCTTAATTATAATTGTATTTAATAAATGAACCAAGCCACAGTTTTTAAAAAAATATCAAAGTTTAGAAAATATAATTACTAAAAAGCCTCTTAGTCTTAATTATAATTGTATTTAATAAATGAAACTGTGAGTTTTATTATAAATGTTTTCTTATGATTTAGATTATGTAGTCAATTCATTTAGTGTATCAATATCATGGTTTAAGAAAAATGAGATTATATTCATGTTAGTCATATTGGCAAAAAATTAATTTATTACTTTTTTTTAATAAAAAATTACGAATAAGTAGTCGTTTTGAAATTAATTACGAAAATATAGCAGTTAAACACGCCCCATATGGGCGTGACCGGTTGGAGAGAGACACGCCTAATGTTGGGCGTGTTTCACCAGGTGCTGCCACGTGGCACAAAAGCCAACAGTTTGACCGCAAAACTTTGGAAGTCCATAACTTTTGACTCGGGTATCCGAATTAGGTAAATTTTTTTTTGAATCTACATAACTTTTCGAGATCTACGTAATGACACCTCATTTGGCATATTTTGTCTCTCACAAAAAAAAATTGAATTTACAATAATGATACCATAAGAACGTTTAAACAAAAATTAATAGACATAAAATCACTGTTATGATTAGAAACATTCATAATAAAGATCCTTATGATTATGGTAAGTTATGATAAGGTTAATTATGTATGTTATTGAGATATATATTAAAATTTTGAATGAAGAATTTTATGAAATTTATAAGTAATAAAAGTTAACATCTGTCGGTGACAGAATATCGAATAATTTATATTAAAAAGTTAAGTGAGACCTTTTCGTTTTATTTTTATTTTTAAGTTTTTGTTCATGATTATAAAAATGTTAGATTATTTTTAATAAGAATTATAAGATAACAAAGTCATGTCATTTTTAATAATTATGGTATCATTGTTGTAAATTCAAATTTTTTGTGAGAGATAATGTGTCATTACGTAGATCTCGAAAAGTTATGTGGAATAAAAAAAAATTACCTAATTCAGATACCCGAGTCAAAAGTTATGGATTTTCAAAGTTTTACGGTCAAATTATTGACTTTTGTGACACGTGGCAGCACCTGGTGAAACACGCCCAACATTGGGCGTGTCTCTCTCCTCGGTCATGCCCAACATTGGGCGTGTCTCTCACCTCGGTCGCGCCCAACATTGGACGTGTCTCTCTCCAACTTGGTCACGCCCCATGTGGGCGTGAGTCACGTTTAGGTCACGCCCAACATTGGGCGTGTCTCTCTCCAACCGGTCACGCCCCTATGGGACGGATTTGACTGTTATATTTTCGTAATTAATTTTAAAACGATTACTTATTCGTAATTTTTTATTAAAAAAGCAATAAATTAATTTTTTTTTGCCCATATTAATAAACACTTAGATCAAGTATAACATGTTTCAAATTGTAATAGTGAACTAATATCTTATTCACAGTATGATGTTGTGTGGGTGGGGGTTGAAGGGAGTTCTGTACGGAAAAGATTGATAAGAGATAGTGAAAAGGATGGAGTTGGAGCGAAGAGAAGTGTGAGGAAAATAATTGAGGATTCAGTTTTGGTAAGCATCACACTGTCTCGTACCTACGTAGGGCACGGGTTTGTTGGCTCCAGTGTGGGACCATCACTGCCCTTACTTCCTTTCAAGAAATCATTCTTTTCTTTTTTTAAGAAATTTTCATAGCAAAGGAAATTAGTTCAATTGGAACATGTTTAATTTCATTTAAGGAAGGTTTTGTGTTAAATTTATTGTAAATATAAAAGATAAAAATAAAAAAAATTGAGAGAGTTAATTTTATCATGATATGAATATTCTCAACTCGAACAGAATTAGCTCTCGTGAATGATACTTGTAATTTATCCAAATAAAAGAAGAAATTTTCATTTTTTCAAAAGAAATAAAAATAAAAAGGAATTTTCATGAATTCCAAAGTTATTAAGTTACAATTGAATGAATTTGTATTATTATACAGTATTCTAAGTTAATTTGATGGCATGACATGCATAACTATACCATCAACGAATTATAATTTTAGTAAACTAATTATAATACTTTGAAAGTATATAATTTATTTATTTTTGGTACATACTCATATCACATATTGCCATTACCTCTCCTTATTACTCGGACAATATATTTTCATATTTCTTCTTAATTTGACACCTTTATTTACAAAAAAAATTCATGTTTCATAACTTCCTTATTCATCCCCCTCTCTTTAGGACGGTGCAAAGAGATATAAAAATATGAATACCATTCTGTTTAGGTAAAACAGAAAGAAAGAAAAAACTAATTCCTCTTATTTTTCCTTAAATGAATGTGTGTTATTAGTATAAGGAATATGTTTCTCAACAAAAAATTATCATCTACTTTTTGTGTGTTACATAAGACAATTTTATCCCATACAATATGAAAAATTATTTCTATATTATTATATAGGATAAGATCAACTTATATCAATATAAGAATAATAAGTCTTATATCAAATTTTAATCGTTGATTTTTGTATATCTAATGGTTGTAATTTATTGAGGATTAGTAATTGATTAATTAATATAGTCCAATAAATTACAACTATCATATATTTCAATCGTTGATTTTTGTGTATCTAACGGTTATAATTTATTGAAGATTAGTAATTAATTAACTAATATAGTCCAATAAATTACAACTATCATATATATTAAAATTAACAGTTAAACTTCGGTATAAATTTTTTTTGAGTAAAGTACATTTTGGATCAGTTTACCAAAAAAAAAATACATTTTGAATCTTCAACAAAAATTATAGAGTGCATTTTGATCTCTTAGAAAAAAAATTTATTTATGGCTTCTCTAAAATTAAAATAGACTCAATTAGTTGAAATTGTGATCCTTCTGAAATTTAAAAAAAAACCCACGTTAATTCCTCAAAAAGTACTAACATATGTTTATTTTGAATTTGAGAAAAATCATTTGTCATATTTTTTTTAAGTAATTAAATTAGATCCTTGATATTTATTTAGGATACAAAAAAAATTTTACTCAAAAAAAATTTTTACACTGTTGTAAGAAGATGATATCCGGTATTATATTATATTTCTATTTTATTCATACATGACATTTTTACATTTGTCTCTTCATACACGTTTGTCAGTTTGCACATGTTTTAAGGAAAAGGAGAGAGAAAAGTGGAAGATGATCTTTATATTATTTTTTTAAAAAATATTATTTATATACTACATTTTTATATCTCTCTTTACATCTTTAGAAAGAAAAAGAGAGAAAAAAAAAGATACAGTGTTTGTATCTTTTCTTTTTACGCAATAAAGAAAGGCGTAAAACGAGAAATGTAAAGATAAAGTACATGAATGATATTGTGTAGATAAAGCCAATCTCTTGTTACTAATTTAGTTTTCATTTTAGAGTTTCCTTGCAATTTTGAAAGGGAAAAGTATGTTATATTTTAAAAGAAGTAAAGTTATATTATTTTTAAAAAAAAGAAAGAAATAGATAAAGAGAGAGACACTGAACAAAAAAAATAAATGTGTGGGTCTTATTTTTTTTAAGAGTGAAATAACATAAGTTATGTCATTTAAAAAGATAAATATTTTTTTTATTTTAAAATTAAAAACTGTATAACTATAATACGGGTATATGTGGGTTGCAGCCATACAATTTTTTTTAGGTTAATATGAACAAAAATTAAAAAAAAAAATCTTCATTAATTCAAAACTTCAGAACTTGAACCCTCGCTTAAGGAGTTGGACGCAGTTACACCAAAAAAAAAAGAGTTGAACGCAAAGAGACATGGTGAAATGCTTGAAAATGACAGCTACATGGGGATAAGGAAAGGGAAGATAAGGAAAAAGTTACGCAAATCCATTATCCATGTTTTGATGTTTAAATTTTTTTTTAAATGAAATAAAAACTCTATTTATGTACTTTCCTTCACACTCGTTTCTTTCCCTTATCATCAATCCATTCTCAGTTAAAATCCTATCCAAAAGTCCGAACATTCTGGTCCCATTACTTCTTCAACTCAAGAGTTGAGTGCTTTATTTTATATTAAAAATTTGTAACCCCCACCTTAAAACATTTGTCAAAAAATAATGAAAATTTAAATATTTAAAACCATGCTTTAAGACAACCCTAGTTAATATCAAAGGCAAAAAGTGCAAATTCCAATTCACAAGGTTCCGAATTTGTGAAAATAAGAAATGAGAATCGGTTATATACGGTCTTATTTTTAATTTTATATAAAAAAAAAATTAATTTTCAAACTCAAACACATAACCTTTCGATAAGAAAAATAATTTCGAAAGCTTGCGCTCAATCCTAAATCAAAATGTAGATGAGACTAATCTAGACAACCCAATACTAATAAAGCACACCCTTATTTCCCGTGTTCTCTATAATCAACAAAGTGGTTTGATTTTAATGAGAGTGCTAAGAGAGGAAGATAAAGCTAAATAACTAATAAAATGGGTTTGATGTTTCTCACGTTATATAAGATAAAATTATCTCCTAGACATATATAAAAATATGTAGGACTCATGTGGGATTATGTGAAGACAAGAAAGAAAGAAAAAAAATATAAATCTCATATATTTTTATATGTGTAAGAAATAATTTTATTTCCTACGATATGAGAAATATTAAATTTCTTATAAAATATACCAATGCATATGTTGTCCAAAAAATAAAGCTTTCAACTTAGTTTCAAAGCAACCTCCAAACGTTAAACCATATGAAATGAACAATCTCGATGAATACCCAATAGTGTGAAGGTCAAATGCATCATAGTGTAATGTATAATCATATGCTTAATGGTCCTGAAATATGGTAGTAGTCCACCTAAAGTCTACTAATGTTATTGGAGGTTCTTTCTCTGATTACAGTTTGGCAAATGCTAGACAGTGTAATCAGTAATCTCAAGCATGCACTTGGATTGCTAGCTAATAAAAGTTGGGATATATATAAAGTTTTTTTAGATATATCGTTATAAATTCAAGGATGACCTACGTCAAAGTGAATTGTTTTGAGTTATGAATAAATGCTTATTCAAGATAAATGACACAAGTAATTTTTTTACATAGTTTGACCTCATGTAGAAGAATTTCACCCTTTTATACCGCATGTTTATTACATTAATTAAATAACATACTTTACTATTGTTGCCAAAAAAAAAAAAAATAGTTTTATTATGTGTATCACTTGTACAATATCTAATAAGAAACTTCATGACAGTGCCATAAGCTAGCTTTACAGACTGTCCCGTCCACTAACCTAAATTTGTCGGGTGTTTGCGGGAACATTTTTGGACCACAGTGCACATAATTTGGATGATATGAATGTGTCAATTTAGTTGATGGAGGATTTATCATGTTCAATTGAATTTCTTCATCAACAATTAATTTACTCATCTACATGTTGATAGTGATTGGCCATGCCATGGCCTTGTAATTTGTGTTATCAAATGTGAATTTCTCTATCGAAAAGTATACATATCCTAGAGCATTATTCATGCTTTGTGTTGCATAACATTAATATGAATTTATCTTTTCTCATATTGTATGAGATAAATTTTTCTCTTACATATACGTATATAAAAGTGTGTGTCCGATTATGTACCAAAAAAAAAAAAAAAGTGTGTCAGATCCATGTTTTTTCTTTCTCTTTCTTCTTTTTGTATAAGTTCGCATGAGCCTCACATATTTTTACGTGTGTAGAAGATAAATTTATTTACTATAACATAAGAAACACTAAACCCTATTAATATATATATATATATATATATATATGCAATATTGCATTAAGTATAGTTTTTTTTTTTTTTGAATACATGCATTCAAGTATAGTTGAATCATTCAAGAACTACCAGATTAAGTTTGTGGGCCAGAGGTTTGGTCCAAGATGCTACAAACTAAAGAAGTATTGGCGTAAGAATGGAGAGGAGGAGAGATTCTTGATTATTTTGAGAGTATTAAATTACTTCGCTAAAAACATAACATGTAGAATCACATAACCATTTGTGTTCTTGGTTTCAAAATAAAATAATAATTAAGTTAGGTATGATCAGTTTCAAAATTACAAGTATTTCTCCTGAGGAAATGGGAATGAAATGGCCAAGGTTTTGACTTTTCAGGCTCTTTGCTTTGAAAAGAAGAACGAATGGTAATTTCTGCATAGTTTCCTGTGGGGGTAATTATCAACATAGCGTGGTTCTGTGGCTTCAGCTTTGGTACACACAAATGGAAATTCAATCAATGTTGAACTTTTCAGTGTCATTTTCTTTTCTTTTCAGTTTTTTATTTTTTTCTGAACATTTTGGACGGCAAGGATGAGGATGGAAAGTCATTAAAATTGTGAAAAAGTGTGAATGATTAAACATTTTTAATATAAAAAGGAAAACTAGATACTATCCAGATTTTGATCTAGAAATTTATTTTATCCATGTATTTTTTTCCCCAAAGACATAGCTGACTTTAAACTATTCACTTTTGTTGTCTGTGTCTTATGATTTTATTGTTATATGAATATGCAAAGACACACTTTTAAATAAAATATATGAAATTAAATAATATTATAAGTAATTCATAAAAAATTTAAATACAAACACTAAAATTTAAAGAATATATTTTATAATATATTTTAGATAAATTATGTTAAATATAAAAATATTATGATATTATACAAAGTATATTAATTTAAATCTACACCGTCCATTTAATATATATATATATATATATATATAGTAATAATAATAATAATAATAATAACTTAAGGTACTTTAATTAGTAGTTTTAATTAGTAGTGTATTTATGTAACTTTATCATGTGCTGTAACTTTACTGTTATGTCCTCTTGTTTAGTTTGTTTAGTGGTTTATAGCTAAACATTTGGTCTAAGCTCTTAGGCGGTAGTAAACGAGTAACTGATTCAATTTAGGGTTAGCTTAATAGTTGGTTAGGATAACCAAGTCATCAATGTTGACGTTAAATAAAGCATGTGCCAAATTGTAATAGTAAGTTTACTCTTTCTTACATAATAATACAAAAGGGTTTTCTCGTACGCTCTCTTTTCTTCTCGTTCTCTTTTTTTTTTCATCTCTACACTTTTCTATGTTATTCATGGCTTCTTCATTAATTTCTGATATGGAATCAGAGCTCTCTTTTTGAGGACCTGACCATTCATTCAACACTAATGTCTTCCGCATCGATCACCAGCGCAAATGAAAACAACGCTCAATCTTCTCGTTCAGTGTCCATGGAGCGAAAATCGTCTTCGTCTCTCTTCAATCTTCAAGTTTTTGTGAAACTTACAAAAGACAATTTTCTCTTCTGGAATCAAATAGTAGAACTTGTCATTGCTTCTCATCTTCTTCACAATTTTCTTGTGAACCCTAAAATACCTCTCAAGTTCGATTCAGATGAAGATCGAGAAAACAACATCATGAGTTCTGCCTACACAGAATGGCTCACTCAGGACCAAATGCTATTGGCGTGCCTCCTTTCAACAAATTTTGAACATGTTGTGAATGATATTCTTTCAGTCAAATATAACACCCCACATAATTAAAAATGCATTATTATGATTGAATTGTGGATTAGAGGGCTTAATTGATGAAAATTCTGAATTACGGGTAAAAATACACTCGAAGGACAAAATGGGAATTTAACAATTACTGAACCCTAAAATCATGAAATGATATAATTAGACATTATTTGATGAGAATAATGTTGAATTTGGATTGAGAATGGAATTTAGAAGTGGATAGACACCTTTTTGGAAAATTGATGAATAATGATTTTTAGCGAATGAAATACCGCAGTTTAATTTTACAGAGAGACTCAAAAATCATATAAATATTATGGGAATGGATATATGTTGAAAGAAGTATTTAGACTCAAGAGAAATAATTATTTGAATTATTTTGATGTTTTTGAAAAAAATATAGTGAGTTTGTGAATAAGGGCAAAAGTGGAATTATGCAAAAATTGCCCGGATCTTTTTAACCCTGTATTGTGACATTATTAAACTATAATTGTGCATCTTGAATTTATGAAAATACATTAATCATGAAATTAATTGAAATTTCAAGAAGATTAATTAAGTAAATTGAATTTAGATATTTTAGAAACTTTTGTAAAAAGTCAAATAAGGTGGCTATTTCCTATTGGTCTTGAAATTGGCCTTAAAAGCTTGTCTTCTTCCTTCATTTGATTATTATGTTAATGATGTAATAGTTAAATTTGATAGTTAATGTAAATGTAATTGTGTTATTGGAGAATCTTGTATATGTAAATATTAATGTATGTGATGGAATAGTTTTAGGCCTATTGTAGTTATTAATGATGTGTAATTATCAAGGATAACAAATGGGACATTGTGTACGAAAAAATAATGAAAGGAATTAATGTATATTGTGGGTCGTAAGTGCATCAAGATTTGTTGATCCTTTGGATGCCGTTCTTTTGGTCAATTAGGTACCATTTTTGAGTATTGGAACACACTTGTTCAAAGTGAGGAAAAGTTGCAAAAATAAAGGAGATTATGTCGAAATTTCTAAAAAACAGTGAGATTTTACTCTAACTCTGAGAGACCATAACTCTCTCCACAATGGTTCAATTAAGGTGTACCATACTTTATTTTGAAGCTTAAGATATTCTCTATATTGTCATAAAATTTGGTGTCAGTTAAAGTTGTAGAAACTGCCCAATTTGTGTTTGATTGTGAGATGTTTTTGTCTGCACTGTGTTTTATAATATTGGTTCACGTTTTTGAAAAATTCATATCTCTCTCATTTCTTACCCAAATTCGGCTTATGAAATATCAAACTAAAGCTTGAGGTGTCTCCTAGAACATATTAAAATTTGAGGAAAAAAAGACATGTGAAACGTCTGCAGTTTCAAAAGCAGTGAGAGATGTTTGTGAACTCAAAAATGCAATTTTGATAGTTTTGAGGAAGTAAATTACGACGAGCGTATCCAGAGTTGTAGAACTCCAATTGGGGAGTGTTATACCTTGTTAGAAAAGTAAAAGAGAGTAAAATAACATATCAAATAATGGAAATTTATGGACAAGTAATCCAGCTGCAGTTTTGAAAAAACTGAGTGTATCTTAAGTCTGTAAAACGTCAAATGGCGTATTTTGCTTTGTTGGTCTATGCGAACCACTTAGCAGTTCTTTTATAGACTTTGTATGATGTTAAGAAACAGTATTTTTCTTTGGATGCTGTTTATGTTTTTCGCTATTTATGATTATGTTGTTGTTGAGACTGATGTTGGGCATGTTGCCTTATTTGAGTGAGCATAGGGATTGTCCATGACACTTTATGTTAGTACTTTTAGATGGGAGTTGTATAAACTGTTAGATGGTCCGGTCTACGTTGTTGTAGTTCCGTGACTAGAGCCACACTTTTATCATCTATGTTATGAGGTATTTTCAGTTAGCTGTTTTATTGCAATTGCATACAAGCGATGTTTTATTAACTGATTAATAAGCAAGTTGGTAATGATAATGACATCATAATTGAAAAGAAAAAGATGTTGATCCTGTCCTGACTGCATTGGCTGAGATGCAGTCGGCTAGGTTAGCCGATCGGGAGGCCACTAGATTGGCCAACGCGACAATGATGGATGCTGTTCGCGAGGCGAACCGGATAGTCGCAGAAGAGGTTCGTGAAGCGAACCAGAGGACCACTGAGGATGTCCTCGAGGCGAACAGGATGGCGAACATGACGATGATGAGAGTCATGTTGGAGGAGATGAGGGTTGGTCCTACTGTAGGCCAGGCACCACCGCCACCGCCGCCGCCTCCACCTAGTGTTCAGGATGAGAGCCTGAGTCACATTGGCAGTGCTGCTCATGTCGCTGAGACGAGGGAGACTCTTGTAGAGCCTGCTGAGGATCGTGATGTGATAGAATGCCGGCTGAATGCTTTCAGGAAGCATACACCACCTGTGTTTGAGGGGTCTTTAGATCCTATTGCTGCTGCTAGATGGCTGGAGTCGCTGGACAAGATATTTCGGGTCATGCAGTGTACAGATCCGCAGAAGCTGATGTTCTTGACTTATATGCTGGAGGGCGATGCCCATGAGTGATGGACGAACACCTCTCGTGCTTATGAGATGCATGGTCGTGTTTTGACATGGCCATTCTTCGAGGAGTGTTTCTTGGGCAGATACTTTCCCTATGATGCGCAGGAGAGGAAACAGGGGGGTTTGATAGATTGGTTCAGGGCTCGATGTCTGTTGACGAGTACTTGGCCAAGTTTAATGAGCAGGTGAAGTTTGCACACTTCAGGATGGTTCCTCCTACTTCGATGTTTCTGGCTGCTAAGTTCCGTAGGGGACTTAGTGAGGTGATTACTGAGCATATTGCTGGAGCTGCTTCGAGGGATTTTGGTACACTGGTTCAGCAGTGTAAGGACATTGAGGATGTCTGCATAGCGGGTAAGGTCAAGAGGGCCAAGGTCGACGAGACCAATGGGACTGTTGGTTCCACTCCTGTTTCTACGTCCTGGAAGGACAAGAGGTTTGCTGGGAAGGGCGAGGGTAAACAGTTGGCGACTAGGCAGGCGCCTGGTCAGTTCAAGAGGACTGCTTCACAGCAGCAGAGTTTTGCTAGGCCTCATTCCACTCCGAGATGTGCGGGGTGCGGAAAGGAGCATGTGGGACGTTGTGCTTCGGGGCAGTTGGTTTGTTTTCAGTGTGGCAAGGAGGGCCACTTCTCTAGAGACTGTCCGTCGTCGACGGCGAGAGCTGCAGCTTTTCAGGCAGTTCCTTTGCAGATGGTTCCAATGGCTTCTACTTCGGCACCTGCAGTTCCACCTTCTGTTGGGCGTGTGTACACCTTGGATAGGCAGCAGTCGGACTGCGCTCCGAACCTTGTTAGAGATACTGTGTCTATTGGTGGTATTGCTATTGATGCATTGTTTGACTCCGGGGCTACGCATTCGTTTGTTGCTACCCTGATTGCTTTGGGGCTTGAGTTTCCCATGTCTGTACTTTCTCCACTGTTGCGGGTGACTACCGCCACCGGAGAGATATGTGTTTCTACCACTGTACATCGCGATGTAGCGTTTCAGTGGGATGGCCGTGAGTTCTCGGTAGATCTGATAGGATTGCCGATGGCCAACCTTGAGATTATTCTGGGCATGGATTGGTTGTCTAGAAACTGTGCACTGATTGATTGCTGTGCAAAGCGCGTGGAGATGTCTCCGTGTGATTCCACAGCTAGTTCCTCGCCATATATTTCATTGCTGCAGGCTAGGAAGGCCTTGAGAATAGGGGCATTTGGTTATGTCATGTTGGGAGGTTTGGTGAGTCGGACACAGGAGGATATCACTGGCATTCCTGTGGTGGGGGAGTTCCTCGAGGTGTTTCCTGAGGAGATTCCTGAGTTTCCGCCACAGCGGGAGATAGAGTTCTCCATTGATTTGTTGCCTGGTGTGGGGCCGATTTCTTTAGCTCCATATCAGATGTCACCATCGGAGTTGGCTGAGCTTATGAAGCATATTGAGGATCTTTCGGCGAAAGATTTCATTAGACTGAGTGTGTCTCCTTGGGGAGCACCGGTCATCTTTGTGAAGAAGAAGGATGGGACAATGCGATTGTGCACCGACTACAGGCAGTTGAACAAGGTGACAATCAAGAACAAGTATCCCCTTCCTCGGACTGATGATCTGTTGGATCAGCTCAGGGGTGCTTGTGTATATTCCAAGATTGATCTCCGGTCCGGATACCATCAGATTCGGGTGAAGCCGGAGGATGTCCCTAAGACCGCGTTTCGTTCGAGATACGGTCACTTTGAGTATTTGGTGATCCCGTTCGGACTCACCAATGCGCCGGCAGTGTTCATGGATTACACGAACAAGATTTTCCAGTCGTATCTGGATCAGTTTGTGATCGTCTTCATTGATGACATTCTGATCTACTCCAAGACTGAGGAGGAGCATGCGGAGCATCTGAGGATAGGTCTGCAAGTGCTGAAGGAGAAAAAGCTTTATGCTAAGCCTTTTAAGTGTGAGTTTTGGCTCAAATCAGTCAAGTTTCTGGGGCATGTGATTTCAGCAGATGGAGTTGCAGTGGATCCCAACAAGATTGAGGCTGTACTGGATTGGGAGAGGCCCAAGACAGTCACGGAGGTGAGGAGCTTCTTAGGTTTGGTAGGTTACTATCGGAGGTTCATCAAGGGTTTCTCCTCGATGGTTCTCCCTTTGACTCGCCTTACCCGAAAGGAGACTCCATTTGTGTGGACTCACGAGTGTGAGGCGTGTTTTCAGGAGTTGAAGGAGAGATTGACTTCTTCACCTGTGTTGATCCTTCCTGATCCTGAGGAGCAGTTTGAGCTTTACTGTGATGCTTCTGGAAAGGGGCTGGGCTATGTGTTGATGTAGTCTGGTAGAGCTGTTGCTTTTGCTTCGAGGCAGTTGAAGCCTAATGAGGAGAACTACCCGACTCATGATTTGGAGTTGGCTGCGATTGTGTTTGCTTTCAAGATTTTGAGGCACTACCTGTTTGGCATGCAGTTTGCGGTGTTCAGTGACCACAACAGCTTGAAGTATCTGTTTGATCAGAAAGAGCTGAACATGAGGCAGAGAAGATGGAAGGAGTTTCTGAAGGACTACGACTTTGAGTTGAAGTACCATCCTGGCAAGGCCAATGTGGTAGCTGATGCTTTGAGTCAGAAATCCGTGAGTCTATCCAGTTTGATGATGGGTGACTTCGACCTCATAGAGAAGTTTCGAGATATGAAGGTGACCACCTTGTTTGGGGGTTCACTTCTCGAGATGGAGACTGTGAGAGTCAGGAATGAGCTTATGGAGAAGATCCAAGAGGCGCAGGTGCAGAGAGAGTGTCTCGACTACGTGAAGAACCAAGACGGTGTGTCTTGGAATAAGGATGGACTTCTGTTGTTTCAGAAGCGTATTTTGATTCCTCGAGGTCCCTTGATCGAAGAGGTTATGGAGGAGGCCCATAAGGGGCAGTTTACTGTTCATCCTGGTGCTACAAAGATGTACCAAGACCTGAAGAGAAATTTCTGGTGGCCAGGAATGAAGAAGGATATAGTTGTGTATGTGTCCAAATGTTTGATCTGCCAAAAGGTGAAGATTGAACACCAGAAGCTGTCTGGTAAACTTCAACCTCTTGAGATTCCAGAGTGGAAATGGGAGAGCATTTCCATGGACTTCGTTGTGGGTTTGCCGAAGACTTAGGTTGGCTGTGACTCGATATAGGTCATTGTGGACAGATTGACGAAGTCTGCCCATTTTCTTCCAGTGAAGGTGAGCTTCACTACAAAGCAGTTGGCCGAGCTTTATGTTCGCGAGATCGTGAGGCTTCACGGGGTGCCCGAGAGTATCATTAGTGATAGGGACCCGAAGTTCACATCTCGGTTCTGGGAGGCGCTGCAGGGAGCTTTTGGTACGCAGTTGAGACTGAGTACAACCTATCACCCTCAGACTGATGGACAGAATGAGCGGACTATCCAGACCTTGGAGGACATGTTGCGGGCTTGCACGTTGGAGCAGGGCTCGGCATGGGATAGGTACCTTCCATTGGTGGAGTTTTCGTATAACAACAGTTTCCATGCTAGCCTGGGCATGGCACCCTACGAGGCGCTCTACGGTAGGAGGTGTCGTACACCTACCTGCTGGTCTGAGGTTGGGGATCGTGAGTTGTTTGGCTTGGACTTTGTCCAAGATACCACCCTGTAGATCTAGATGATCAGGGAAAAGCTGAAGCAGGTGCAGAATCGTCAGAAGAGCTACTACGATGTCAAGCATCGTCCACTGGAGTTCAGTGAGGGTGAGCACGCGTTTGTGAGACTTTCACCTGTCACCGGTGTTGGACGGGCACTCGGAGTGAGGAAGCTGAGCCCGCGATTTATTGGGTCATACCAGATTCTTGGTAGAGTAGGACCTGTTGCCTACCGGCTTGCCTTGCCACCGAACCTGGCTAACATCCACGACGTGTTTCACGTGTCTCAGCTTCGGAGGTACATAGCAGATCCATCGCACGTAATGCTACCGGATGATGTGGAGGTTCGGGAGAACCTAAAGACTCCCGTCAGACCACTAAAGATTCTCGATCGCGGCGAGAAGCAGCTGAGGAGCAAGATCATTCTGATGGTCAAAGTGCAGTGGACTGGAAGAACTCCTGAGGAGTGTACTTGGGTGCGTGAGGACGAGCTTCTCCGACAGTACCCCGAGTTTCGACCAGGTATGTTTCTGATTTTGAGGTCAAAATCCTACAAAGGTGGGGTGAATGTAAGAACCCGCACCGTTAATTAAGGAATTTAATTAATAAATTAGGAGAAAATAGGAAATGATTCCATAATTGACCCTAATAATTATTATGAGGCTTTAATAATTATAGTAAGTGAGTTATAATGTTGAAAGTCGCTTTTCGGAAGAAAAGTGCAGATACCGGTTCTGCTAGTCGGTATAAATGCGTACCGAAAAAGTATCCCGGAAAATTATAATAAGTGTATGGTAATTACTAGAATAATATGTAGGACTTGTAAAACGAGTTTCAAGTCCAAATAATGAGAACTGGTGCTAGAAACCGGTACTGGCTTTGAAAAGCGCGTACCGGAAAGGTGCTCAGAAAATTATAAGAAAAATATGATAATTCTTGGAAAAATGTGTAGTTTCAGATTCCAAAGTTTGTGATTAAAATGTTATGCGTAGCAGTTAAAGTTATTAATGTATGTTTAAATGTTAAGTGGCTATATATAGGACTTATGCACAAAACCCTAGGTTGATTCATCAATTTCTGTGCGTGAGTGGCTGCTGAGTGTGGGTCTCCTTGCTGACTTGGTGTCTCCTTCACTTGCCTTCACCATTTCTTGAGCTTTGGTGCCATTTCCTTCACTTATTCTTCTCCTAAACACTTGGTGTGAGTGAGAGTCATCTTGGGAAGTGAGTAGTGGCTTGTGTTCTGAGTTGTGTTGTTGTTTGAGGGAGAGTTTTGGGGCTGAGTTCCTTGTTTGGGTGGTTGGAGTCTTGTTCTTGGCTTGTGAAGCTTCAAGAAGCTTCCTTTGTGAGGAAAGGGCCAAGCTTTGGTAGCATTTTTCGTGTACCCTTCAAGTCAGACTTGCAGAGGCAGTGTGTTGAGCTCCAAGAGCCTTTGCTTCTCTGTTTTGAATCTTTGGTAGGTTGTACAAACCTTGGTCTTGAGTTTTGTTGCTTAAATATGAAGTCTTGGCATGTTAATGGGTTAAACAAGTAACCAACTGTCACATGAACATAAATGGACCTTAAGATGCATGTTTAAGCTTCTGTAAGTGTTAAAAACCCAACCTTGGAAGGATATCTTTACGGAATGGAGTTTCTGCATTCTGTCATGAAATATCCGGATATGTGCCCGAGAAGTATCCGGATATGTGATATCCGGATATGGGATTTGGACATCCGGATATTAGATATTTGGATATGGGAATCTGGATATCCGGTATTGTAAATATCCGGATATTTCATATCCGGCTTTTTTACCCTTATAACCCTTTATTATTAATTAATTACCGATTTGACCTTGATTATAAACTATTTCAAAAATTTAACCCCCTCAAAAAACATAACACCAATCTGCCCCTGTTTGACCGTTGACCACCAAGCCTACCCGGGTACACCCCTCTGTACCCGGGTATTTTTTGAAAATTTTTATCTACCCGGGTAGGGAGGCGTGTACCCGGGTATTGTTCTTCGCACCTGAGAAATTGCTTGAATTATTTACCCGGGTAGAGAGGGGTGTACCCGGGTAAATCTTCAACCACCCGGTATGATTACTCTTTGGATCTCTCATGCACTCTTCTTCTCCAAGCTTTGAATATGGAGGCACCGACTATCACGTGCTCTGCCTCTGCAACTTTTTTGGGTCTGTAAAGCACACAAATATTTTTCAATGATTATTTCAGAAAGAGAATTCTCAGTTAACAGTATAAATCCACAACCACAAACCTTGTCCCATGCATGTCTTCCCTGAACGTGATAATTCGTCATTTACCAGTAAAATGAAAAGCTACATGCTCACACTAAATTTCTGTACCATGAACCCTGTCTTTATTTTCTTTCCGTCTCACTATCCCCAATAGACCCGGTACCACATTTATATATAGGAGCGCGATTTTGACGTACATAAAAGTAGACCCCATCATAATCGATACGAACAGGG
The DNA here is from genome assembly GCF_033153095.1 of Gastrolobium bilobum. NCBI lineage: Eukaryota > Viridiplantae > Streptophyta > Magnoliopsida > Fabales > Fabaceae > Gastrolobium > Gastrolobium bilobum. Next base: position 286,480 of record NW_026898638.1, read on the forward strand.
ACCGCTTTGATGAGCAGTACAGTGTTGTTGTATGGAAATTCCAAATTCATTCTCAAAGCTAAAAGCTCTTCAAATTGGTTAGGCATGCTTAACTTGATAATACTGATCTATCTCATTAGCTGTAAAAAAGAGAAAAAAAATACCAAATGGGTGGTCGAAGATTTACCCGGGTACACCCCTCTCTACCCGGGTAAATAATTCAAGCAATTTTTCAGGTACGAAGAACAATACCCGGGTACACTCCTCCCTACCCGGGTAGACAAAAATTTTCAAAAAATACCCGGGTACAGAGGGGTGTACCCGGGTAGGCTTGGTGGTCAACGGTCAAACAGGGGCAGATTGGTGTTATGTTTTCTGAGGGGGTTAAATTTTTGAAATAGTTTATAATCAAGGTCAAATCGGTAATTAATTAATAATAAAGGGTTATAAGGGTCAAAAAGCCTTCATATCCGGATATATCCCGTGGAATATCCGGATATTCTGGGATTTCGTAGAACAGTAGTTGTGCTGTGTGTACAGTAGGCTATTGGGGGTTTGTGGACCCTAGATTGATGAAGTTGAACTTCTGTAATTAATGAACTAAGTCAGAATCGTATGATTAAGGGCTTATGGCTTGGTATGGAGCCTTAAGACGTAAAACGTAAAACGTAAAGGAAAAGCGTTGTCTTAATATTGTATGCTTGTGGTGCATTATTATTGATATAGTATTGGTCCATAACAGATTGTGAATCTGCTGTGTTTGGACTTTGAGCTGTGGACTCTTGGCTTTGGGTGTTAGCTTGCAAGGTAAGCTTTCGTGTCCTCAGTTTAGCCATGTTGTGGTTCCACCATGTCCCATGGGGGTATGGTTGTATGCATGCTGTGTTACATGCTTTGGATACTTGAAATGCTGTTGAGCTTTATGTGTAATGGCTTTTAATATGCATGTGTTATTTCATCTTGACGGTAAACCTGAGTATGTGGCGTCATACGAGATGGTGATCCGGGGTGAATGCAAGTAGCGTCTTGCACTAGTGTGGGTATTTGGCGTATGTAAATCCTGCATTTCTCTGGCCAGTAGAATAGAATTGACACACATGACATGATTATCTGCTGCATTGCACTATTTTGGAACTGATGATGATAAACTGCTTTTGAACTTATATTGCACATGTAAGCGAGCTTGGGGTGGAAGATCCTTGAGGACCCCTTGCCTTACTGAGATTTCTTGTTTAGAGATCTCACCCCACGTTTGGGGAATGCTTATTTCAGGTTCCGGTAGTTTGGTGACTGATGCCTCTAGCGGCAGGAGGCCAGAGCTTAGTTGAGGGTATTATGTTGTATTGCTGCCATGACTGGATTTGGATGTTGTTTATGTTTTCCGCTATTTATGATTATGTTGTTGTTGAGACTGATGTTGGGCATGTTGCCTTATTTGAGTGAGCATGAGGATTGTCCATGACACTTTATGTTAGTACTTTTAGATGGGAGTTGTATAAACTGTTAGATGGTCTGGTCTACGTTGTTGTAGTTCAGTGACTAGAGCCACACTTTTATTATCTATGTTTTGAGGTATTTTCAGTTAGCTGTTTTATTGCAATTGCATACAGGCGATGTTTTATTAATTGATTAATAAGCAAGTTGGTAATGATAATGACATCATAATTGAAAAGAAAAAGATATTCGCATTTTTAATTAAGCGCCGCTTAATACGATAGTATGATAACATTACCGGATATATACGCGGTGTTACAGATCAAGTCTCTTATTCATGAGTTGCAGCTCCATCTATCAACTCCCAAGATCTATTGTGATAACTTGAGTGCAATAGCTCTGTCCCATAATCTAGTACTTTATGCAATAACAAAACATTTGGAGCTTGACATTCATTTGTTAGGGAACTCATTCTTGCAAAAGAGATTTCTATTTTGTTATCAAAAAAAAAAAAAAAGAGATTTCTATTTTTCATATTTCAGCCATGGACCATATTGCTGATACACTTACTAAAGCACTCTCACCTGTTCACTTTGATGAATTACGACACAAACTTAGGTAGTGTTTGGTAGAAGATTTATTTTGGGATTGATGAGAAAGTGTAAGTGGATATTGAAAAATACCACGTTTGGTTCAGGTTTTTGAAAAAAAAATTAGGCAAATAGGATAGATGAGAAAATGACTTTTGTGTTGATTTTTGGATGAAATTCACTGTTATAGAATACCACTTAAGATGTGGTATTTTGAGATAACTGGGGAAGTGAAAAAACAGGTGCGAAGTTTCTCCCGAACTTAGATTTTGCAAATTTAAATAAATTTTTCTGATAATATTTCGGTCAACCAAACAACTTTTTTTACATTTTTCTACCAAACTCACTTTCCAACCATTTTCCTAATATTCAAAAAAAATTTCCTCAACCAAACACTCCATTAGATGTTTGATTTTGTCTTACTGCCTCCATCCCCCGAGTTTGAGAGGATGTATTAATGTATTTGTGTAACTTTATCTGCTGTAATTTTACTATTCTGTCCACATTGTTTAGTGGTGTACAACTCAACATTTGATCTGAGCCGTTAGGATGTAATAAATGTGTAACTGATTCAATTCAGGATTAGCTTAATAATTGGTTAGGATAACCATGTCTGATTGTAATAGTAACTTCACTCTTTCTTATATATTAATACACAAGGATTTTCTCATAGCCTCTCTCTCTCTTCATCTTGTTCTCTCCTTTTTCTTTACACTTTTCTATGTTATTCTTGACTTCTTCACTTATTCCTGATAACATGTGTCTTGACTGTTGAACACCTCCACTCCAAGTTTATTAATAAGATTAATAATGGAATGATTTTTAAGAATATTGCAAATAAAACAAAAAAGAAAAGGAGAGTTTACTAACCGTATAAAAACCCTCGAAACCCTTTTTTTTGGTGTGGAAACAGAGGCTATTTAATACTTAAATAAATGTTGCTTTGCATAATATTTTCGCCGTACTGAATTCAAATGTGGCAGCAAATTGCTAGTGTACCATGATCAATGATTGGTTACTTCTCCTTTGCAGTATTAATAGTACGGAAGTTTCTCTTGTTGCGTTGTATACCGTAAACCATTTATTTTGAGAATTTATATTTTAAATGTTATTTAACTTTAATTTGTTGAAATATTATATACTTAAAGATGATCAAATAAAATACTTCTTTTATTCAACTATATTTGAATATCACAAAAGATAAATATCAAGTAATAGCATGTAATGATTACACACAATTTAATAAATGAGCTTATAATATTTTCCTTACTAAACATTTTCTTATATACACAATTTAATAGATGAGTTTATTATATTTTCCTTATTAAACAATTTCTTATGTTATAATATATATATATATATATATATATATATATATATATATATATATTATAAGAGGTAGGATATTGTAACAATCAATTAGTGTTACTACCAATCAATTTCATCGTTGGATCGATTATGTTGATCCAACAGTTATATTTATTTCCATCTTTGTATGGTTATGATTCCCTATATTTAATGTGAAAACATTAAATATAGTAAATCATAACCATACAAAGGTAAAAATAAATATAAAGTATTAAATATAGGGAATCATAACCATACAAAGATGGAAATAATATAACCGTTGGATCAACATAATCGATCTAACAATGAAATTGATTGGTACTAACATTGGTAGTAACATCATTTTCCTATATATAATGTTACTACCAATATCACTACCAATCGATTTCATCGTTAGATCGATTATGTTGATCTAACAGTTATATTTATTTTTATCTGTGTATGATCATGACTTCTCAGATTTAATGTGAAAGAATTAAATATAGGAAATCACGACTATACAAAGGTGAAAATAAATATAAAGTATTAAATATGGGGAATCATAACCATACAAAAATGAAAATAAATATAACCTGTTGAGATATATAAAACCATTAATATAGTCTCATCCAACAGCTTAAGCTTTTGGATTGAATTGGTTCTTTACATGGTATCAGAGCCTCGTGTCCCGGGTTCGATCCTCGCCGCCTCCCACTTTCTTTCAAGTGGAATTTCTTTGTTCGCACAGGTAGGTGGACCTGTGTATTGTCCACCCTTCAAGCTCAGTGGACTTTCGTGTGAGGGGGCGTGTTGAGATATATAAAACCATTAATATAGTCTCACCCAACAGCTTAAGCTTTTGGGTTGAATTGATTCTTTACATAACCGTTAGATCAACATAATCGATCTAACAGTAAAATTGATTGGTAGTACATTAATAGTAACACTAATTGATTGTTATAATATCCTTCGCCGTTATTTTATATGATTTGTTTTGTCTTGTTCTAGACAGGTGACATTCCCGTAGTAACTTTCCATGTTCACATTTACTGTAGGAAGAGGAAAACAAGGGTCTGAGGACAAAAGCAAAGGAAACTTTCGGTCCCACATTTTGACGGAAAGTCAAATTTGTGCATCGGATTTTTGAAAAAAAAAAAAAAAACTTTGTTGCTCAAGGGAATGGATTTGGGGTTCTAATTATTTAACTAAACAAAGGAACATAAGGGTGGTAATTTGGTGTTGTTTATGCTATAACATAGGACACGTTAATGATTTTATCCATTTAAGCTTCATATTACAATTTCCTAATTCAAATTCTAAGGGCGATTGTGATGTTATATGATAGAGATTAGGTAAATATGATGAGAATAAGTAAGAGTTAAAGTACATGCTTGGGAAAAGCAACCCTAGATTCAAAAAATTATCAGTGCCTTTTTCTTTTTGTAACCTACTTTGGTTAAATCCCAGAATCAACTTTTGACTTCCTCACCAGCATCATTCCATTAAATACCCTTTAATCATCAACCTTTCAAAAGGCCTTAGGCGATCGAATTATCTTTATCTTCCTTTTTTATGTACTAATTTTTTTTTTGTTGATTATTTTTCTAGTTGAGATAGAAAATTCATCCATTACAGCTTGGGTTAGAATTACAAAAACTTCCTTTTACATTTTAAAACAATAAAGCCACTGCAGGCCATTTGAGTATACAGCATTCTTTCAAGTGATGCCTTTTAACATAAACTATAAACTAAAATGAAAAGTGAAAGAAACTGCACTTGCACAAAAATCTGCACATGGCACATGGAGTTTTGCAGCAATCCCTCTGTTATATTCTTCCTAGTATGTTTTCTTCCAGTACAGGACTATAATATCCACATTGGTCATGTCCAAACTTTCCTTTGAAATTAGAAACAATTACAGCTTTAAGATATAGTTAACAAAGTTAACTTTGATTTCATGTGTTTAATCTCTCTAGTTATATTTAACCACATGACCACTCTGTATTTTTTTTTAATCTTAAAAGGTAAAAAGTGATATTGCTTGTATTCCATTAATTTCTTTTATATCAATTATCAAATAAAGCAAGCAACTGATAAAAGAACAAAAAGCAGTTAGTTGCAGAAAAAAGAGAGTAAGATACTAGAAATAAAGAGTATAACACTGTATCCTGAAAAGTACCTCCTTAATCAGAGGAAAATTAAGAGACAAATTGTTCAAGATTCTTCCAAGAGAAACATCTTTTTGTCCCCACCATTACCACTGAGCCCAGAATTACATGAGGAGTACAGCTTATGCAGAATCACAGATATGAGCATCTAGACTTTTACAAAAGCAAACAAATTTGAATTCATAGAGTTGTGAAGCATTTTGTTTTTGCCTGGAAGATATGGAGCATTTAAAAGTTTGGGGTATCTAAAATTTCTTGGGCCTCTTATAAGGCCTCAACAAGAAGCAAAAATGAAGTAGCTAAAACCTGTGTAATGTGGCATACACATGCATTTGGTTTAAAAGATTTAGAACCAAATTATGAACAATTTTGAAAGTGACTAGCAGACAAATAAAGGGGTCATTTCAACTTTTAAGTATCAAACATTGAATGGAAGTAACAGGTTCATCATTTATTGAGCTTCTTATTTGTTCATATATAACATGAGGAATGGAATCATTACCTGAGGAAGACAAATTTAGAGAAGACAGACTCTCTTAGCTTTATCATTAAAGTACTCAAAAGTTTTTTAACAATCAGAAAGCTTCCTAAGCAAATAGATGACTCAAAATTTGGTTAGAGCTTCCGTGCAATTTGTTATGGACGGATAAAATGGGCTCTTGCAATTGGGCACACAGTCTAGCCCAAACTGCAAAAAAGGTAATTTCACCTCACATGTATGCATATGAAACCCTAATTTTATTGTTATTACATATCACCCTTTTAGGTTACTTGCCTCTCATCGCGTACAATAATATGTTAGGGCCAAACATCGTCAGTCCTTAGACCCAACATCTACATTTAATCCATTAGGGTGTGTTTGGTTGGAGGAAAATGTTGAGATAGATGGGTAAGTGGAAAGTGGGATAATTGGGTTGCTTTGTTTGGTTTAGGGATTTTGAATATTTTGCTACCTAAATGAGATTGCAAGCTAAACAACATGGACGTCTAAATGAATGAGAAAGCCGGCTAACAGAACCCCTCTTGACATATGGTATTGTATGTTTGCTAGGTAAATGTGTCTATAGGCAAGACCGCTAATGACAAGCTTACCCTCCATCGTTGTCCCTGTCGGTTTGGGTTCTCTGTTGCTGCTTCTGTTCCTCACTCAGCTCCCTTTTGGGGTCGTTGCTTGCTATGGAGACGAGCGCATACACAGTGAATATTATATGAATGCTCGGCAGAGAAAATAATTGAATTATAATTGGTTTTGAATCTCAGAGCCTCCAATCATTATACATGAAATGGTAATAAAAGAATGGAACGTCCTATGGCTACTACCTCTATCAAGGGCTGGTGGCGAGACTTGGACTAGTTTCGAGCAATTTTACAGCATCTTCTTCTTCTACAGGGATATTGTGCCAACCAGAAGTTCTCATTGACATAACCCTTGCTCGCTCAAGCCCACTACCTCTAAATCCAGTCATTCACGGAATTTATTGTAAAATCAAATTCAGAATTTTTTATTTTTACTCGGGGTGATATATATGAAGGCAAAAAATTCTTTTGTTCGTGTATAAAGTTTTGGAGTTTTGGGATTGTTTTAAATCTTCTGTAATAATTTGTAGCAATAAGAGGAGCGTGGGAACATCTGATGTTTTTTTGTTAGTTGTTCCTTCGCTCTCATATATTTCAGTATTTGCTTTTTTGTTAATGTCCCAGTTTTTGCTTTTTTAAAAACAGGGTTATTTTGGTAATACCAACTTGTTTTCCCATCTATATTTTACCTCCCACCAAACATAGATTTCATAAAAGTTACCTAATTTTTTCGGTAAATTTTTTTCCAACCAAACAACTTTTTTTACATTTTCCTACCTATCTCACTTTTCAACCATTTCCCTATCTATAATATTTCCCTATTATTCATAAAATTTCTCCTCAACCAAACGCCCCCTTAGGATTAAACACAACCACACCTGGAGTTTGTTCCACATACAATAGGTGAATAGGTAGCAGCAATTTGTACCAACTCGTTATATTAGGGTTGAAGATTTTGAGCAATTTTCCCGGCAAACAAACAAACAACAAAATTAAAAGTTGTGGAGCAGTGTTATAATACACAATATCACTATCAAAGCAAGCAAGGATGCAATACAATTTTTTTTTAACAATTCATGACTTCTTATAAATTATTCAATTCCACATCACAAATCCGTTCCTAGTCACTTGAAATGTTTACATTATACACATTAAATAAGAAAAAAAATATTTTTCTCACATGTTAATAAAATAAATAAATAACCAATAAATATTGGGACATGATCCGTTTACATATTTTTTTTGCAATTACACTAATGTAGGACCGGTCGTACACTGTGTGATTAATGTAAAATCGGTCCTACATAATGTAGTTTGTAAGAGTTTGTAAATATAATCTGTCCCATAAATATTAGCTTAACTAGCATTCTGAACTTGCGTATTACACGGGTAATATATATATAAAAGACACCACACATACAGTGGCGGAGCCAGCATGACATGTTAGCCGGTGCTAAAAAATTCAGCTAGTGCCCAAATAGCTACGTTTCTTTGGCTACAACCAAAACGTGGTTAATTTTCAAAAAAATTAATACATGATTTGCTACGTTTCAAGTGTAGCTAAATGAACGTGGCTAATTAAGCCAGTGCCTAGGCACCTGCTGGCACCAACGTGGCTCCGCCACTGCACACCTATAAAAACTTTAATAATATTAAAAAAATCAACACATTGAAATATTGAGCATGTTGAAGGCTTCAATAATCAATCCAAAATCATTTTATGATTAGACAGATGTAGGTCCAGAGAAAAGAGGAAGTGAATAAAGGAGATGTACAACTTAATACTCAAAAACTTGATATCAAGTTATAACAATAACATTTAATAGAGAACCCCGAAATGCGGATAAAATAAACGTAGAAAATAAAATATCTATAATTCAAGCCATAAAAGCCAAAACGTACATTCCTCGCGTAAAGATAATTAGTTCATGCTCCATTGCTCCTTAATTTCATCACTGCCTTTGAAATAACCTGATCACCCATTATGCCTTCAGATTACTTTATATCAATTATTCCATTCAAATAAAACCAAAACAGAAAAGTTCGTCAATTGTTAAACAACTCAGCATCAAGCTATTGTGATATTTTTTTTTTTGTGGGGTACAAATTACAATAGCTATTGTGATAATTTAATTTGTGATAGTCACACATGTAAAGAAAGTCATGTCATCATTAAGTACATATAATATGATGCACTAACCGTAAGGGGTGAAAATTAGTCAGATCAGGCCCAAATGAGGCCTCATACATGACTTATTTCTTAAACATAAAGTCTGGGTCTGAGTTACTTATTTGTTTAAAGCCTTTTGTTAAGATTTGTTCTGACCTTGTTCAAAGCCCGATTTAGGTTGAAAGTCTATTTAAAGTCTATTTTGTAATAAGGCATTTAAATAAATGAACCACCTGACCAATGTAGTGTATTTTAAAAAAATTATTAAAATAATATTTGAACTTATTTATTATAGTGATATAATTTAATTACTTTTAACTATATGAACTCCACAAATGCAACACATGTTACTGAAACGGTAATAACATGTAGGAGTGTAAATGGGCTGGGCTGGGCTAAGCTTTGGCTTAAATAGGCTAAGCCTGTGTAAAAAAAAAAAAAAATTAGGTATGACCTGGCCTATTAGCCTGTGTAGGCTCCAAATTATAAGTTTATATTTAAAAAATAAAAGCCTTGGCCTAGGCCTGTTAGCCAGTTTAAGCCTATTAAACATTCAACAATTAAATGAATAACTAAAATAATATTATTTTATTATTCAAAATTATTAAATAATAATTTTATTTATTATATTTTAAATAAATAATATGATATAGGCCGACCTGTAGGCTTATAGGTCCGACATGTACAAAAAAACCTATGACCTGTTTTATAAATAAATTTTTTTTAAAACCTAGACCTATTCTATTTTACTACTTATAATAGGCCAAGCCTGACCTAATATAGGCTAGGTCGTAGACCCCTGTAGGCCGACCTAGCCCATTTACACATCTAATAACATGTGTTCATACGATAAAAAAAAAATCAAATTATATCTCTTTGATAAATAATTATTAGATTATTATATATAATCTTTTGATTTTGGTGATTAAAAAGTCTTATTCTCTATTTCATAATTTATTTTTATATATATAATGATTATAATTTATTGAGTTATATCTATTAATTAATTATTAATTATAAAGAAACTAGGGTCATCATATACACATATATTAACGAACTGATTGATTAAGATTTTCTATTCTTATACGAGAATAAAAGATGCTTCCTCCTAGGGTGTTCATCAACCGATCCAAACCGATTCAAACCGCGGTAATCGAACCGAAAAATCAAAAACCGAATAAAGCGAAAATCGAAAAATCAAAAACCGAAAAAAACCCGCAAATTTTAATTAGATTGGATTGGTTTTCGGATTGATTGATGAAACCGATCCAATATATTAATTTCTCTCTACACACTTGGGTCTTCCCCCAATCATAGCCCGAAAATTTCTAAACCCAAGATCCTTTAACCTATCAACTAAACCCAAAAAAAAACCTAGTCACATCTCATTAACAAAATTTCATTTGTGAAGAGCTTCATATCTCATTTGTGTAGAGTCAATACATACAAAAGATGTTATTTGCACAATAATCATGAAACAATTTTTAGGATTTTCAAAAAACCGAAAACCGATCCAATCCAAACCGAAAAAAATTGGATTGGATCGGATCGGATTTGAAAAAAATTCCAAACGGAATGGATGGTTACATGATCAAACCGAAGGGATTGGATCAGATGATTTTTGCTTCCAAAACCGATCCAATCCAGACCGCGAACACCCTACTTCCTCCACCCCCCTCTTATACGATACAAATAGTTAAAGGTTTTATAAGAGTTATGTTGTAGGAAAAGTGATTGTGTAATGTTATAGAAATTCGTTTTGCGTGCCTTAATTTTTTATTTATTTTTTTGTTTTAAAAAGTGTGGGCCCCACAAAATGTTGTGAGGATAGAAAAGTTTATTGTGTTATGTTAAAGGATAAAACGAAAACCATATTTAAAACCCCGAATTTACTTCTCTTAACATTTTCAAGTCTTATGGAAAGTTATCGCATGTTCACTTCAAGGCCCATACATGATTGATGATACACCTAGGGGTGGCAATTTGGGTTGACCCGCCCCGCCCCGCCACCAACCCGCAAAAAACGGGGCGGGGCAGGTTGACCCGCCAAAAAATATGGGTTGTAAAAATGAACCCACCCCGTTTTATGGTGGGTTGGCGGGTCAACCCACCAACCCGCCAATTAAAAAAAATTTAATTAAAATTCAAAAATAAATTATATTTTATGAATTTTTTTAATATTATTTTATTTTATTTCACACTTCTCTATATTTTTTTTAGTCTCAATCTTAAATGTATACTAATATTTGTCAAACATTCTTTAGGAATTTATAAATAGATAACATTTGTCGTAAATAAAATCGTTATTCTTTATTTTTTCTAAAAAGTACTAAGATACAAAAAATTGAATATCACAAAAATTTAAGTACTAATGAAATACTACCTAATTGTAAAAAAATAAAAAAAATAATAAAAAAATTTAAAACCCTGCGGGTCAACCCGCCCCGCGGCGGGTTGAACTCGTTTTGACCCACTTCTAGGCGGGACGGGTTGAGGTGGGTTGAAAATCTCAACTCAACCTGCCCCGTTTTGACGGGTTGGAGAGTTGACCCGCCGGGCTCAACCCATATTGCCACTCTAGATACACCCGCTTGTTCCTTTATCATTTCCCATGCTTATCTCTGATAATGGCTGGCAGGCACAACCCTGTTTTCCTACTAACACGAACTGCAATACTAGATAGTTCATTGAACGGGTTGGTGAGATCGACTCCCAAATATAAATATATTATTATAACACGTCAAATGAGTGCATTATATTAGTTTTTTTTTTTTTTTTTTTTTTACATGTTCCTAAAAGGACAATACAACCCCCATATATATATATATATTCTAACTATATGGACCTGTGACCTGACGCTTGTAACTTTCTATTTATTCTAGTCACAGTGCCCAATCCTAGAAAACTGTTAGATTGAAAAAATCACTTCTTGTGTATCGTTAACTATAAATTTATTAATCATTTACCCAATCAATTTAATTACTTACAATAAACGGCACAATTAACTATTCAAATCAATTAATCATCTCACATTATTTCTGGTGAAAAAATTCCTGTAAGATTATCTTAAAATCCCTTTATTATTATATACTCCTAACAACTTGAATAGTGTCAATTCAATCTCTAATAGGGTATGAAACCTCTTACTGTACAAACATCTAATCTTAGAGGTTCAATAATATCTAAAACTTAACGGAAAGTGAATAGAAATATAATATAAAATTATTGATGAATCTTTATTTATAAACTTCAATTTTTAGATGAAATAATTGTTTATATCTCTCTAACAAATCTATCATCTGGCTCTGTGGCAATTTTGCTATAATCTTAAACACTTCATTGTAAAACTCTTTTCTATTTGAAGGGTCAATACTGGTCCTATCTAGTATTTATTTTCTCTTATCACATTGCAAATTTTGTTACAAAATCACAAATATAGGGTATGTTTGATTGTATTCTGTTTTCTCTTTCTTTTTTAAAATTGTTTTATAGAATAGTTAATAAAATAAGTGTTTTTTATATTTTTTTTTGTTTTGAAAGTTAAAAGTCAAAATAAAAAACAAAAACAATTCAAATATGTTTTCTAAATTTGATTCTAAAAATAAATAAAAAACAGTTACAATTTTTAAAATTGATTTTACAAAACAGGCATTTCCAAACAAGTCTTTTTTTTTTGTTATGAAAATTAAAAAACTCTTTTTCAAAGTAGATTTCAAACAGGCCCAGTAGTCACTAAAGCCAAGGTCCTATGGCAAGTGATCTGGCTAGAATTCTTCTTCCAATTTTCTCCTATTAATATATACTAAGTGAATGATTGCCTGAAACATGAATGTATAGTAATAATTAGCATGTGACAAGCATCTTTCTTACTTCAACCATTAACAAAAGTATCCACAAGAACTTTGTTGTAATTGGTTTCACATGGGGTAAACAGTGCAGGTTCAAATGCACACTACATGTTTGATAAAAATAAGAAGATCATAGTTAAAAGTTTCAGAATAGAAGTGTAGTAGAAGTCAACATGTGCAAGTTTAAAGGTAAATACTGCAAGAGAACATAATTGCAGTAAGTGATTGGCAGTGGAATTTGGAAAGCAATAAGTTTCAGAATAGAAGTGTAGTAGAAGTCAATACGTGCAAGTCTAAAGGAAAAGACTGTAAAAGAACATAATTGCATTAAGAGGTTAACAGTGGAAATGGGAAAGCATTTATGAGATAGGTACATTAGACTTGGATTCAAAGAAATTAACATATAGAATTAGACAAATTCCCAAACAAATTAAAAAATGCCTGATTCTAGAAGGTTTAGAAAACGTCATGGAGAAGAAATTAGAAAACTTGAGCCTTGAATAAAAAAATATTAATGACAGCTTTCAAGGGCTGGTTACTTGATTTCGCACTATCAATATCAGTCCAGTTAAACCTATTAAAATTTTGAATTGAAATGCTATCTATCAATGATTACACATCAATTCAAATTAAATTAGCAGTATTTCACTTTAACAACCCCATATCAGATTTAGACACTAGATATTCAAGCATTTGAATGTGTGGCATTTTGTGTAACCAGATACATATAAACTACTCTAAGCTTAACAGAGAAGAAACTCGAGCCCCTTAAAACTATGTTTGTATGAAACATTTTTGTCTCCAAAGTCCACAAAATTTAGATGATGTGACAAAGCCAATTTGGCTATCACTTTGAACCTAATTTCTTTATTCATGATTAATGTTCTTACTTGCCAAATGAGTCTAACGCTTTGTATTTGTAATTGTCATCCTCCTCCATGAATGTAAAAATAAATGGGGTGCAAGTGTTATATTTTTCAAGCTGCATATACATTGCATAAGTTGTTGCGAATTCAAGTGAGTAGCGAAGTCTCACGTTTGTTAGAAATAGGCTAAGTGAGAATTATATAAGTGAAAGGATCTATAAATTCAATGTCTTAAGATGTGGTGTTGGACTCCTTGTTGTGAATTTGTTACTTAGACTCATTTGATGCGTGGATATTAGTCTCCCCTAATTTGGACTCCCCTGGTATTAGAGTCAATGGTTGATTGGCCTGCATCTTGATGACTGTAATTAAGCCTTGATGTAATGGGGAGTAATTAGTCAGAAGTGGACTAAGTAAAGACCATATAAGTGAAAGGATTAATAAATCTAATATCTTAAAGTTTTGAGTTAACATGTGATGTCTGAACCCACTTATTATATAGAATATACCGCTTAGTTCTTTTGATGATAGTATTCCTAGCATGGACTCCCCAGTTACGCAACATAAGCTTGTTAAACCTACTAGATTTGAGTTCATGTATGACTAGTATAGAGCGCGCTTATGCTCTTTTAAGAAGTTAAGAAAATAGAAAGAGTATGAAAATAAAGAAATAGAAAAAAAATATTATATTTATTCACTGCTCACTGATAAGGATGTACATTTATCTTTTTTTTTATAGTTAAGGATGTACATATTTAACACCCACTTTCATGCTATAAAGGGACCAAAATTATGAAATAAAGTGTGAATGAGTTATATGCACCCTCCTTTTAGTCATCTCAAATTTCTAATGCATAACTGATGTAAAATGATTTTTGTTCTAAACTTTTCTGATATATATATATATATATATAGGGGAGAGATCTTTTGACTCTAGAGTAAGACTTACAACTCTTACTTTCCGTCTCAACCGTTGATTTCCGTCCATCTAACGGTTATTAGATAACCGTTAGATGGACGGAAATCAACGGTTCAGATGAGGAGTAAGAGTTGCAAATCTTACTCTAAAGTCAAAAGATCCCTCCCCATATATATATATATATATATATAGGGGTGTAAATGGGCCAGGCTGGCCCGCCTACAGCCTGGCTTACATTAAGCCTGGCTTAGGCCGGTCTTTCAGAAAAGTAGAGTAGGCTTAGCTTTTTAAGAAAGCCTTTTTAACAAATAAGCCGTAGGCCAATTTTGTCAAGCTTAGCCCAAAGCCTTGTAGGCTGGCCTATTTAATTTATTAAAAATAAAATAATAAAATAATATTTATTTTATGTGGCATGGCAAAGTACCAATACCAACTCTAATTTTTAGATGAATGACATTTTCTTGTAGACTTTATTTCAGCACCCAATAATTGTATTTTTCTTATTTTCCCCATTTCTTTGACTCTATTCCTCTATGATATACATTCTAGAGCTGGGGTATTATGTTAACTCTTTCTTGTTTGTTATTTTTTTCTTATAAGAAGTACTAGTGCATGTATGAATGAAACTTTCTTTGCTCTATACAATTATTTTTTTTACTTAGTATCTACAGTGGTAGGCCTACAAGGCCTGTAAGCCATGTCGGGCTTTCTTATTCTTTAAAATAGGCCGAGTTTGGCCTACAAATAAAGCCTTTAATAGGCCAGTAGACCAGATAAGTTGAATTTTTTTTTTACGTAAGCTTGAGTCAGGAAGGCCAAAGCCTAGCCGAGCCGAGCCCATTTACACCCCTATATATATATATATATATATATATATATATATATATATATATATATATATTGTCTCCCTAGAAGAAATGCTCCGAAATTCTCCACGCAAAGTCATAATTACATATTTGCGGTGTTTGCTTCTAAGGAAGAAGCAATTATGCAGAGTGTAAAGGCTTGTCTTTGATTGGTCTTGCTGCAGAGAAAGCTTAAACTGTGAGACTTGGGTCTTGGGCATAGAGTGGTTTTAGAGCCTTATGGCTTGCTCAAAAGAGAAAATGAAATTCAATATAGCTTTGAAACAGTTGAAAATGTAAAGCCAATCCTAGAAACATGACACCTCTGTAACCAAAAAGAAAGAAACATACCATCTCTTGCAAGAGTGACAATGCAACTTTCATAACAATTAAGTGATTAATCAGGTGATACCATGATTCTCAAGATATTGTGTCAATTGGGGAAAGAAAAGTTGTGAAGAGATGGGTTACACTTACAGATATCCCACATAGTTAAAGAAGTATAGCACATTAGCTATTAATACAATATGGTAAACTTCTGGTAAGACTTCCCTTTCTCAGTCTCTTTCATTTCATCTCTCTGTAGTAAGTGAATTTAAACTCAATTGATGTGAAAAGTAAACAATAACAATTTTTAATTCTGAGTCTAATAATGATTTTAGACACCAGAACAACAATCACAAGCTGTCACTTAAGGCTAAGGTATAGTGTAAATGGTAAAGATAGGGTAAAAAATTTAATAAACTAAAACTTATTTTTGATACAACAAACCACCACAGTATTAATGTTCTTGGTTTTCTAAAGATAAATCTGATCAGAAGGGCAGTTAAATGAACTTTCTTTTCATTAGAACCATAATGTACCCTTCTTAGCTTTCAAAAATAAATCTAATCAGAACAAATCATGAAGGAAATTGTATAATTACTTGACCAAAAATAATTTTTTTTCCTTTTTGGACTGTTAATCTCTATTCCAGAAACCTGTGCTCCCACTCAAATCAATTCAAGACACCACAATTGAACATATGAATTGAATAATTGCCCAAATATTTTTGCTGTGGGATTATTTTTCAATTGCCAGCAGTGGAGAGAGGAACATAAATTATTATTCTAATTATAACACCAACCACAAATACACCATAATTAAAAAGGGGGAGTCAGAGGACAAAAGGTGGGTTCATGAACACAAACCCCACCTCTCACAAGACCTCAAAAACAAAAAATAAAAATAAAAATAAACATAAACAGAAAGAGTGCCAATTCCCATAGTAAAAGCAAAAAGTATACCCCATAACACAAATAATCAATAATGCATAACATAAACATTGTACTCAACAATAGCATCCCCAGACTTAAGATCAAACCAATGAGTTCTAGCTTCTCCATAGCCCCTAGCAAACCTGAAAAGTCCACTACCACCAACCACAGGCATCTCCCTAACCTTATTGAAAACGGGGTTCCTCCCCATGATAGTGATGGTACTCCCATTGTACTTCCCATCAATGAAAGCAAAGTTCATAGCCATTAACAGATCAACCTCACTCTGAGATGCAGAAGCATAGAACCCCTGAGCCTTCCCCACAAGTTTGGAACTCATATCAGGTCCCATGGTCAAAGGGTTATCAATCATGTTGACCAAACCAAAAGCAGTGGTTGTGTTCATCTTCAAAGGTGGTGCAACAACAGAAACTGAAGTGGGGTTGCGTCCACTCAATATGTCATGCCAATAGAACCTGAAATGGCTCACCTTTTCTTTCCTCTTTAGGCCTAACAACTTGCGGTCTATTGGACGAACAAAATCAGTGTCATCTTCTGCAGTGACAGAAGTGAAGGCATGGCAAGAGAGGAAAAGGAAGAAGAAGAAGAGGGTGATGAGGGAATGGTGGGTTGACATGGTTGGTTTTGGTGTTTTAAGGTTCTGTAGTTACTCTTAACAAAACTAGAATGAAGAGAAAGGGTGAGAAGAGAATGAAAAGTAGAACCCAATGTAAAGGGCTTTATAAGGAGAAACATGAAAAAGAGGAAATTGGGGGAAAAAGTGAGTGGGTTTGGTTGTTGGAAGCATCATTTCATGGAACTTTAAGTGGTGACCATTTTTTCTCTTTCTATTAGAAATCGACACGAATAAATAAATTCAATAAGTCATTGTAATATATGGCCCTCATGCGTTTCATGATTTCATACCGCGCTAAAATGAATACACTTCCCAATAAAGCTTCCAGATATTTTTAAGAGGATTTCTCGGCACAAACCTATTGGAGAGCGAGTAGATCTTCTCGTGTGAAAAAAATGGTCATGTGATCATGTTATTTGATCACAATCATTCATTGATGATGAGATAAGAGAGAGAGAAAAATATATAATTTTTGAATTAGTGGTTGTGATCAAATAACATGACCACGTGACCACTTTTTAACAAGAGAAGATCTACTCCCAAAGTATGTAAATTATATTTTTTTATTGACTTACACAAAGTTTGGTTATATGTAAATTTAAAAAAGATTTTTTTGTACTTTATACGTCAGCGATGCGATTGGGAAGAGAATTTTTTTTTTCTTTCATATTTATACAAAGTCTCTGACTAATTAGATTTTATGTAAATCGTCTAAAAGAACACAAGTTTGTATCCTTTTAAAGGATACTTCTTTTTCCTTTTGTTCAAAAAATAAAGGGAAAAAAGTTTGTTCACAGAAGTTGTGTCATTTTATTTTTATAAAGAAATGAGATCAAATTTTTATTTTTTATTTTTTTCGTCCACTCTTTCTTTTCCATAATTTATTTTTTTCTCACTTAAAATGATATAACTTTACATTCTTTATAACTTTAGAATGACACATATTTTTCCTAAAAAATAAAACATTTTGATACATAGTTTACTTATACAAATATATAGTTTCACAAGTTGTTCTTCTTAAAAACTTTGATAATCTCTTTCAAAATAGGGCTGAATAGAAATGAAATAATATCAAAATAAGGTATATATAAAAAGGGATTAATAGGAGATAATTTTATCTCGCACACACATATAAAAGTGTGTGGTACCCATATAGGACCATATAAAAAGAAAAGATAGAAAAATAAAATATTAGAGAATAATATAAATTATTAAAAATATCTTTATCTAATAACTTAAATTTTTGAGTTAAATTGATTTTTTACATAAAAAATGAGGGGAAAAGTTATAGTTATTACTTTTTTTTCTTACTACTTGTTACTACCAAATCTTAACCGTTGATTTCCCTCAATCTAATGGTTATAATTTATTAGAATTAATAATTAATTAATAAATATGACCCAATAATTTATAACCGTTAGATTGATGGAATTCAACGGTTAAGATTTGGTAATAACAAATAGTAAGAAAAAAGGTAGTAACTATAAAATGAGTCTTATACATTTTTAAGTATGTATAGGAGATAAAATTATCTCCTATAAAAGCTAAACCCATATAAAAAGTGAAGGATAAAAAGAGTTCAACACCACAATTTATACTACTTCCCCTCTAACATGTGCCGCTGATACATTTAGAATATTCTGAGTATTCTTTGTACAAGTAGTGTTGAGCCACCCGGTTTCTCTAAGCTAGAATCGAGCAAAAAATTTTCCACGCTAGACATTTCAAGTTAAGACCATATTTGTTTATTCAACGTTAGCCTCTCATTGTAGAACAAGTAGTCCTTGAATCCAAGCGCTCCTAGCTAAACAAAAAACTCACAAGTGACTAGCACAACCTGGTAGCTCATTAACCTGATCTCTCAAGATCTAAGATAATGGTTAAGTGTTTTGCATTGGGTATTTTTCAAAATCACTCATGTATTGTTTATACGCAAGTTACAGAGTAAGAGAAACATTTTTTTTTTTTGCTAAGATATAACTTAAAGGTAGCAAGATGAAGACTTGAGTAGTGTACAAGTTTAGCTGATTAGCTCTTCAAACCTTATGTCTTAATTTTTCAAGTTTACTGTTTTGAATCTTCTGTTGCACACTGGATGCTTATTGGCCGTTACTATATCTGTTATTTTGTTTTTGTTTTCTTCATTTTCTTTGAATTTGTCCCATAAACCTTGAGTAGCTAGTTTCCCTGTGACTCTACTCAACTCCAATTTTGTTAAGCTCCTATCCTTCTTGGGTTGATTTCTCGAGTTTATATGATTTCAACTTGATAGTTGATATTCCATATGAGAAGACAAGCTCTTTTAACATTCTTGCATCATTAGATCCATTATTATAAGTTCTCTAAGTCATATGGCTTTAGATGACTTTGCTCAGCTTGCAAACCTCTGTTCTGCTCTTTTGTCACTAATAAATAAAAAACTTAGGATTTACTATTTAGTGGAGGTAGAAAAATCAATTTGTCACGGTCCTTGATCCAAGTCTAACATTAATTTAAAGCTTAAATGAAAGGTGTAGGAAGGGATGAAATATTGTAAGCTTGAATGGAACATCTTCCCATTTTCAATTGCATGAAGTGGAGAGACAAGCATAAATTGTTATTCAAACTATAACATTTATGGTATAGACGAAACATTTTCCAATTTTCAATTGGAGGCAGTGGAGTAAGTAGGATGAATTATTATTCAAATTATCATACCAACCACAAATAAACAGGGGTGGGTTCATGAGGTCAAACCCACTGCATTTTATCTTAAAGCATGTGACATAAAGTAATGTAAGAGGATGTAAATATTTTATCTTAGAGCATTTTACAATCACATATTACATGAAAATCCATTATGGAGTGCTACTATATAATCTAGAAAGAGGAAATTAAGCAACGTAGATTGCCATTGTGAAGCGAAAACTTATATCCTATAATATAAAGCATCATTAAAGGGAAACATAAACATTATACTCAATTGTAAGCAACGTTCCTCCCCAAGATGGTGATGCTGCTTCCATTGTACTTCCCTTCGAATAATACGAAGTTCATAACCATAAGAAGATCGAACTCTGTCTGTGATATAGATGCATAGAATCCTTCAGCTCTTCCCACAAGCTTTGAACTCAGTTCTGGTCCTAAGGTCAAAGCGTTGTCGATGATTCCAACCAAACCGAAGATAGTGGTTGAGTTATATTTAGGAAGTGATGGAGTAATTGTAGGAAATCTTAGATTTATGCGGAAGCGGTTTAGGACATAGTACATTGGTATGCTTACCGAATCATCCTTGTTTCACAATTACCTCTCGGTGCGCAGGTCTCGTGTAGAATCTTTCCTTGTAGGATTCCTCTTCACGAACAGCTCACCTCAGCGCCGCAACACGAACAACCTCCTTGAAGCTGGACTGTGGCAGATCTTCCAAACTATCTCTTGAGGAGGAAGGGGAAGTGTGTGGGCACTGATTAGATTCTGAGTTTGCCTCTTTCTCACAAAAATGACCTTAGAGGCTGATAACTTAAGAGGTACGATTTATATGGGTTACAAGAAACCCTAGCTCATTGGGCTCTAGGTTCCTTGGGCTCTTCTCATACTAATAACCCATTTGGGCTTTAGTAAAAGAGCAAACCCAACAATCTCCCACTTGCTCTTTTGGATACAAACTTGAGTCGTAAAACCCAAGATCATGTAACCCATAAGTCATCATTTATCCGAAAAATACACCATCCCTTGTCTCAAGCTAGCTTGGGGATCTACCATCTGTTATTAATCAAGGCTCCTGATAATCAACAAATGATTATCTAATTCGGTGCTACTCCACTAAAAGCTCGAACTTGAACTCCAAGATTAACAACACTTATAACATGAATATGCATCGCCCCTTTGTAAAATGTCTATAATGGATTGACAAGTTTTCTGTAACTCAATCAATTATTTATTCCCTTGACTATGATAGTTTCTCTAATGGATTACATGCACTGGCCAGTGTCTTTAATATCCAAGTACCGAAACATATCTAGGGGACATATCCTACAAATTCCATGTTGTTTATCTCATAAATACCGATAATCAAATAATCTCACTCCCAAAATACCGAGTTATTGGTCATCAATAGATCGAACCTCACCCGTTGGTAAATCAAAGAATGAAAACTATTTGATTACCTATTTATAATAAACTCAAGATTAAGAGCAATCACATAACTATAGTTAACTGGAGATTTGATACCTTATGACAGAAAAATAACTTTAATCAAATCTCTCCTTGATCCTTTCAATGTGAATGTTAATTCACACCAATATTTTACAATGATTCGGGCAAAATCATTTCATAAAATATTGCAGCCTGAATAAAGTGCCCAACTTTATTTAACGGCTGTGACTCCATTCATCAATTGTGAGATCCTATGATCATGTCCTCCATGAACGTATCCATATGATCATATACTCCACAATTTGATCCGGACCTTTATGTTTGTAAATAGTGCGCAAAATAAATAAATAAAACCTTATTTATGAAATTCAGAAAATTATTTTATTGTTTCATCGTCTTACTCCAAGAGCACAATGAAACCAATAACTCCCACTTGCTTAATGCAAGTCTGGGATCCTCCTAAGACCCAAAGAAGTAACATGCCTCTCGAACACAAGTTCAGGCAAACTCTTAGTAACTGGGTCTGCAAGATCCACCTCTAATGCTATCTGAGTTTAGTGAAAAACTCATAGCTCGAGGTTGATTTTCTTGAGTCAATATCCACTTGAAATAACTGAATTTTTGAAAACTCAGCTTTTCAAGACTCCCACTAGAATATACCAGCATATAATCTCTCGTTCTCCAAAGATACTTGAGTACATGCTTAACAATAATCTAGTATTCCTCTAGGTTCAAAATGGTACTATCTCACTACTCGCACTACGTGACAGATGTCTGGTTTAACGCCCAACATGATATGCGTGAGTCTACCTTTGCCAAAGCATAAGATATCTTGCTCATGCATTCTTCCTTCTTAGAAGTCTTTGGTCACTCCTTAGGAAGATGAATTCCACATCTGAGAATTATAATTCTTCTCTTAGAATTCTCATGTTGAATTTTGGGTTTTGTCAATGTAAGTAGCCTGAGGTGATGCCAACAACTTAATCTTCCGGCCTCATAAGAGTTTTATACCAAGAATATAATTGGCTTCCCCAGTACTTCCATACCAAAACACTAACTTAGCCAACTCTTTATGCTTGATATTACCTCCACATTGTTTCCAATAAGGAGCATATCATCTACATAAAGTACCAGAAAAACTACTGTCTTCCGTTGGATTCTTTACATACAAATACACATCATTCATCAAGGTTCTCTCAAAATCAAAATTTTGATAACCTGATCAAAACTGATGTTTCAAGACCTGGATGCTTGCTTAAGTCTATGAAATAGACTTTCACAACTTGCATACCGTGTGTTCCTACCCATTTGCTATAAACTCTTTTGGTTGTTGTATGTAGATATCCTAACATCCAACTCCCAAAATGAAATCTCATAATTGAGACTTATAGCAACTAAGAGAATCTGGATAGACCCAAGCATGGCGTCTGGCAAAAATTGCCTCCAAGCTAGCTTTGAAGGTTTTCACCTTCTGTCCATCCTCTCTTTGCCTTTTATGTCCACATGCACCTTGTGGGTTTTACCCCTCTTGGTGTCTTTACTAGGACCGAACGGAGTTGAAATACAAGTATTTCATCTCATTGTTCATAGCTTGAGCAACACTTGATTAACAACATCTTCTAGTGCATTATCGTAACTAGTAGGATCAATGTCACTCAACAAGAAATAACTTGAGAGTTAACAAGGTTCTCTCCCACTACGAATGTATGCACTAGACCTTGTGTATTTATAGGTAAAACAAAGAGTGGGTCAAATGATGGATCTTCAATTTCTTGAGGATCCGCTTATCCTTGATATTATTCCTTTACATGTGATACTAATATTTCTACTAGTTTCACTTATATATTATCATGTTGAATTTACAATCATGGTTCTCTTGTTTGTTCACTTAGAGATATATTTATCCCCTCTTGAACAATCAAGGGAACAGTGGATGAAGCTTCTAGAGATTCTGAAAATTCTTGATCTGAGATAAATCTCATCAAGAATAACCTAACTTAAGAGCTTATAATTTCTTATCTAGTCCTCCTTTAAGAAAATCATGTGAGTGCTCACTTAGATTATCTTGTCCTTAAGACTAAATAAGAAATCATCCCTAGTTCTCTTAGGGTAGCCAAAAGATATGCACTCTTCCATACAAGATTCCATCTCATTTGACTGTTGTTGTAGGACATGTGTCGTAGCACCCTAAATCTGAATATGGTTTGATCTGGGCTTGCACCCCTTCCATAATTCTTTAGGTGTCTTTACAACAAACTTTGACGGAACCAAGTTAAGAAGGTAGATTTCCTTCTCTTAGACATCTCCCTTGAATAACATTGGCAAAGATGAATAACTGAACATGATCTTCACCAAGTCTAGAAATGTTTGATTTTTGCATACTGCAATTTCATTCAACTAACGCGTTCTTAGAGATAGTTACGAAAACTATCCCCTCTTAAATCAGGTAAGACCTGAAATTACCAGACAGGTAGCCAAACACTTTAGTAGACCAAAGTGTTTTGATCTGAACACTTACATGCTTTTCTGCCTCAGACTAAACCTCTTGGAAATTTCCAGATTCTTTAGACTTATAGCGCACTTGGTTCATCTGTTCAAATCCAGAGTAAACATTCATATAATGAAGTACTCATCACCTCTTCTGGTCTGAACGCTAAGTGGTCCACATACTTTAGTATGTACCAGTTCCAGTTGAATAGTTGCGCAAACCTTCTTGGCCCTTGTAGGATTGCTTGGCCACTTTACCTTCCAAATAGGACTAACATGTAGCTGTTAGTTAAAAGATTATTGAACTTTCAGTCCCTCTTTTAACTAAAACATATTTTCTACTTGAGATAATGTGACTCAATCACAAAGGCCAAAGTTATGTTTCATTTGAAATTTTTATTTCTTTGGTGAAAATCCTTGTTCATCATCCTTTCCATTCAACATAACAAATTTAAAAAAAAAAAGGTATAGGACATAGGTAATAAAAACTATTTAAACAATGTACCAGAACAAAACAAGACGAAGATGAACTTTGAAATGTAACTGAGGAATCAATTGCATTGTCAACCCATGTTTTAACCAAAACAACTAACAAAAATTGAATTCCTCTTGAAATCTGGAACAAATAAACAGTCACCCAAAACCATAGTCTTATAAATAACTTGTCCTACTGCGAATGCAGACACAAGGTCCCATTTTCAAGCTTAAAATATCTTTGTCCACTGCTGACAGGCATACCATGTTTGAACTACTGCTAAGAGTAACAAACATAATCAGTGATTCCTGAATCAATGATTCATTCACTGATCAGGCCTTAATATACCCATGTCTGGTTCTTTTCATCACCTTTAGGCAATTTTTCTTTCAGTATCCCTTCAGTCTGCACTTGAAGAACTTGCCTTGCGGCTTCTTCATAGCAACTGGTTTGACAACTGATAACCAAGTCATTTTGTTCTTGTTACCACCCTTGGGTTTCCCTTTGGATTTAACAAGACTCTTAGCAAAACCTGCACCGACTGCATTCCGTCTAGCAAAGCTGCTAGACGCAGCAAACATGTCATTAAGAGTCTGAAGCATTTCTACTCCACTCTTAATCATGTACACTTGCTTCTGCAAGTATTTGGAAAGACTGACAATAATATAGCAGCGAACTACCATATCTGCCTTTTCCCAATCTGAGAAATGCATCTTAGTTTCCTTAGACGCATCCTCTGCAGGTTGCTATGGCCCTCGCATTGTCAGGACAAATTTTAGCTTCCATGTTTTAGAACAATATCAAAAATTTGCTTTTCATTTATTCATAGTTGGTACCATCTAGAGGTTTTTGACTCAAAATCATTTCTAAGATATTTTCTGAAAAACATATAAAGCACACAATTACAAACAAATAATGCAATAAACAAACGAAGTGCGAGTAGATTCTCATAACTACTCTTGTTTATTGTTAACAATCCTTCAGTTTATCTTTACAAGGCTTACGATGGGCAAGTCACTTGTAAAAACCAAAATTGTTATTTGGGCCTTCAGTGCCATTGCCAGAGCCTCGATGGGAGGGTTAACAATTTTACCAAAGTTGAATGTAATTAACCATTGTTTAATTTCAAAATTATCGTTAGTGTCTAAGCATTGCCGACGATGGGCCGTACAATACTTTACTAAAATTTTGAGATTATTAAGATTTAATCTAGTGAAATCTGATTATCCTTATCCGATGGGGCTTCAGCGATAACCATTTCACTAATAAACCCACAAATGGAGCCCGCAGGTTTTAAAATTAATTAATTTTTAAAACCTTCACCCATTCAACATTTTTGTTTGAGAATTTTCATAAGCCCTGTCGAATTCATTGTTTAATTTCAAAATTATCTTTAATAACTTAGTATTATCGACGATGGGCCATACAATACTTTATTAAAATTTTGAAATTATTAAGGCCCAATAAAATCCAATCATGCTTATCCGTTGGGGCCTCACATGATTATTTTATTGATAGGCCCACAATGCGCCTGAAGGTTAAATTAATTTCTTAATTTAAATCTCCTCCTATAGATATTTAAGTCCAATCTAATAAAATCCAATCATGCTTATTCGATGAGACTTCACATGATTATTTTATTAATGATCCTATAATGCGCTTGAAGGTTAAATTAATCTCTTAATTTAAATCTCCTTCCATTCAATATAAGCAACATTTTCTAATTTCCAAGAATTATTTAATTGAGAGTATCCTTTGTTTGATTTCAAAAACTATATAAGTAAGAGCGCCGATAAACGTGCACTAAGCTTAACATAATTTTGAAAGCATTAAGGTCCTGAAATCCGGTCACTTTACGTCAGCGTGTGCTCCAAACAATCATGATACATGAATGTTGTATGCAGTGTGTGTTATTCCATGACCATTTCAGAAAACCCACAAATTACTCTCAAAATAAAAGAATTCTCTTAGGAAATTTTCTCTAATTATTTTTCTAGATTTAAATCATCCAAATAGCTAACTTAATTATTAATCTAGATTGCAACAATCATAATAATTATCATTTATGAGGATAATTTGAAATCAAAATAATTTCCATAACGATTATTTGTCTTGATGTTAATTATCCAAAATTAATTAATTCAATTATTAATCTAGATTTTTAATAAAAATCATAATAATTATTAATTAATTTCTTAGGATGATTTAAAATCAAAATAATCCCATAATAACTATCATACTAGTCGCTGAAGACATAATAACTATTATGCTCATGCAATCATACAAGTTATGCAACAATATGGCACCACCTATTCTATATGGCATGTTATCGCAATAAAGCATGTTATCAATCATATAATTTATACCAATCAATAAAAACATTAAATAATAAATCATAATTACTTTAATCCATGGTCTTCCTATTTTAAAGAAAATTAAATTAAATTAAATTAAATAATACAACTTTGGAATTCGACTTTCGCCTAGCCCATAGTATCTGTCTCAAGTCCCTTTAGGGTTTCATGGGCCCAAAAGCCCAAAGACCCAATCCTTTGGCGAGAAACCCTAGGACGCGAAAGAGGAACCCTAGCCGTCAGGTCTGCCGCGCCGTCACCCGAAGTCAAATCAGGCTGAAACTCCAGGGGAAGGACCGCCACGTAGAGACGAGTGCACCGCTGCCAGAACCACCCAAAAAGGTGGCCGGACGCTCCCTCACTCTCCCATTCTTTGTCGGAGAGTGGCGGCCACTCTCAGCCTCTTGTTGAGGCGCGTGGTGGAGCGTGAAGGCTCTGATGGCGGTGATCCACCCACCGTTGCGTTCGTCTTTCCGTCCTCTTTCCAACTATACATAGATCGCCCCATTCCGAGATCGGTAAGTCCTCGAAAAGTCTCCGACAGTGCTAACTGCGCATCTTCCTCGCGATTTCTCGATCTTGAACTTTTACAAAATATTGAAAAAATACACAGAAATTCCAAAAATAAACAAAAACAGCAAGGAGGAAACCTAATCATATGGGATTAGCCTCCTTGTTACAAATCGAGAAATACACGAGAGACCCTAACCATGGATTAAAGCATTTTTACCGATTAAAATTTAAACTTTTATGAAAATGAATTATAAAATACACATGCTAGATTCATACCATAATCCTAGAACCCTAGGTGCCACATTTCAAGAAGCAAAACTAATTACATGAATAGTGAAACTAGATTCACATACCAATGTACAGCCAAGGCTCTGATACCAATTGTAGGAAATCTTAGATTTATGCGGAAGTGGTTTAGGACCTAGTACATTGGTATGCTTACCGAATCATCCTTGTTTCACAATTACCTCTCGGTGCGCAGGTCTCGTGTAGAATCTTCCCTTGTAGGATTCCTCTTCACGAACAGCTCACCTCAGCGCCGCAGCACGAACAACCTCCTTGAAGCTGGACTGTGGCAGATCTTCCAAACTATCTCTTGAGGAGGAAGAGGAAGTGTGTGGGCACTGATTAGATTCTGAGCTTGCCTCTTTCTCACAAAAATGACCTTAGAGGCTGATGACTTAAGAGGTACGATTTATATGGGTTCCAAGAAACCCTAGCTCATTGGGCTCTAGGTTCCTTGGGCTCTTCTCATACTAATAACCCATTTGGGCTTTAGTAAAAGAGCAAACCCAACAGTAATTGTAACTGAGGTTGCGTTGCTTCCACTTACTATGTCTTGCCAGTAGAACCTGAAGTGGGTGATCGTTTCTTTCTTCTCCATGCCTAGAAACTTGTGGTCTAGTGAACGCACGAAACCAGTGTCTTCTATGGAGACAGAGGTGACAACATAGCAGGAGAAGAGAAAGAAGATGAGGAATTGGGTTACCATGGTTAGTGGTTGGAGGATGTTCTTGTTACTACAAGAAAATTGGACTGAAGAGAGTGGAGAGTATGAATGAACGATGTTAAGCAATTAATTCTCTGAAATGCTTAAACTGTTATGTTAGAGGAAGACATGTATATAATTTTATTATATCTCTTACTGCTGTGACATGAAAATTTATAAGCAAAGAAGGGAAGGGAGGAAATTTGGAACCAAGTGAGTACATGTGAGTATCCTTTGCAATGGAATATAGAACCATGTAAACTTGACCTAACACCTGAGTTTACAGGAGAGTTGATTAATTGTAGACAATATGTATATCATAAGGTAATAAAACTTGTGCGTGTAGGGGATTAGGATTTTGAATGCTTGCCATCTTCATTCTTATATAAAGTGAATTTTTGCATAAGGGAAAATAGATATTTGTTTTTGTGGGATATGACTCATATTTCCCATACTCATGAGGACACTTACGGGGGATGGGGGTCAGCAGAAGACAACTAGGGGAGCCGATCAGTCGAGGTGCAGGGGCCAGCGCCCCCGGGCCCGTAGAGGCCTAGTACTGTTGTGAGTATCTGACTTATTGTAATTTTATTTTTCATAGTAATTTGGGCTTGGGCCTATGAATAGCTGCTGTTAGGGTTTTTTAAATCCTATTTATATTCCTTTACAAATCGAGTGACTTGTAACGGGTGGCAATGAGATAAATATAATATTGACAAGCTAGACATAATCTATATTGGATGAATCAGGGTAAATCATTGTGTCGATTTCTCTCTTCCCTTTCTCTTTTTATTTTTCGATTTGTGTGTGTCGGTTTCCAACAGTTTTATGGGTTTGATATTTCTCATGTTATAGGAAATAAGAATATGTGAGGCCCATGAGAATTCATGTGAAAAGAAGAGAGAGAAAAAAAACACAAGTTCTACATATTTTTATGTGTATATATAAGATAATTTTATCTCCTATAACATAAGAGACGTTAAACCCTTGTTTTATTATTTTTTAATTACTCTCTAATTTTTTTTTGTTTGAGGAGAGATATTGTAGATATATTTTTTTTCAGACAAAGTCTCTCTGATCTCATGGTTATAAATCTATAGGGAAGAAGCTTATCTAAAGCCAATGTGACGATCAGCCGTTAATTTTCATTTTATTTTTCTAAATTTATACGAACTACTGATTTCTAAAATGAGAATAGAGTTATTAATTTGCTAATAAGTCGCTTAAATGATTTAAGTTCGACTGATATGACGCCCACCCTCAGAAAAAAATGAAGTAATATTCAATAATGAAAAAACAAAATTGAAGTTATAACACCACATCCAAGTTTGTTATTAGTGAAATTACAAGTTGGTTGACAAAACTATTATAACTTTATAAAATAAATTGTTTTTGAAGCTTGAATAGACTAAAATTATTGGATGGAGAACTTATCACTAGTCAAAATAATTTGTTGTAACAAAAAACAATTGTTGTTTTTGCCTATTGGTAAGCGCTATTAGAGGCTTAGAGTCAACTAGCCAAGGTCATGAGTTTAATTTCCGAAAAGGCGCTTAGTACGGAGTCTAACGTCACTAGTTTAAAGCTTTGGTGGATATAGGAGCTGTATTCTGAAACATAATAACATTTAACAATATTACTCCTCATAATTAATATGCATGCATCAGTTTTTTGTATATCATCGCCAGCAATTAAAATTATGATATAGGGAGCTCTAATAAGTTTCTTATATTTTAATTTGTATATCATGATCATCACCAACAATTGAAACTAAGTGTGTTTAAATAATGAGTTTATTTTTTTTCCAGTGAATATAGTTAAATTATTTACTTTGAACTCAAAACGACGTTGTTTTAAGACGAAAATCAAGGTATTTTTGTAATTTTAATTTATTTTAGTGTTATAATAGTCTTTATTATTATAATTTTTAATCATTCATTTCTAAGATAACGTTCTTTTGAGAATTAATGGAAATAACTTATCTACTTTCACTGTAGAAATATTAAAACATTAAATAATTCACACTTCTAAAGCTTAAGTTAAACGGACGGAACATATTGACACAAAAAATTGAAATTATATTTGCTCAACCACAAAAGAATCAAACATTATATCTGTCATTCCAAAAGACATCGATAAAAAGACAAGCACATCAAAACATAGATTTGATTAATTTAATAACTTAAGTCATTTTTACTCAATTGGTGCATTTACATTACGATATTACCGATTCAGTACAATTACAAATTTATTCTGAAAAATAGTGTAAATTATAGAAAGTCATGCATGAGTCTTAACCATAATTTTATAATAAGTTTTTAAAATATTTTATTAAAATTTTGGACATCAAGTATGACTGAAATATATGCTTTAATTTCTTTCATGTTAATTTTATGAAGTTGTTGGTTTGCTATACAGAGATAAATTTATTTTTTATATTATTTTGATTAATAATGTCTCAGACATAAAAATCTATCTTAAAATCGCAACTCGTATCACAAATTATGCAAAATGTTTGTCATCACTTTGAGTGACGATCGAGAACATTGACATTTAACATCAGAGTAGGTTATAATTTGATATTACAGATAAAATTGACAGAGATGCAAACCATCGACAAGCTTATTTTATGTAGGATCATAATTATTGAGGACGATTTCCATGAGCATTTGATGCAACTAGATTGCAGGTGCATCGTTCAATTTACGTGTGACAAGTGACAACATGTAATAACAGTTAATACAACACTCAAGACAGAGAAAAGGAGACACGGTATGGGAGTCGTTACTTAAAGTTACTAATGTCTCTGGACATAATTTAAGACAATAAACTGCGATTTTGAGGTGAGTTATTGTTAAACTATAAGATGGTTTAAAGAGGAGTGATTCCTCAATGAGCTGGGACTTCTGCTTTACAGCCCTATTACCCTCGGCAATGACTCTGCTAGCTAGCTGGAGCCCTCGACTAAGACTCTGTCGAAAATTGTATAAAATGATTATGATATATTGTAGAATGTGAGGTGGCATTGAATAATTTTTGCATGTGAGTAAAGTGGCAATTATGGGGACTAACATATAAGAGAAATTGTTGTGCATAGAGACAAGTATTAATCGATCTATTAATCACATGTTGCATGAGCAGTGGCGGAGCCAGAAAACTTGGGAAGCTAGTGCCGAAAATCAGCCAACCATCGAGGAAGCTAGTGCAAAAACCAGCAGCTATGGAGGAAAGCAAACCATTTACAGTAACTGAAGATCAAAAAAAGCTTCTGATTTTGAAAACCAGCAATGCCAAGACACTTGCTGGTTTCAATGTGGCTACGCCACTGTGCATGAGATAATTATCTCATGCAACAGAGATAAAATTGTGGAGTCCACTACTTTTTCAAAAAAAGAAAAACAATAGTGAACCCCACTACTTTATCTCTGTTGCATGAGATTCATGAGATAATTATTTTCCATTAATTATATGATATAGACATTTTGTCCTCTAGTAGACATTTTGTCCTCTAATAAAGATAGGAGTATCATACAAAAATCTCAAATCACTATCTAAGAGTTGTTAGTCTTCTAGAGACCTAGTTAGATCTCAGGATTTGATTTGTTAAAAGGGTAATGAGTTTGAAAAGGATGAAAAGATTCAAATTCAAAATTAGATTAGTTCAATATATATGTTAGAATTTCAAACTTCGAATAATATAAAAAAACCAAATCAATTAATACATAATAGTAATTTATCATGGTTATAACTTTATTTAGCTAATATAAAAAAAGTTTACCTCTACTTACTAAAGAAACAGTTTACTTGCCAAGTCAATAATTTAATAAAACTAATTTTAAAAATAAATTTTATATTTAATTAAACTATGTCTGATGTGTACGACTCTAGTAAAAAATATTAAAAATTTTGAAATTGTAATAATGTTGTGGTTGAGTTCACAATTTTTAATAGCTTGCATATTCTAACACATAAATTTAAGGCTATATGAAATCGATAATATTAAACTGTAATTGTATCAGTTGAATAACAAAGTCGAAAAGTTTACCTTCTAGAACAATTTTAAAAATTTACCTTCTGGAACAATTTTAATATGTTATGGGTTGGTGAGGGAGAACTGGTTGCTCCTTTCCCAATCTCACGTTGAGTGGGTGCCTATTGATCGCTGGTCATATTAATACGCGTTTAACGAGAAATGAAAAAAGAAAAAAGAAAAATAGAAGAAGTTGATTCTAGTCCCCATTTGAATAGAACAAAAAAAATCAAATAAAGAAGCCGAATTATTTTTCATATTTAATTAAGCATTATAATTTATAATTTCACTTTAAATGAAGAAAAGATGAAAAGTTCTGACAGTTAAATGAAAAAAAGTAATATTTAAAATTATATATATATATAAAATAAATTGTGACATTGTAAAAATTTATTTATTAATTTTTTATGATATATTGTTTTCTTTTAAAAAACGCCATATTTATAAGAGCCAAATTCTAAAATAATATATTTTATTAATTTAGTTTCTAAAACATGAAATTTTAATTTTTTTTTCCTTCTATCTATTTAAATACTAACAGGGTTAACTTCTAACTTAATGGCTACCCATATTTTTTTTTCTTACCCCTTTTAACAAATTGTTTTTTCTATTAGCTATTATAATCCGCGCTCATAGAGTCACAGGTATTTTAAAACACAAAGCAAATTAAAACACATCTATTATGTGGGCTATTTGATTATTCGGAGGTATTACCATGTGTATTTTACAAGTGTGGTGCGTCCGAAAAGTTGTTTTTCGCTATAGGGTGTTTAGTTCTTCGAATTCGTCCCGTGGGATTATTTTATATTTTTTTTTCAATTTTTTAATGAGTTTCACTTATTCTTTTTTTTATTTCTTGTTTCAAATTTCATGGATTTTGTATAAAATAAAATAAAATCATGTGACGTAATCTAAGCCATTCAAAACCTTTGATCCTTAAAATAATATTAATAAATTCCTCAAAAGGAATCTACAACAGGGATAAACTGCGGAACTAAACACTCCTCGCCAGAAAAAACTTTATGGGCATATCAAAACCAAAAAAATACAGCCGCGAATCACGAAACAACCTTATTTGAAAAATTAATCATATGATCATATTATTTTATTACAATTATTCATTGATAATAAAATAAGAGAGAGAAAATTTACATATGAAAGGATCCAAATCCATATAGAATATAATCCATATAGAATATAGTGTATAAACTCTCTATCCCCTTCTACACTCTCAATGCAAAAGATCACCTAATTCAATGCTCTCTTTTATTAAAAAGGAAAATTTTTTCCTTTTATCTTTTTTATATATTTCTCTTTAAATTCTATTTTTTTTAATTTTTATTTTTTTTTTATAAATGGGAGCACCGAGTTTGACTCCCAAATTACAATTATTATTCGACAACAAAACGAATGTCCAATATATCTAGAAAATATTTTTATTTTATTTGTGGTTATCTGAGATCTGAGACAACTAGATCTGATCCCCCACAAACACTTTGTCCACAAGCAAAACCCAAGAAATAGTGAGAGGAACATTTATTTACACTCGGAAAGAAATTTCAAAGTAAACGAGTCTCGGGCCGTGTAATGCACCCACTAAATTTGATTTTAAAGGTCAGAGTAAACGCTATATGACTTGACTACAATCAAAAGCTTGCTAGCTAAATATATGGTGCTAATTAAACAGGTGGTTACAATCTTTTACCCTATATATATAAATGGGTTTTCGTTTTATCCTTTAACATAACACAATAAACTTTTCTACACTCACAACATTTTGTGGGGCCCACACTTTTTAAAACAAAAAAATAAATAAAAAATTAAGGCACGCAAAACGAATCTCTATAACATTACACAATCACTTTTCCTACAACGTAACTCTTATAAAACCCTATATATATAGGTGTACATTTCTGCAATCAAATACTTGTCATATATATACGTGAAAACATTAAATGCGGGGAATCATAACCATACAAAAGATGAAAGCATTAAATGTGAGAAATCATAACCATACACATGTCATTATTGTACGTAAGATGGCTACAGAAATGATTTTACCATATTAATTGTTATTTACGTCATTTTGTTTATTTATTTTCTTATATTAATTGATTCACCTTTGAATGGTTATGATTCTCTTTTTCTCTCTTTTCCTTTATCACTATTGATCCATCTTTGTACGGTTATGATTTAGTAGTCAGAGATAACATTGTCTCAAACAGTTTGAGAAACGATAAACCCATATATATATGTGAAACATATTTCTCAAGTTGCTTGAGATAAGTTTATCTCCGGTCACCCCAAAACTACGTCGTTTTGTTTATTTATTTCCTTATATTAATTGATTCACCTTTGAATGGTTATGATTCTCTTTTTCCCTCTCTTCCTTTATCACCATTGATCCATCTTTATACGGTTATGATTTAGTAGCCGGAGATAACATTGTCTCAAACAGCTTGAGAAACGATAAACCCATATATATATATATAGAAAAAATATTTCTCAAGTTGCTTGAGATAAGTTTATCTCCGGCCATCCCAAAACTATGTCATTTTGTTTATTTATTTTCTTATATTAATTGATTCACCTTTGAATGATTATGATTCCCTTTTTCTCTCTCTTCCTTTATCACTATTGATCCATCTTTATACTGTTATGTTATGATCTAGTAGTCGGAGATAATATTGTCTCAAGCATCTTGAAAAACGATAAGCCATATATATATATATATATATACATATATATATATATATATATATATATATATATATATACATATATATATATATATTTCAAGTGAGTAAACAGAATTTTATCCTCGATCTCATAGATACATATCGAATTCTGTGGAAAGTCGTATTCGATGAAAGTCGTATGTACGGCTTGGAGGGAGATCTTTCATATCTTTCGAGATTCACCCTACAATATGGGGCCAAAAAGCCAAAATAAATGATCTTTTAGCCCCTCTAAGTTAAAAAACGAATTCTCCCTTTCACGCTCATGTCACGACGAGGTGGGAAGCGAACTTAGAAACCAATCACACTCCGGTAAAAAATCTCAATATCGTATTCGTTTAGAAGAAAAACAAAAATTACGTTTTCATAATGGTCTTACAAAACCACAATTGCTTAAATACGTTCGTATCACCGTGAAAGCTAAAGGGTCAATCGGTAGGGTTTTATTACAATTACTTGAAATGCGTTTGGATATCATACTTTTTCGATTGGGTATGGCTTTGACTATTCCCCAAGCTCGTCAATATATATATATATATATATATATATATCCATTAGTCGTAGAGTATAAAAAATGCAATTATTTCATTTTTTGGATAATAATAGGTACTTTTTTTTTTTAGATTAGGATAGGCTTTAATTTCAACTAAGAGTGTTTATTGATTTGAGTTTTTTGACCTTGTCCCTAGAAGTGGCAAAGAGGTATCTTGCCTCACCATCAATTTGTCAAAAAATATGCTAGCCCACCTTATCTCGTTTTTTAAAGTAGCTGAAAAACTCGGTCCTTTCTGCCAGCCCAAACTTATTTTACACTAACCCATCCTACCTCTTTCGGTCATCAATCCAATAAAAAACAAACCAATCCGTCTCTTTTCGTTTTTTGAGAATGTGTTATAAAACTCAACCCATTCTATCCCATTTGAAGAACAGAATGAGTCGCCCGCCAAGCCAAACCTAATTTGCCAACCTTCCTTGTCCCGTTATTTTTTACGTCTTCCACACCATCGTCACATGCCTTACAATTGTCCTCCCAGTATGGCAGCTCCACACCAATCTAGGTCAACGAAGGAAAAATGGGGAGGGAAAGTAATCAAGGAAATAAGCTACCTGACTCTTATTTGACGGGCATTTTAAAAGAGTGATAATTTTTAATACAACATTTTAATAAGATCTAAACGTGATATGGATTTTTTTAATCTATTTAAATTAAATAATTAAATAATTATATTTTTATTTCACTTTTCTTATTTTTATTTATTAATTTAAGATTATTTGAATGATTTTTTTCAAAAACTAAAATTAACAATTATTTGTATTGTATTCATATTAAATATGCATTCGTGTTCATATTAAATGAATGTCGTGTCGGACTAAACTTAATCCAAATTACCACCCCCTACATTTTAGACACTTTAATTCAAAAGTCCTCTTAATATATAGTCGTCTGTGGCACGCAATATATATTCTTTTACCTATTATCTAGCTGGAGGGGTAACTAGCCACTGATTCCTAATGTATAGATTAAGAGAGACTCATGTAATACGAGGGAGAATATATATAAGGAAAATATTTTTCTCATGTTACATGGTAAATCTTATCTCATGTTACATACACATCGAAATTCAAGTCAATATTTTTTCTCTGTTTTCCTTTCTTTTAATTGTAAGACCAACCTAAATATGTCTCTACATAAGATAATATTATCTCATTTAACATGAGAAAAGCGGCTTTTTTACCCTTTTGTCCCTTATTAATTAATTAATAATTATTTTGTCCCTGATTCGAAACTATTTATCAATCTGTCCATCTTTAGTCGACTACCTTGTATTTTTAATCGACTAAATGGCCAAAACAGACAAAAAATGGCTGCTGGGAGATTTAGTCGACTAAATCTCCCTATTTAGTCGACTAAATCTTCATCTTTGACAAAAAAAAATAAGTCAGTATGATTTTAATCGATTAAGTAGGGAGATTTAGTCGATTAAATCTCCCAACAACCGTTTAGTCGATTAAAAATGTAAGGTAGTCGATTAAAGAGGGGCATAATGGTAGATAGTTTCGAATCAGGGGCAAAATAGTTATTAATTAATTAATAAGGGGTAAAAGGGTGAAAAAGCCTGAGAAAAGCATTGCTCTATATATATAATAGGGAATAGATCCTCTTCGGAAAACAAAAAATAAAAAATCATCATTTTAATTTCGACAATTAATCTATCAATAAATAGGTATTTTAAAGGAGAAATGATGAGACATCTATATATCCTCCCTATAATATTACTAAACCTTATAGGTATGAGTGTAATTTGCCCTTAACACAAGATACCTACTTAAGTGATCAGCTGAGGCTCACGCACTTCTTATTTATTACCATTGACTTTCACCTGGTATTAGGGTAGGAAGATGAACACAAGGAAGGGAACATAATCACCAAGGGTTAGGAGGATTTTATAGATATTTTGCGTGTTTCACTGTAATTTCATATATTAGAAAGTAGAAATGTGATAAAAAGCTTTTCCATTAAATAAGAGAATAAATAAGAGTAACCAAAGGGGTTGGTTCAAGTGGATAAAGAATTATTGAGGCCGTTGAAGAATTAGTTGACAAATAGCTATTTAGAAGAAAATTGCAATTCATCACAAATAATTATTTATTAATTGATCTTAAACAAAATCAATAATAATGTCACAAAATATTAAAATTATAGTGATTTGAATCACTGCGACTAACTGTCTGAAGAATTAGTTGACAAGTAGCTATTTAGAAGAAATAAAAAAAATTAAAATATAATGAAGAGTGGCCACACAAAAAATAAAAAAAGAAATAACGTAAGAGGCTAAATCAATATCTTGCATCAAAATTAATCCCATTATAATGTAAATTAACTTCTTGATTAATTCCTGAAGTCATGCTGTGACCATTTACCTACCAAATAATATTTTTTTCCCTTTAATTTCTTTGAATCCAAAAGGAGTTATTCTCTCCATTGCTGGGGCCACCAAATAGATCTTTGAAGCATTGCTCTTTTGATGCATGGACCAAGAGCCAGAACCATATTTCCAGGAAATAAACATATTACAAGTGAAAATGACTTCCAAGAAAGACAGCGATACCATCTCTCAATAACATGTTGACTTTGAAATTTAAATACAATGCAGAACCGTGAAGAAAATGGCACCAGTCAGCACGGGCAAGTGCGAGAGTAATATTAAACTTGCATAATGTATATGTTATTTATTGATACAAAAGAAATGGATTGGGCCATGGGCTAAATGTAAAAGTGGGCTGAGATTCTTAATTAGGTCAGCCCAGTGTAGAGATGTTAGATATTCAACATAACAGCCTGCTTAAATTTATATATATCAGTCAATTTTTTTTTTTAAATGCTTAATAAATTTATTATTATTATTTTTCTCCGGCTTACAAGCTAACACTACTAAAAAAGTATGAATTATGGATGGATTTTAGAAACAGAAAATATTATGTCCCTAATTGGGACAGGTTTAGAGACGAAAAAATAACTTGTCCCTATATATGATAGAATTAGAAATGAAATAAATTTTGTCTCTATTAAGAACAGATTTTGAGAGGAGAAATATTTTGTCCCTATTAGAGGCGAAATTAAGGACAAAATGCTTTCAATTTATAGAATTTGTCCCTAAGTTCATCCGTATTAGGACTCCATACCAAATAGGGACGAGCTTAGGGACAAAATATTTTTTCCTATAGCTTCTGTCACAGGAGATAAAGTTATCTCCTGCAATCCTAAAATTACATCGTTTTGAGTGTAGGAGAAATTAATGAAGTGTTTTGATAATTTTTTTTTTATATATATTTTATCAAAATACTCTTAATTAATTCCCATAATGTCAGGTGGGTTCAAGGGGAGCCCATAGTGAGGGACAACCACCAATGTGCTAAGCTAGCCCAACGCTAGCAAGTTGATTCGACATCATATCTCAACCCAAAATCTTAAGCATTTAGTTCATGGACCCATTCAGTTGTATCCACTTCACTTAGTCCATTACCAATCAATGTGGAACTTATCACATTTGAATAACCCAACAATCTCCTCCTTAAGTGTGAAACCCAACATTGATATGCTCAACCGAATACCCAAGCTCAAAATACTCAACTCGCCTCCTAACCAAACATCTGGCTTGCCCGGGCCCAACTAATGTGAGACTCATCACATTTTAATAACCCAACAATCTTCCCCTCAAGTGTGAAATCCACCATTGGTATGCTTTCCCCCCCCCCCCAACCAAGTACCCCTAGCCCAAGTATTCAATCTGCCTTTAGCCACAGTCTAGCTCGAGCCTAACCCTACTCTAATACCACTATCTAATGGGTCCAAAGGGAGCCCATGGCGGCAGACAACCACCAATGGGCTAAGCTAGCCCAATGCCAGGAAGTGGATTCGACACCATGTCTCAACCTAAAACTTTAATACATTAAATTCATGGGTCCATCCGCTTCACTTTGTTCATTAATAACCAATGTGAGACTCATTACACTTGAATAACTCAACACTTAACCCTCAAAATTATATAATTTTGGGGTTGCAGGAGATAACTTTATTTCGTGTGACAAGAGAAACAATAAACCCATATATATATAACAATGATAGCTTCTTTATTAACTATATATTAATAATAAATTT
Source organism: Gastrolobium bilobum (assembly GCF_033153095.1). Classification (NCBI taxonomy): domain Eukaryota; kingdom Viridiplantae; phylum Streptophyta; class Magnoliopsida; order Fabales; family Fabaceae; genus Gastrolobium; species Gastrolobium bilobum. The sequence continues at coordinate 325,974 of NW_026898638.1, forward strand.
GTTTAAAGATTATACCTATTACAAAGTTAACAAACCTTTTTCTTATTTTACATTTATATAATGTAGGCCTTTAAATAAAAGTTTAAATTTAACCAGGCTTCTATGTTTGCAAGGTTGAACCCAAATAAACAACAAAAATTCTATGATAGATAAAAGATAGCCAAAGGCCATCAGTTTGCAAAAATGACCTAAGCTTATTCAAGAAAAAGTAATGTTAACATAGACCTAGACTCAAAGTAAATCCTATATGTACCAATATATCTATTATTCGAGATATAATTAAAATGGTAAATTCGTATATATATGGCATAAAATTCAATTATACATACATTGCTATATTTAAAATTGAGCATAATTTATCTGACATGCCGAAGCATATGGCAAACTCATTTGACCAAAAATTAGTTTTCTAGCATTTAAAATTGTTATTGTCTATTCGAGAGGACTTTCTTCCTAGTCGGCCAATTAATTCAAGACACCACAATTGTAAAGAAGTTTTAAAGTTGGTGGTAATATCATATTGAAAATGGACAAGGACGAGATATATATGATACAGAATAATATAAACTATTAAAAATATTTTCGTCCAACACGATTTTGGGTTAAAGTGATTTTTTACATGATATCAGAGTTTAAGTGACCACAAGATCACGAGTTCAATAGGTAAACCAAAAATTGGGTCCCAAAGAACTCTTGCGTGAAGGAGTGTGTTAGAGAATAATATAAACCACTAAAAATATCATCACACAACCCAAAAGTGTTAATGTGGTTCTTTACAATGTACTCGGTCAATACTCAAACAACTTGTACATATGAAATATATATAACTGCGATACTCTTTTAGTTCGTTACGAAATATTATTTCAATCAAACTTATATAGTTATCTCATTATTATTCAAACTATCACTCCAACCCCAAACACACCACAAATAAACAAGGAGTGGGTTCATGAGGTCAACCTCCACAGGAAAAGCAAGTAAATTAAAAGCAGCTGATACATGACCTCAAAAGAGGAAACTAAGAAACAGAGTGAAATCAATAATGGAAAACATAAACGTTGAACTCAAGAACAGCATTATCAGTTTTAGGATCAAAGAAGTGAGTCCTAGCTTCAGCATATCCCGTAGAAAACCTAAAAACACCACTTCCACCAATCACAGGCATCTCCCTAACCGTATTAGAAACAACGTCCCTTCCCGCGATGGTGATGCTGCTACCATTGTACCTACCTTCGAACAAGGCAAAGCTCATAACCACAAGAAAATCAAGCTGTGTCGGTGATGTAGATGCATAAAACCCTTCAGCTCTTCCAACAAGCTTTGAACTTAGTTCTGGTCCTAAGGTCAAAGCGTTGTCGAAGATTCTAACCAAACCAAAGGCATTGACAGGGTTATACTTAGGAAGTGGTGGAACAATTGCAACTGAGGTAACGTTGTTTCCAACAACGATGTCTTGCCAATAGAATCTGAACTGGCTGAAGTTTTTTTTCTTTTCCATGCCCATCATCTCGCGGTCTAGTGAACGCACGAAACCGGTTTCTTCTGTGGAGACAGAGGTGAGTGTATAGGAAGAGAGGAGAAGGAAGAAGATGAGGTATTGAGTGACCATGTTTTTGTGGTTATGAGAAGTGTTATTGTTACTGCAACAAAAGTGGGATGAAGAGAGTGTAGAGAAATAAAGAATGAATGGAAGAATTTATAAGCTGAGATTGGGGAGGAGGAAAGTTGGGAACCAAGTGAGTAGGTGTGTGTTTGGGTACTTTTGTTTATGAGATATATATTAAACCATGCAAATTTGACCTCACACCTTAGTTTGTAGAAGGGTTGATTCTAGATTTCATGATATGCTATTAATTTTTTTACGGGTGTCCGAAGTTTTATTGGGTTCGAACCCTCCACCTTCTCTTGAAGTTGCGGCTTTCAGAACTCAAGTTCACTATCCTTTTTTTTTTTTTTTGTAAATAGTTCACTATCCTTTAGGCTAGCTACTATATATGAAAGCTTTTGTATTTGAGCTAGCTATTAGAATTAAGTGTGTGTAATTGCCTGCAAAGTAGTTAGGAATGGATCAAGAAGAGAATATGCCACTGTAAATACTTATAATAAACTTAATTTTTTTTAAGGTTTTAGATTAAAATTTGATGTTAAGGCTTAATTTTTAGCTTATTTAGTACAACGACAAAAATAGACATATTCACTATCCATCATTTAAACTCTAAAAAACTTTTCTGTAAGGAGAAATATTATAGAAAAAACTTTTTTTTAGAAGGAAGTCGTCCGATCCCATGGTTTAGAAAACAACTGGGAAGAATCTTGTATGAAGTCATTGTGATGACTAGTCGTGTCTCCTGTTTAATTCTTTATTAGGATATATATTGTGGTAGTGTCCTGATGAATTTTCATTTCCTTATAAAAGAATATGAATTATTGGTTTTTGAATTGAAAATTTAAATGTAAGTTGTGCAAAATTAAGTCCTATTGAATTGAAAATAATTAATTACCAAAAAATAATAATAATTAGGTAAGGATAATTTAAATGAAAGAACTTATATATTAAAAATAAATTTACAGACTCAATCACGATACACTGCTTATAAAAAATGCAATAATTTTCTTTTACAATAAATGATTTTTTTAATCATTGAAAATATTTGACTAAACTCAAGTTTGATTGCAGAGTATATAAATGTTTTAAATTAAAATTTAGTTTGAAGAGTTTTGATTTGAATCATCCCGCCTCGAATCATATTAATGAAATAATCAATAAAATAGTTGATTAATCCAACAGATACTAGTCTGGGCCTGATCTTACAAGATTGAAGGTGAAGGATGTTGATGAAGAGAATGGTTGATAAGCTTGGCGAGATGATGGGTTGCTTGGTGAGATGGTTGTTCTGGTGTGCCTGGTTTAGATCAGTTTGAGGAGATTGGAAGGGTACCGACAAGGTATTCTAACGCTCAAGTCAGTTCAATGTTCAATATAGTTCAAATTTTCAAGGATTGATGTCCATACTTGGGCTATATTGACATCAAATTTTCAAGGATCGATGTAATATAGAAGAATGCCATACTTCATGCTGCCTTTCAATGGCGGTATTCATTCCTATTGGTGGAGTGTGGTAGCCTTTCACAGGCTATTCTTTGGGTGAAAAGCCTATGGTTAAGCTAGCCCTAGTAGATGTGGCAGCGAGCTGATGCTGTCATTCATTTGTTGGATTCATGTGGGGGTCAAGTTGTTGATCTCGGCAATGATATTTCCTTCGTTACTAAGTTACCTTTGGCTTGTCACCCAAGTAGGCAAGATGCCCATGGTTCATATGTAGGATGGATTTGGTTCCTTAAGGGGGCGTTTGGTAGAGGAGAAATTTTTTTTTATCTGGGAATCTCGATTTTTAAAAATATGATTTTTACATCCAGTTTACGATAATATCCGAAAATTTAAAATTTAGAAAAATTCAGTTTCCCGGGAATCCCGAATTTTTTTTTTTGTCTACTCTCTTCCCCATGATCTATTTCTTTCTCTCAATTAAAATGATACAACTTTATATTCTTTGACATCGGTATCAAATTTAAAATTTGACATCTCATCTGAGAGCTGTTAAATTAAAAAAGATCAATGGTGTCACATGCTTACAAATCAAAGTTGTTGATCTTTTTTGATCTAACGGTTCTTAGATGAGGTGTCAAACTTTAAATTTGACACTGGTGTCAAAGGATCCTACCTCACACACACACACACACACACACACACACACACACACATAGGAAACTCATTCTCTCATTATTTTTCTCTTTCTCTCACTTGAAATGACACAACTTTATGTCTTTTAAAATGATATACATTTTCCCCATAGTATAATTGATAAAGTTAGCAGGTGGATGACGAGACTTGGGACGAAGATCTTTTCTGAAGAGAATATCTAAAATTTGTTCTTGCACTAGCGATGGAAAAGGCAACATGAAGGAAGTAAGTTTGTGGTTCTTGAATTGAGCCTCTATCTCGCATATATCAAGTTCGGGTCAAAAGTCACTCAGCTTGTTGCTTATGCTGAAAGTATGAGTAGCGAGATGTATATTCATGCAAGATATATGTTTTGTCATTCATGTAAATTCATTTGTGGTGAGATGACGTCACGTATCTACTGTTTGTTGCACTTGAGTGGGTGTTGGTAATCAATTATTTCATCGCTTCAGAAACAGTTGATGTGACTTTGATTCGTGAGTTGCATTTAATGTTCCCTTTGTTATGCGTAGGATAACGCGTTAATCTTTGATTCAGAGGCTAACATGCGTCCCACTTTTGTTTCCATCGTTTTATCTTTTATGGCCTTTTACGCATATGCCCTATGTTACTTTTCATGTTACTAACTTTGAGGCCTTTTGGAGGGAATAATAGTATTCCTCATTTTCCGCTTTGTTTTCTTCTCTTGTTCTTCTTTTGGAAACACAAAAACTCATCCTCTTCAGTAATCATTTTTGTGCCATTATTGATTTCTTTTTGTGACACGTTAGTTCATGATTAAGTTGCTTGCTTTGTGTTTCATTACTCTTTAAGATCTTTAGGAGCTTCATCTATACATAATAGTATTAAGCGCCACTTCAACCCAAAACCTTAAGGTGTTAGGTGAGGGTCTTTTTAATGATTTATATTAATCTCTATCACACCCCCTCACACAAGAGCCCTTTGGGCTTGAAGTGTGGATATTGCACAGGCACAATTTTTTTGGTTTACCTTTTTTTTGTGCTTTTTTATTAATTTCACAAGTGGGGGCGATGAGGATCGAAATCGTGACCTTATGGTCACTGGAGCTCTGATACTATATAAAGAACCACTTCAACCCAAAACCTTAAGGTGTTGGTGAGGGCCTTTTTAATGATTTATATTATTCTCTAACAAATAGGTATGTTTCTTTTTTCATTTTCTATCTTTGTTTATTTTCATACTTGCATTTCCAGAATTTCTTTGCATGCTGGCTTTTTCTGGTTTTCTCCAAACTTGTAGTTGAGTTCTAGCATCCTACATTGTTGTTTGTTCATTTTGAGTATTAGGTCGTGTCTGATTCATCATTTTTGTTTGTCTCATTTATAGGTTTTTTCTGGGTTTGTTGAATAATATTCCAATTGTTCGAAAAATGTCTTTTGAACATAATTGTTTTTTGCTTATTTTAGAATGGTTGAGAGATCTTATTCCACCAGCCCAAAACCAAGGCTTGTTAGACCCATGAGTACCGGCGAGTGGTGGTTGTTTGGAGAAGGAATGTCTCCTTGGGAGAAGGATAATCTTCTTCGAACTCCTCCCCCTACATTAAGGGGTTACGAAGGTGACTCTTCGTCTCGCAGAGGCCAGTGTAGATCTCGTGGGTTACCTAGGGCTCCTTCTCAACAAAGTAATGTCCAAGAAAGAGCTGGCCTAAGTACCTTTGTTCCTTCCAAGTCCAGGGAACCTATTGTCATTTATAGTAGTTAGAGTTGGAGTCTATCCCTCAATATGTGCCTCTTAGGGTATTTCGCAACTCAAGTCCCCTACCTTTAAATGTCATTTATCATGTGGGTTATCCATTCAAAAAACGTAAACTGGGCGAGATGTCAGCTAGTTTTTTTTCCTTCTTTTTCTTCATTTGATGTTTCATCTGATTCAAGTTCAACTTCGTCCTCCCTCAGGGCAGTCATGGTTTGTTTTAGGAAGTTGCTAAATAGGAGAGCTCACCAAGTTTTCGGTGTTGAGATGCTCCTAATCTTGCTTGGATTGATCAAGATATTTTAAACTCTATGTCCAAGTACAATTCTGTAGAATCTGTCTCCAAAATTGCAGCAATTGTCCGTTTGACTAAGGACAAAGCCACATATCATGAATGGCGAATTTAATTTCTTCTATTATCGCGAATGAGCGTGTTTTCTCAACTCACACAGATGAGAATTCGTTATATTTTCTAATGATGTATTCTTCACTTTTTCTCTTATTAGGTGTTTGTCTCCATTTTTCTTCTTTTCTTATCTCGCTTCTTAATCATATTCATGTCGCTTCCACCCAATTACATCCAAATGTCTAGGGCGTCATTCATGTGTATGAAATGTTATTCATACGTACCAATTTACCCTTAGTAAAGTCATTCTTTTGATTATTCAATGTGTATGATTCCCATTACAGTTGGATCTCTTTCCGCACCAACTTGCGATATCATTTTTGTGAGTGGAAGGATGACTATTTTAAGATATACTGTGCTGAAGATTATGAGAAAAACTTGTTTCACCCTTTTTTTTTTCTTAATGATGCTCAATTTTCCACCTTTAAATGAAATTAATAAATAATAGAGTAAAGACCCAAATTGGTCCCTGACAAAAAACTCGGTGTCCAAATTAGTCCCTCACAAAAATAAATTCGTTGGATAGTCCCCAACAAAGTGAAACAGGACCCACGTTAGTCCTTCTGTCAATCCAAAACTCACGGTGTCAATGACGGTGATGATGTGTCACGTCAAGTGACATGTTGAATGCCACGTTGGATTAGAAACTACGTCGTTTGGAGAGAGCACATCCACGTTGGTCAGAATAAGTTCACTTTGATCCAAGGAACGTCGTCGTCTCAACATTTAGGGTTCTTCCTAAACCAGAAAGCAGGGGATTAAATCGAAGATTGAACCTACGAATTTGGGGGAAATTGATTTACTGTATAGTGATTGTGGGTTTATATTTATAACTTTAGGGTTCTTCTTAGTTTTTATGCGATGAATAATTCTTCTGGAAGGGGGAGCTCAAGTAGTTCATTTGGGTCCAGAAGTGAAAGAAGGAGAGCTGCTCCATTGTGTATATGTGGGAGGCACAGTGCTGTTTACACCTAGAAGACCATTAGAAACCCTAACAGATCATTTTTTGGGTGCCCCAATTTCAAGGTGAGGTTTATTTTGTGATGCGTTCTTTTTTCTAATTTCAACATTATTAACTGTTTAGTTTAATTTGGTTTAGGAAAAGAAGCCACAACCCAATATGTCCAGGTCAGAGGCATTTAAGCACATGAAGAAGGAATACAATGTTCATTTGAATATGAAGAAAGTAAGCAAGGCTTTGAAAAAAGCAAAGGGAACCATTGAAGGTTGTGAGAAGGAACAATATGGAAGACTAAGAGAATATCTTGCTGAGCTGTTGAGGAGCAACCCCGGATCCACTTACAAATTGCAAGTCACCCCCCACCTAGGCCAGCCCCACATAAATGATTGGAATACTCCACAATCATTGACATTAGGCCTTTTTTTGTATGGCTCTGATATAGGAATTCATTGGAATTGTAATTAGGCCAATTATTTGGAATTACTTTGGTTTTGGCCCTGCTCAAATGTGTCAGATGGATTTTTTTTGTATGCCTATGGTTATGGCCATATTAAGTGGGAAACTTTATTTTCTTGGAAGACTATTGTGTTGGTCTTAATGGTATATTATGTCAGTTGTTTTTTTGAAATTGTAACTATCTGGTGATGAAATGAATGGGAATATTGTTTGTAACTATCTGTTTGCTGTCATTGCTCTCTTTTGGATGTTGAATTTTTGAATTGGGAAACAAACCATCCTTGGATTAGTACTTGCAGTAGGACCACTTTCTTGTTTCTGTCAATACAGGATGCCGTAAATTTGTTTGCTGTGTCACATTTGGGTTCATGTTTATCATAACTAAACAAGCTCCATCAGTAGTTAATATCCCTTATTAGTCCTCAACATTTTTTATCGAGGACCTTTTTAGTCCTTCATTGCTTCATCATTAAACCATATTAGTCCTTAACAAATTTATCGGGGTCCATTTTAGTCCCTGTTAACCATGAGCTAACACCAATGCCACAAAACGTGTTAGCAGACCAACTGGTCTACCCCCTTCTGCATAATTCCCTCCATCACAGTATCATTAAACTTTGTTGCATGTCATGTCATTCAACCTTATACTATACATTGTGCCAAAAAACTAAACTTCAACAACATAAACCATATTACTTACATTGCAAGAAGAACATCTCATAACATTACAACATTGATCCTTCCATTACAAATATTTACAGTCCAAAAAAATACAACATGTAATGGTTAAAGGTTTAGGCAATTCTCAGCAAAACCACATTTTTTATTTCACTCCAGCCAACCAGCAAGATAAATACATATTATAAACACAACAACAATGGATCCAACAAACACCCTAACACACCTACATACATGCATAATTTCCTTCTCAACCCTTTCAATCTTTGCCTGCATCTTCATTGATAGGTCTTCAATCTTTATATAGTGGTAATTAATCTTCTTTTTGTTCTCGTTCACCTCCAGCTGCAGTTCATCATTGAGTTTCATGTCCAAAAAATTCAACTTGAATTCCATTTCAGCTACATTCAGCTCGATCTTGTTAATTCTTCAATCTTTCAGCTCCATGGTATCAGATGTAGCATCATCCAACCATGTAAAAAAGTTACAGTGTGACTTCTTTTCCTAAACCAAATTAAACTAAACAGTTAATAATGTTGAAATTAGAAAAAAGAACGCATGAAAAAATAAACCTCACCTTGAAATTGGGGCACCCAAAAAATGATCTATTAGGGTTTCTAATGGTCTTGGAGGTGTAAACAGCACTGTTCCTCCCATATTTACACAATGGAGCAGCTCTCTTTCTTTCACTTCTGGACCCAAATGAACTACTTAAGCTCTCCCTTCCAAAAGAATTATTCATCACAAAAAAACTAAGAAGAACCCTAAAGTTATCAGTATAAACCCACAATCACTATATCGTAAATCAATTTTCCCCAAATTCGCAGGTTCAATCTTCGATTTAATCCCCTGCTTTCTGTTTTAGGAAGAACCCCAAATGTTGAGACGACGACGTTCCTTGGATAAAAGTAAACTCTTCTGTCCAAGGTGTATGAGACTCTCAAAACGACGTCGTTCCTCAACCCACGTGGCTTTCAGCATGTCACTTAACGTGACACATCATCACCGTCATTGACACCGTGAGTTTTAGATTGACAGAAGGACTAACGTGGGTCCTGTTTCACTTTGTTGGGGACTATCCAACGAATTTATTTTTGTGAGGGACTAATTTGGGCACCGAGTTTTTTGTCAGGGACCAATTTGGGTCTTTACTCTAAATAATAATTTGTGATTAAATAATGGGGAAGTATATTGTAACAACCAACTAGTGTTACTACCAATCAATTTCACCGTTAGATCAATTATGTTGATCCAACGATTATATTTATTTTCATATCTGTATGGTTATGATTCCCTATATTTAATACTTTACATTTATTTTTTTCTTTGTATGGTTATGATCTCTTTCACATTAAATATGAGAAATCATAACCATACAAAGATGGAAATAAATATAACTGTTGGATCAACATAATCGATCTAACGATGAAATTGATTGGTGGTAAACTTGATAGTAACACTAATTGGTTGTTATAATATTTTTTCCCTTAAATAATTATGGGGGCGTTGAAGAATTAGTTGACGAGTAGCTATTTAGAAGAAAATTACATTTCATCGCAGATAATTATTTATAAATTGCTCTTAAACAAAATCAATAATAATATCACAAAATATTAAAATTAGTGATTTGAATCATTGGGACTAGCTGTTGAAGAATTAGTTGACAAGTAGCTATTTAGAAGAATTAAAAAAAATTAAAATATAATGAAGAGTGCCCACACAAAAAATAAAAAAAGAAATAACGTAAGAGACTAAATCAATATCATCCATAAAAATTAATCCCATTATAATGTAAATTAACTTCTTGATTAATCCCTGAAGTCATGCTGTGACCATTTACCTACCAATTAATATTCTTTCCCTTAAAAAAAAAAAATTTTGTTTTGAAAACTCCCTTTAATTTCTTTGAAAGCAAAGGAGTTATTATCTCCACTGCTGAGGCCACCAAATAGATCCATATTATTCTAGAAGCATTGCTCTTTTGACGGACCCAGAGCCAGAGCTATATCTCCAGGAAATAAACATATTACAAGAGAAAATGACTTGCACGGCAGACAGCGATGCCATAATAGCAAGTTGACTTTGAAATTTAAATATAAGCGTTTTACAATGAAGAACCGTGAAGAAAATGGCACCAGTCAGCACGGGCAAGCGCGAGAGTAATATTATACTTGGAAAATGTATGATTTTTTGGACTCTTTTACTCTTCATTAATTAATTAATAACTATTTTGTTCCTTATTCAAAATTATCTATCACTCTGTCCATCTTTAATCGATTAACTTAAAGATTTAATCGATTAAATGGTCAAAATTGACAAAAATAATGTGACTGGAAGATTTAATCGATTAAATCTTCAAGTTAATCGATTAAAGAGGAACAAATTAGTAGATAATTTTGGATATTGGACAAAATAATTATTAATTAATTAATGAAAGATAAAAGGGTCAAAAAGTCGTAAATGTATACCTAATAGTTTCTCATGCTATAACAGACAACTTTATATTTTACATATATATATAAAAATATACGAGACCTATATTTTTTTTTTCTTTTTTTTTTTCTTCATATAATCTCATATGAAGCTCACATATTTATATATATATATAGGGATGTTCATCAACCGAACCGAAAAACCGATAACCGAATAAATCGAAAACCGAAAAACCAAAAACCAAAAAAAAATCGGAAATTTTAATTGGATTGAATCGGTTTTCGGATGGGTTGATAAAAACCGATCCAATCCAAACCGATCCAATATATTAATAATTCTCTACCTACTTGTCATTTCCCTAATTATAACCCAAAAATTTCTAAACTCAAGACTCATTAATTCGTCAACTAACACTACAACAAATTCGCATTTTTGTGGCCGTTTACTAATGGCGGGTTTATATAACCGCCTGCATTTTAAATGATAAATTTAACCGGGTTAATATAACCATTTACAAAATCACACCACGCCCTTTCTCTTTCACTTTCCACAAGGCACTCTTCCACTCTTACACTTCACATTTATCTAAAAATCTCAACATTTAAATTTTGTCAATCATTTCAATTGCGATATACTTTTTTCTGATTCTCAAGCAAGCGAGATATTTTGGACCTCAGAGAAGGGAAATTGTTTGCGGTAAATCTTACCATTGTTATTGGTATGTAAGAACTCCTTCCCAATCCTTATTAGATTTGCGATTTTGCATCGAAGCTGATTCAATTCGAAATCTCCCATGCCATAAACCCTAAGTTAATTCCTTATCTTCATTTTAAAATTTTGTGTTGAGCTCAGTCATTGTTCTTTATAGATATTGTTCTTTAACCTGCTTCAGATTTAAATTTTATTTTTTGATTTTCCTTTTTTTTGGATTTTTCGCTATTTTATTCCAGCAACATGAGCTTTCTTGTCACAGGCTTAGAATCTGGTTTCGATGGCGCAAGCTCCGAATCTGCATCGTGAGCAATCAACCACACCTTTAGTTGTAAGTAATGTATTTAACAATTTTTCATGGTTTGTAGTATCTCATTTTCCATTTTTTATGAAATATATATAATAAATAATGTCACTTGTAGTTTTCTTTCGTGTTTTATTCACATTTCACAAGAATTTGTGAATTTCATATTGCATATTTAATTATGTATTCCTTCATATGTCATTAGCCAATTGGTTGGATTCAACAAAACAGGGCACACAAAGAAGTACTCCTATATTCCTAACACAGCCGAGGGTGACATAACTAATAGAGTTCCTAATTCCCATTATTATACAATGAATAAACAGAATTTCATTCCATAAAAACCTGAATTAATTGGCTAAGTCAGGGCTATAACCACTAAAATTTTCGAGTTCCTCGAACAATGTGATATCTCACGCCGGGTAAATCCTTAACCCTTCCCCCTCTTACTAGGACTACAGAATGTTCTTGTAAATCCTTAACCCTTCTTTAATCACCATACCCGTAAGCGAGGGGAACACACACAAGGCTAGAATTTACCTTCCCACTTTTCAAACAAATCAGTGTTTTTTCCTAGTTATAGTTCCTTGTTTCCCCTTCTTGAAGCTCTTAGCAAGGGTTCGTGCCTCCTCCTTTTAAATCTTCGGCCAAAATGGATGAGGAATGAATGAACTATAACTTCAACTTCAACTTCAATATGAGACTCACGGCTTGGAGTTTGAAAGAAATGTGGCTTTGCATGTGAGTTGTAAGCTTAAAGAACCCAAGTTTGAGGTCACTCTCCTAGCTAGTCTGTTTCGGCTATGGAAAAATTAATGGAGAAGTAGATGTTGGCTTCGGTTGAGAAATGGAGAAATAAGCTAGAGGTGGTGAGAACTTGGTGGTATGTTCTTGCTTGGGGAAAGTTTGAAAACGATATCAATGGAGGTGGATGATAGTCTTCGGTACAAAAGATGAACAACAAGAAAGTGAATGTAGTCAAATGTGTTTTGACTGAAAATAAATGGATTTGCAATTTGTCCAAATGCTGGCTAGGTGGCGGTCTTACTTGACACTTGGAGGGCATGCATTGCGTGGGTTGGGAAAGCTTGGCCATGTGTGGGTTCCTTGAGAGTCTTTACCGTGAATGTGTTTGAAGATGCAAAATTTTGAATTGATGAGATGTTGGTCAATGGTGTTTTACCGTGGAGAATGAGAGGGTGTCAAGTGTCAACTTAGCTAAGCATGTGGCGTACATGCACGCAAGGAGGGGGATGACCTGGTTGCCACTTGGTGGCAATGCACCAATTGAGTTAGTAAAGTCCAGCCACATGTGTAGCATGCATGTGGATGGTGTGGAAAGGAAATTGCTATATGTAATTGTTGAAGTGGTGTTTCCTACACCCACAGAACCCTAATAGTGTTTGAGTTTACCTGTTATCTTGTGATAATGAAAGAAATTTATATCTTAAATTCGTTAAGATATGGCCATAAAATGCTAAAATAATTTAATGATGTTTCTGAGATTGGACTGACAAGTTCAATGTCTCATGCAGGTCAAGCAACCTGGACTGGAGATGTCCACAGTTCAAAGTGAACTAGATTTGTCATATAGGCAACCCTATCAAGGCATAACCATTCCAGAGGCTTATGAGCGTCTAATTCTTGACACGTATGCTACTTTTCCTAGTTCATGTTTATGGCTTGTATGTTGTTTCTATATATAAACGTCTCAAGGTGCTAAAAAGTATATATACTAGAATTTGGATTACATGAATTACTTAGCAATCAATTCAGTTATTTAAAAGAAATAGAATTGAATGAACAGTAATTGGATTTGGAATATGTTTTACAGAATTAAAGGTGATCAGCAACATTTTGTTCGAAGAGATGAGTTGAAGGTAAAGATCATTATATGCTTCATAGACTATTGCAAAAGGGTATTGATTCACAACTTTAATAGTTGTGTTTTTTTATCTCTTATCAGGCATCTTGGGAGATCTTCACCCCACTTTTGCATCACATTGATAAAAGGGAGTTCAAGCCAATCCCTTACAAACCTGGAAGCAGAGGTCCTGCAGAAGCTGATGCATTGCTAGAAAAAGCTGGTTTATATTATTTACTGCAGTGTTGCTAGTTTAGAGTTCTAATTTCTTTGGTTTATATTTATAATTGCACTTGCATTACTAGTTCCAGCACTATTTGCTGCAGCGTTGCGTCCATCTAGATAAATTATTAGAAAATTACAATTTCTAGTTACTATGTTTTCCGTGGTTGATTATTTGTACATATGTACCGATTCCATGCATGCACATTTCATTAGTTAATTACAATTGGTGCAGATAAGTAATTAGAAATATGGGACACAGTCTCCTTTAAGGTGTGGTAGTGGAGCTAACACTTGGATATTTTTGATTCTGTGAAAAATCTCTTGGTAGCTGGAGAGACTTAGCATGAATTATTAATTTAATTATTGCTGCATCCTTTTGATTCTCAGGAGCTGCGGCGTATAAAGCCAGTTTCGACCACAATGTGGCTTCTTGGTGTCATCCTCGAGCTCCAAACCTTTGATATTTTAACCTGCGTCAAAGATTCTCACTATGGTATGTAGTTTTCTCTCACCTTTGGTGGCTTTATGTTTCTTATTTTTTACTTAATAATGTGATAATGCACCATCTTCATTATACATATGAAGATTTTTTTTATTTAAACTTTTGTTAGGGAAATTGAACATCCCACTTATTGTTGTAAATAATATTGATTTAGTTATTATTTAGTTTTTATTTAGTCATTTATTGTTGTATTGGGTCAAGCCCTTTGTTGTATTGGGCCAAGCCTATTAGGTTAAAAGTAGGTCAAATATTCTCTATAAATAGAGAACCCTTTGTACAGATTATTTACAATTCTATAATATATTAGAATACCTTTTTTCAAGTTGGTATCAGAGCTCTCGATCTGAGGGCTTTGCTTCCGCACATATTATCTTCTTTTTTAACAAAACCCTAATTTCTTTGCCTCTTGCCGCCATTAGCCGCCACCGGAAAATTTTTCCAGGGACCTTTTGGACCAAGGGGACCATTGTTGACCTTATTTTTTCTCCGATCTATCATTCTACGCAGTGTTCCTCCGCCACAAACGACCGAAACACCTCCGATCGCCTCCAATCAGATCTGTCTTCACCGTTTGGACCACTTTCCGGCGACTTTTCAACCGCGACCACCCACAGACAGGTGTGCGCTCACCGGACGACCACACCATAAAAATCTCAGCCGGCGAAGCCCATCCACGCACTCTCACGCGCCGCCCCTTTCCCGGCGAGTGAATCCCACGCGCAGCTCCTTTCTCCGGCGCGTGGAGGCGCGTGCGGCCGTGTTTTTGGACCGGACCACCACCATTCTTCTCGTCTTCTTGTCTTCTGTCTCGATCTATAATTATTTTTCTGATCAGAGGTCATTTGATATTCTGTTTGGTTGATTTTATCGCTGGTTGTTAACTTTTTTTGTTAAAGAATGGCTGAGCATGATAGTTCTTCGATCTTATCTGGTAAGAGCACACGTTCTATATCTCTTCTTGCTTCTTGCACTGATTTTAAAACCTCATGGATTTTGGATTCTGGTGCAACTGATCATATGGCTTGTCGTACTGAGTTATTTTGTTCTTATCATCCTACTGTTGGTAGTCATACTATATCCGTAGCTGATGGATCCCATAAATCAGTTATTGGTTCTGGTAACATTCAAATTCAACCTTTCTTGTTTCTTAAAAATGTTCTTTATGTTCCTCAGCTTTCTACTAATCTTATCTCCACTCAAAAACTTACAATTGATTTGAATTGTTCTATCACATTTTTTCCTTCTCATTGTCTTATTCAGGATCTTACCACGAAGAAGACAATTGGAGTTGCTAATGAACAGGATGGGTTGTATCATCTCCTTCCAGACCATGCTAGCAAAAATCAGTTATTAATGACACGTCATCCCTCTACTGCAGAGTCTATGATTTGGCTCCATCACAAGCGTCTCGGGCATCCACCATTTAGTCTTTTGAAGTCTATGTTCCCCTATCTGTTTCTCAATAAGTCGGTTGAGACCTTTCATTGTGATGTTTGTGAATTTGCAAAACACCATCGAGTGTCATTTCTTTCTAGCACTATTAAAAGCAGAGAACCTTTTTCTCTTATCCATTCTGATGTTTGGGGCCCTTCTAAAGTGCACAGTGTTTCAGGTGCTAGGTGGTTTGTTTCTTTTATTGACGATTGTACTCGGATAACATGGATATACTTGATGAAAGACAAGTATGAAGTACCAGAGATATTTATTCGGTTTCATTACATGGTTGAGACTCAGTTTGGTAAGGGTATTAAAAGACTCAGATCTGATAATGGTACTGAGTACGTCAATCAACGCCTGTCACAATTCATTTCAGACAGAGGTATGATTCATGAGCTCACATGTGTTGATACCCCTCAACAAAACGGGGTTGCTGAAAGGAAAAATCGTCACCTTCTTGAAGTTGCTAGAGCACTACTTTTTCAGACATCTGTTCCTAGTTCTTATTGGGGAGAAGCAGTATTAGCTGCAACTTTTTTGATCAACCGTTTACCTTCACGGGTCCTTAACAATATCAGTCCTATTCATTCCATGACTTCCTTCTTTCCTTCTGTTCCCATATTGCAGAGCCTTCTACCAAGAGTGTTTGGATGTGTTGCTTTTGTCCATGTTCATAAACAACATCGGAGTAAGTTGGATCCTAGGGCTCTTAAGTGTGTCTTCCTTGGTTATAACCCTTATAAAAAAGGGTACAAGTGTTATCATCCACCAAGTCGGAAATTTTTTGTTTCTATGGATGTCACCTTTCAAGAATCTGAATCTTATTTCCTGGGTCCTCATCGTCAGGGGGAGAATAGTTCTTCAGAAGACTCGTCCCCTTCCTTCTTTGAGTCTGGATCAATCTTCTCTCTTCCTAGTGTGTCTGCTCCTGGTGTGTCAGAACCTTCAAATACACCTGAGATACAACCCATACTGTCTCACCAGCAACCTCAATCGTCTGAACCACTGGTAAGTCCTGAATCTCCTATTTCTTCTGAATCTCCTGTTTCTGATTCTAATATTATTTCCTCTCATGATTTGTCTATTTCTTCTGATATCTCTAATGACTTACCCATTGCTTCTACTTCTGATGACTTACCTATTGCTCTTAGAAAAGGAAAAAGATCTTGTCACAAGAAAACTTGTTCCTCCTGTCCCTCTTGTACTCAATACCCTATCTCCCACTTTGTTTCCTCTGCTAATCTTTCTGTGCAGCACAAAAGCTTTGTTTCAGCACTAGATTCTATTGCAATCCCAAAATCAGTACATGAAGCCTTGAAAGATAGGAATTGGGCTCAAGCCATGCAAGAGGAGATGAATGCTTTGGAGAAAAATAAAACATGGGAGGTTATTGATAGACCCAACGGAAAGAAAGCAGTAGGGTGCAGATGGGTTTATACCCTGAAATATAATTCTGATGGCACTCTTGAGAGATATAAGGCTCGATTAGTGGCCAAAGGTTACACTCAAACCTATGGCATTGATTATGAAGAAACCTTTGCTCCAGTTGCAAAGATGAATACAGTGAGAATCTTGTTATCCCTTGCTGCCCATTACAATTGGGATATAAATCAATTTGATGTGAAAAATGCTTTCCTCAATGGTGAGTTAGAAGAAGAAGTCTACATGGAAATCCCGCCTGGTTTTGATTCTGTGAAGGGGCAAAATAAAGTTTGTAGATTAAAAAAGGCCTTGTATGGATTGAAGCAGTCACCTCGTGCTTGGTTTGGAAGATTTACTAAGGTTATGATGACCTTAGGATACAGACAGAGCCAAGGAGATCACACTCTTTTCTTCAAGCACTCCCAAAATGGGAAGCTTACTGTGCTCCTTGTATATGTTGATGATATTATTATCACATGTGATGATTTTGTGGAGAGACAGATTCTGCAAACACGGCTTGCCTCTGAGTTTGAAATCAAAGACCTTGGGAAACTGAGATATTTCCTAGGAATAGAAGTAGCTCATTCAAGCAAATGAATTTTTATCAGCCAGAGGAAATATGTTCTTGATCTTCTCAAAGAAACAGGAAAACTCGGGTGTAAACCCTCTAATACTCCTATTGAGCAGAATCACAAGATGGGCTATGAAGTAGAGAGTCCTCCAGTTGATAAAGGACAATATTAACGGCTAGTTGGGAAATTGATATATCTGGCCCATACTAGACCAGACCTAACTTATGCTGTTAGTGTTGTCAGTCAGTTTATGCACGATCCAAAAGAAAAACACATGCAGGCAGTAGAG
Source organism: Gastrolobium bilobum (assembly GCF_033153095.1). Lineage (NCBI taxonomy): Eukaryota > Viridiplantae > Streptophyta > Magnoliopsida > Fabales > Fabaceae > Gastrolobium > Gastrolobium bilobum. The sequence continues at coordinate 343,692 of NW_026898638.1, forward strand.
AGAATTCTTCAGTATCTTAAAGGTACTCCTGGTAAAGGATTGTTATTCCGACGTGATGGCAATCTATCTTTAGAAGTCTACACAGATGCTGATTATGCTGGATCCGTGACTGACCGTCGTTCTACCACTGGTTATTGCATGTTTCTTTGCGGTAACTTGGTGACATGGAGAAGTAAGAAACAAGATGTGGTTGCCAGATCAAGTGCAGAAGCTGAATTTCGAGCTATGGCTCAAGGCATTTGTGAGTTACTGTGGCTGAAAATTGTTCTTGATGATCTCAAAATAAAATGTGAGGGACCTATGAAGCTGCTATGTGATAATAAGTCCGCTATTTGTATAGCTCATAATCCAGTTCAACATGATCGGACTAAACATATTGAGGTTGACCGCCATTTCATCAAAGAGAAACTTGATAGCGGGTTGATTACCACTCCATACATTCCCACTGGGCGTCAATTGGCTGATCTATTAACAAAGGGGCTTCCTTCAGACAGATTTCAAGAACTTACTAGCAAGCTGGGAATGATAAATATTTATTCCTCAGCTTGAGGGGGAGTGTTGTAAATAATATTGATTTAGTTATTATTTAGTTTTTATTTAGTCATTTATTGTTGTATTGGGTCAAGCCCTTTGTTGTATTGGGCCAAGCCCATTAGGTTAAAAGTAGGTCAAATATTCTCTATAAATAGAGAACCCTTTGTACAGATTATTTACAATTCTATAATATATTAGAATACCCTTTTTCAAGTCTTGTGCGAATTGACTTCAGTTATTCCTCCTCAAGCTCTTGCTCCTAATATGAAACTGAGGGTACGTGGTTAATTGGTTATCATTGAGCACCTTTTTTATTATAATTTCTTACTTGGTTTAGTATGTTTTGCTGCTCTAGCTTTACTGGTGGCAGTGCTTCTATTCTCATATTATTTATATATATATATAGAGAGAGACTATGGGGCACTTTGGTGTTTCTGCAAGGAAGCAACTCTGTATCATATTATTTTTGGCACCTGTATTCACCTGGATATTTAGCCATAACTTAGTCACACAATTCACCCAATCAAATTTTTCATTAATTTCTTTGTTTACATCTTGATCATAGGTTACTTGGAAGATAGGCGTCCGGGCATCCATATGTGGTGACATCATTACTGGCAGAGACTATACTATTATGGGAACCAACTCTAGAGGCTGAAGCTCTTGCAGCTCAGAAGATAGTATTAGGATGGAGTCAATAGTTTGTGTAGAGCTGAAAAGCCCTTTCACTTTCCTTTTAGATTATCTGTATTCTAAAGATCTTCTTTGGACGAAAGAGGTTGCCATTGGTTCTCAGATGAAAAACAATAATAACTAATCTTTTACAAGAATCTAATTTTGGTTTGGTTTTGTTTTTAAAGAATCAATTATAATGCCTTTGATGTGGTTTTTAAAGAATCAGTTGTAATGCCTTTAATGTGTCTTAACTTAGATTTGATTATTTGGCTTCTGCACAAATAAAAGCAGCTGTTTTTGCTGCTTTTTTTTTTTAATTTTAAGCTAAAGCTCAACGGCGGTTATTCCGTCGGTTGAGAAAATTGACTCCAAATCGTGCAAATGGATTTAGTGGCCCCATTTTCACAGGCGGTTTTTAAAGTGACGTCAAAATTTTTGCTGGCTGTTTAAACCACCTCCGCTCATTAAAATAACCGACGTTAAACCCCAAATTCCCTGTAGTGTAAACCCAAGAAAAACTTAGTCACATCTCATCAACTATAGTATTGTTTACTGATATTTTTGTATTTCAAATTTTTTTTTACGAAGCCAATATATACAAAAGATGTTATTTGCACAATAATCATGAAACTAATTTTAGGATATTCAAAAAACCGAACACCGACTCAATCCAAACCGAAAAAAATTGGATTGGATCGGATCGGATTTGAAAAAAAATCTAAACCGAATGGATGATTACATGATCAAACCGAAGGGATTGGATCAGATGAGTTTTGCTTCCAAACCGATCCAATCCAGACCGCGAACACCCCTATATATATATATATATATATATATATATATATATATATATATATATAAAAGATAAAATTATTTCCTACATGAAAAATATTAATCTCATATATATAATTTATTGAAACAAAAGAAATGGATTGGGCCATGGGCTAAATGTAAAAGTGGGCTAGCCCAGTGTAGAGATCTTAAATATTCAACATAACAGTCTCCTTAAATTTATGAGAGTCAAATTTTTTTTTTTTTTTTTAAAATGCTTCCATAAATTCATGATTTCTTTATATATATATATATATATATATATATATATATATATATATATATATATAAAGGGAAAAATGTGTGTTATTGTAAACGATACATCATACATCCTTTCACTCTCACAAAGAGGTGAGACTCATATCCTTAAAACTTTTTCTTTCCATTTTCTCTTCCAGGATTTATCTCTTTTACTCACTTAAAATGACACAACTTTATATCCTTTAAAATGATATATATTTTTCCAATATATAAAACCATGATAGCTTCTTTATTAACTATATAAAGTTTTTTCTCTCTCTCTCTTGTTTTACATTTATATAACGTAGGCCTTTAAATAAAGGGAAATACAAGTCTTATGTTGCATGAGATTTGCTATCTTATGCCATAGACACAAAGCATGTGGGATCCACTTTTTAAAAAAAAAGTAAAAAAATAAATAAATGCAAGCACACCTTTTAATGTATGAGTAGGAGGGGTATGTTATCTAATATAACATGAGAAAAACATACCCCTTAAATAAAAGTTCAAATTTAACTAGGCTTTTATGTTTGCAAGTTTGAACCCAAATAAACAACAAAAATTCAATCATGGATAAAAGATAGGCAAAGGCCATCAGTTTGCAAAAATGATTAAAGCTTATTTAGGCAAAAGTAATGTTAACATAGACCTAGACTCACAATAAATTCTATACGTAGCAATGCATCTATTATTCGAGATATAATTTAAAATTATAAATTCGTATATGGCATAAAATTCAATTATACATACATTGCACTTTATAAAATTGAGCATATCTTATCTGACTTGACGAAGCGTATGGCAAACTCATTTGACTAAAAATTAGTTTTCTACTAGCATTTTAAATTGTTAATGTCTATTCGAGACGACTTCTTCCTTGTCGACCAATTAATTCAAGAAAACACAATTGTAAATAAGTTTTAAAGTAGGTGGTAACATAATACATTGAAATTAAAATGGATAAGTACAAGATATATACTCGGTCAATACTCAAACAAAATCAACACATGAAATAAATAACTGTCATGCTCTTTTAGCTGTGAGATCATCAGAGATATATAATATATACTTTTTTTTATGGATGTTCACTTATTAGTTCAAACTTTTAGGTGAAATATTTGTTTTACATGGTATCATAGTCCTCAAAAGTCACCAAGTTGATTCTCACCGCTCTACTTTTATTTTAGAGATATAATATAAAAACCTTTGATGAACCATCACTTATCAATTTAAACTTTTGGCTTCAATGGATTATTTTACACAATATTATTTGAATCAAACTTATATACTTATCTCTAGTGAGTAAGCATAAATTATTTTTATTCAAATTATCATTCCAAATACAAATAAACAAGGAGTGGGTTCACGAGGTTAACCTCCACAGGAAAAGCAAAAAAGCAGCAGATACATGACCTCAAAAGAGGAAACTAAGAAACAGTGTGACATCAATAATGAAAAACATAAACGTTGTACTCAACAACAGTATCCTGAGTTTTAGGATCAAAAAAGTGAGTCCTAGCTTCAGCATATCCCTTAGCAAACCTGAAAACACCACTGCCACCAATCACAGGCAACTCCCTAACCGTGTTATAAGCAACGTTCCTCCCCACGATTGTGATGCTGCTACCATTATACCTCCCTTCAAACAAGGCAAAGCTCATAACCATAAGAAGATCAAGCTCTGTCTGTGATGTAGATGCATAAAACCCTTCAGCTCTTCCAACAAGCTTTGAACTTAGTTCTGGTCCTAAGGTCAAAGCGTTGTCAATGATTCTAACCATACCAAAGGCATTGGCAGGGTTATACTTAGGGAGTGGTGGAACAATTACAACTGAGGTAGCGTTGTTTCCACCAACGATGTCTTGCCAATAGAATCTGAAGTGGCTTATTTTTTCTTTCTTTTCCATGGCCATCATCTCGCGGTCTAGTGAACGCACGAAACCGGTTTCTTCTGTGGAGACAGAGGTGAGTGTATAGGAAGAGAGGAGAAGGAAGAAGATGAGGTATTGGGTTGCCATGTTTTGGTGGTTATGAGATGTTGTTGTCACTCTAACAAAAGTGGGATGAAGAGAGCGAAGGGAATGAATGGAAGAATTTATAAGCTAAGATTGGGGAGCGAGGAAAGTTGGGAACCAAGTGAGTAGGTGTGAGTTTGGGTACTTTTGTTTATGCGATATATAAAACCATGCAAACTTGACCTAACACCTTAGTTTGTAGAAGGTTGACCGTAGACTTTAAGGCCAGAAGGCTACTCCTCGTAGGAACGTGCATTGAGTTTCGCTATCGGAGGAGGAAGGATGAGACTAATCTCCCATTTATGGAGAGAGACACGTCATTTGCCTTTAAAGATTTTTCAAGAATTTGCGACAGTATTTGAACCTCTGATCCAAGCAAATCCTTGAATTGAAAGCTCAATTGCCAACTTAGCTATCCTTAAGCTATTGGGACTTTGAATCGTTATCATTTAATGTTTGGGAATTAAGTGTGCGTAATTAACTGCAAAGTTAATTAGGAATGGATCAAGCTGAGAATATGCCACTGAAAATACTCATAATAAACTATATTTTGTAAAGTTTTAGATTAAAATTTGATGTTAAGGCTTAGTTTTTAGTTTATTTAGCACAACGACAAAAACAGGCGTCTTCATTTTCCATCATTTGAACTTTAAAACTTTGGAATGAGGAGAGATATTATAGGTAAAAACCCTTTTTTTAGAAGGAAGTCGTCTGATTCCATGGTTTAGAAAACAATTGAGAAGAAGCTTCTATGAAGTCATTGTGATGACTAGTCGTACCTTATGTTTAATTCTATATTAGGATATATATTGTGGTAGTGTCCTGAATTTTCATTTCGTTATAAACTAATATGAATTATTGGTTTTTGAATTGAAAATTTAAATGTAAGTTATGAACAATTAAGTCCTATTTAATTATTAGTAATTAAGTAAAGATAATTTAAATAAAGGAACGGATATATTAAAAATAAATTTATAAACTCAATTACGATACACTACTTTTTTAAAAAATGGAATAATTTTCTTTTAAAATAAAGAACGTGTTTTAATAATTCAAAATATTTAAATATATATCGAGTATATAAATAGTAATGAAGAAAAAATATCAGAGCATTTTGAATTATAAAATTATACGGACAGAACATGTTGGCACAAAAAAATGAAATTTTATTTGTTCAATATCATAGCGCATCAAACATTATCTATCATCACAAAAAGACGTCAATAAAAGACACAACAAAGCGTACATTTGATTGTTTACCGAAAAAAAAAAAAAAACGTACAATTGATTGATTTAAGGGTTAATTTTTTCTTCCAGGCTATTGCAGATAAGTTATCTGCAGTAAATTTAATACGACTTCGTTTTATGCAGAAATTATAGTGTTTTTTGTAATTTTAATTTATTTTAAAGTTATAATAATCTTTATATTTATAATTTTTTAAGATTTCAATATCAAAACAACGTCGTTTGAAGAATAATTATAGATACCTTATCTGCAGTAACTGCAGAAATATTTTCCCATTAATTTAATAACTGAAAATTAAAGTTTACTTTAAAATACAATTTAATTACATGAAATTTTCAGGAGCATAGGTCGCTATACCTTCGATGACACGTTGTTTGACCACTGATTGGTCGTAATTAAAAAAAGAAAAAAAGAAAGAAGAGTCAAAAGAAGAAAAAACTGATCGTGGTCCCCTCAATTGAATAAATGGTTAAAATAAATTAAAATATTTAAACTTATAAGAAAAATATGTATAATCAATATAAATAATTTGAATTTAAAAATGAAAAAAAGTTCATCAATGCCCTTGTGGTTTACTCAAGAATTATCTATACCCCAGTGATTTTATTTTTATCACATATGTCTTTATAGTTTGTAAAAAATAAAAAATCAGGTGATTCTGAAACAAACCACATGGGTATTGGTGAACTTTTTCCTTTAAAAATAAAAAAAAATAATTGGGGCCTTTGAAGAATTAGTTGACACTTGACAAGTAGCTATGTAGAAGAAAATTACATTTTATCACAAATAATTATTTATAAATTGTTCTTAAACAAATTAAATAATAATATCACAAAATATTAAAATTATAGTGATTTGAATAATTGGGACTAGCTGTTGAAGAATTAGTTGATACCACCTATTTAGAAAGAAATAAAAAAATTTAAATTTAATGAAGACTGCCAACACAAAAAAAAAATATATATATATAAGTGTCGCAACTGGATCGTGATGTGACGGAAAAAGATATTCAATGATTAAAACAATGGAGTTGCCACCAAAATTTATTTAGAAAAATATTGGATAAATCTTTTATTAAAGAAAATTGATATTTGAAAACAGAAATGGATTATGAGTAGGTAAGGTGTTAGCACCCTACATCGTCCGTTTAAAAGACGGTTACCTTATATTAATCATGCAAAATATTAATAAAAAAATTTAAATATTTGTTTCACCTCAAAGAATTAAATAACATTGATTCAAGAAAGGAAAACTAATTTTGGAAATTATTTTTGTGCTTGACGCGAAACGTCTCCGACTTATCTCTTGGTACAATAGGAAACTCAACGCTACGTCGTTCTGTAAAATATTTGTGTGTTAGTTGATTTTATTTTTGAAAATAATTTCAAGGGAATTCAATCAAAAGTTTTGGATTTGAAAGTTTGGATTATTAAGTTGTCATAGCTAAAATAAAGCTAACGAAATGCGTAGGGTTGACAAACCGTCTCGGCTAAGTTACCCCTTTTAATATAAATTTCATATTATTTTTTATTATATATTTTTACTGAATTTAAATGAATTTTGAATCACCAAACTGTCACAACTAAAATAAACTAAAATAAAGTACACGGAATTAACAAATCGTTACGGCTAAATTATCTCCTTGTAATAATCTTAGTGTTATAAGTTTCATTATTATAAATTTTCTAGGTAAATTTTGAATCACCAAGTCATCTCGGCTAAAATGAAACAAAATACACGAGATTAACAAATCGTCACAGTTATATCATTCCTATTATTTTAAATTTTATTTTGAAATACTGATAAATTTGTCTTTTGCGCTTTTTTTTTTTAAATTACTTATTCAATTCACACAATACATCAGAAATGCTAATAGGATGACAACAATACCATGTCTCATTTAACCTCCATCTAAACTACTTACACCTCAAAGCGGTCTGCAAGTGATACTGAATAATAACAATAATAAAAATAAATCTAATGGATTAACGGAAGGTAATGATGTGTGGGATATTTTACCGTGTAAATAAAATACATCACAAAATATTTGGCTCAGTTTATAAATGCATCACCGCATGACCAAACAACTATATTCCCATCCAAGAGTACAAAAAACAAATTTCGATGACTGCTATTCAGGTATATATATATGTCAGTGAGATTTACCCAAGAAACTGAGTATACTACTTTGGATTCATTATTTTATTAATAAAACTGCACTGACCACGACTTTGTAATTTGATCAATTAGCAACCATTATAGGTACTGCACTTTATTAGTTTTTTATATTCTTAACCATTCCATTCCAACCCTTTTTATCTCAACCTATTAAAGCATTTGGCGCACAACAGTATTAAGCCAACAACAACAAAAATTCTTCAACCTATCTAGATCATGTAAAGGTACGGTGACAAACAATTTATTATACACCGATATCGATATGAAACATGAGATATAACACGACATAACACTTTGACACGTTAATTCTAAAAAATATTAAATTTTGACATGTTAGTATATATTATATTTAATATTCAATAGTTTATAAAAAAATAAAGCTAATACCCATTAATTTTGCAAAGATACATAAGATATTCCAAATATTTATATTAAAATCAATAAAATAATAATGGTAATTCAATGAATCTAATAGTTTGAACTAAAAATGTAACGTAATACAACATTTGATCCCTTTTTTGAATATCTGTAACTCATGTTGGAGTGTTAGAAAGTGTCGGACACGACACGTCAGAGTTTTTAAAGTGTCGATACTTCATAGACTTTAATATTTGGAATCTAGACTAAGACAAAGTGGCCTACAATAGCTAATCAACGCAATAATAGTATTAGAAATATACATTAGTCACGTACAGGGAAATTTATTCCCTAGTCCCCTTCTCTCTCTTCCTCTCTCTCTCTCTCTCCTCCTCTCACTCTCTCAACGCGTGCATTGATCCCGGATCACATTATATTCGCTCCACGTACAGGTGTTGGATATAACATATCAAAAGAATAACCAATAAAATAGAAAAGAAGTAGGTTCTTTGACCCATTTGGGATTTTTACCCTTTTAATTTATCAATTTGGTATTTGATTCATGGTATTTACCAATGAGGGTCATTTAGTGATGCGAGAGGGACCCAGAGTCACTGAGTGCAGCTAACCTCCCCCCGAGTCATTCACATTCTTTTTTTTTTTTTCAATTGAGTGACTCCCTCTCCCATGGGGCACTCACATAATTGTGCTAAGTGACACAATCTCATTAGTCCCATTACTGTAAAATACCGGAAAATCATAACTTTTGACTCGGGTATCCAAATCAGATGATTTTTTTTATTTCACATAACTTTTTGAGATCTACGCAATGACACCTCATTTGACATATTTTATCTTCCATTAACATAGTTGAAGTTTGTAACAATAGTTTCACTTTTTTTACAGTTTGAACTATGTTTGTAAACGATAAAATAGTCAAATAAGGTGTCATTGCATAGATCTTGAAAAGTTATGTGAAATAAAAAAAATATCTGATTTGGATACCCGAGTCAAAAGTTGTGATTTTCCAAAGTTTTACGGTAACACGACTAACGAAATTGTGTCACTCGGCACAATCCTGAGAGTGCCCCAGGGGAGGAGAGCGTCACTCAATTGAAAAAAATAATAATTAAAGAATATGAGTGACGTGGAGGAGGGTAGCGGCACTCAGTGACACTGGGTCTCCCTCGCGTCACTAAATAATTTCCATTGATAAATAGCATGAATCAAATACCAAGTTGATAAATTAAAACCTCAAAAAACTCCAATTGAACAAAGAGCCAAAAGAAGTAAGCATGAACAAAAACTACATGGAAAACTAAACAAACAGTGAGATATGCATTTCACGATGCATTTTATTTTTTATTTTTATTTTTATTTTTTATTTTTGTAACAAAGGGAGGGGCTTTAAGTTTTTCTTTTTTCTAGTAACAAAGGGACTCTAAGTTTCTATTGCCAAAGATGAAACAGTGGAAGTATAGGGCATAGTAGCATGACAATAAGGTGAGGACCACCGACTTGAATATGAGCTATATGGAGAAGAGAAGACTCCATGTCACCGCGAAGACAACAATAAATTATTAAACTATAAGGAGTAATAGAAACTCACCTCGCTTGAAGCGTGAATCACCTTATCACCACCAAATTTTCCTTGCTCTCTTTCTGTTTGGAACCTTTTATCTCCTAAAATTTTTGTTTATGTGTACCTCCCTTTGGCTTCTAACTTTAATGCTTTCTTTGTATCCCTAGTATGTGATTTAGCAAGCACATGGAGTCAGTGTATGAAGATAAAAATCTCTAGCAATGTTGATCACTCAAAACTTTTTTTTTTTGTTCGTGTTTCTCTTATGGTCTCCTTTCAGTGTTTGTTCCTCTCTTTTTCTCTTCTTCCTGATCCCGGCCAAAAAAAAAGTCCCCTACTGATCTGGATAAATATTATACAAGTACAAGGCCCAAACTAAAAGCCTTTACTACTAAGAAAGCTCATAGTCAATGAAGGCTGCACAACCCACCTTTCCAAGCTGCACAATATTTATGACAGCAAAGACACCTCTATAGCAGCAAGCTCATGACAACCAGCAAGCTCCTCAACCTTAAAGACACCATGACAGCAAGCTCCTCAACATTTAATCATGACAGCCATACTACTTTGGCACCATGGAACCTTTGCCTTCACCATGAAGAAAGGCATCTTCCAAGCACACATCACTCCACTATAAATACATGTATCAACACTAAGGTACATAATCTTCTCCTACATAATCAAACCTGCTTGAACCATATCTGACTTGAGCATCGGAGTGTCTTGCAGGTACACTCCCATCCCGTTCCATTGAAGACCCATGGGATAAAGCGGCCCAACTGCAAGATGCTCTGACTCAAGACGGACGGTTCCAGGCTTATGTAGAGGAAGGTCGCATGATCGGCCCAGTTGTAAAGATTTGGTTTGATCATTGGCGCCGTCTATAGGAAGAGATAAACTTCAACTCCTACCCAACAAAGGTACATGTTATCTGCCTTGAGCTTTTTATTTACAGGTAGTTATTGAATTTGTTGGGTTAAATTTTAATGAGATAAAAATAGAAAATAGAAAATAGAAATGTGAAGAGTTTTCTGGTGAAGAGTCATGTCCTTAAGTTTGTGTTAGTGGACATTCATGAGTTTGAAGTTATGTCAGTTAGAATATTAATGAGTCAGTTATGTCAGTTAGAATATTAATGAGTCAGTTATAAAGTAATGAGGGTGTTATGTGTGGAGTTATGTTGGTCAGTTTTATAGCTTATAAATAGCGTTTGATAGTTTGTATGAAATGTAGATAAAGAGAAAAAGAGAAAGAGCAAGAAAGCAAGAATAGAAAAGAAAAGTTTTTTTTGTAGATACACAAGTCTAGTTGTCTCTTGCATCTGTGTCGATATTCAATTCTTACAAATTGGTATCAGAGCTATGGAGAAAAAGAGCGAGTTGGAGGTGCCACTCTTCCATGGAGATAAGGATGAAGCATTAGATTGGCTTCTCTGTTTGAAGGAACATTTTCGGAAAGAAAAAATATGGACGGAGAACAAATGGTAGGTAGCCATGAGAAGACTCAGAGAACTGCCGCGACTTTAATAATATGTGGAAGGATTTTCTAATGGCCTTCGTAACAAAATACTTGCCTGGACGTTTTGATCTGATTAATGAAGAAGATGAAATCTTCAATGATGATGAAGATGAGGAAAATGATGCGGATGAAGAAGAGACCGAGATGGTGGAATCCGAGGTTGCCAACGGCAACGCATCCGCGGAGGAGATTGATGTGTCAGAACGCGTAAGAGACGACTCGGAGAAGAAGACGATGGAGATGACTGCAGCCGAAGGAGCCGAGATAGAAGAGGAGGAGAACAAGGGAGCCGAGATGGAAGAGGAGGAGAACAAATGAGCCGAGATAGAAGACGAGGAGAACGAAGGAGCCGAGATCGAAGCAGAGAAGGACGGGAACGACGAGTCCATGGTCGAGGTAGAAGACTTCGTGGAACCTGAGTGTCTGGAGACAGAGTCGAAAATCGGAAAGGAGATTGAGAAGCCGAGGTGCTTGATGGAGACCGGCATAGAGGAGACCGCGAATCCGAGTTCCGTGTTGATAACCGGGTTGGGTGTGATCCTGGCTAAATCACCGAGTTCATGTTTTGGAGAAGAGCTCGACTCCGGTGTGATGAGGTTGATGTCGGAGACCGACATATGCGCGGTTCGGGTTGGAAGTCAGAAGTCGGAGACTGCATTGAATTTATGGTGGAAGTGGAAGATGTCGACACCACCGAAAAGAGACCATTTCCCTGGAGGACGGTGGTCTGAGATTCCATTGATGAGTTGCGTGGAAGCTCTTCTCGATGAAGAAGAACCCAACGATGAAGAAACTGAGAGCGAAAAAATGGAAGGTGTGATTGTGGATAGGGAACCCGGCGATGAGGAGCCTAGAGTTACTTTTATGGTAGAATCATTTTGGCTGAAGCGTAAACCAGAAGAAGATCGTGGGGCAGAATCAGAAAATGATGCGTTGAGTTATTTGCTTGATGATGGGAATCAACGGTCCTCAGTGAGTGATGGGGTTACTGTGGTTGAAGAGTTATTTTAGCACATGTTGAATCTGAAATTATTAAAATTGGCATAGGTGTTGTAAAACTAATGGGACGTTATAGTGATACAGATACTGATCAGTATGATGACTTGTGTGATGATCATACGTGTAAGAATGGATGTGGAAGTATATCGGAGGATAAGGTCGAAGGAGAAAAATTCAAGATTGTCTATCTTCCACCAATGAAGGAACCGCCAGACAAAATTTTTTTTTGAAGAAAGGAGTGTAACATGGAAGCAGTGCAAAAAAAATCAACCGATGGAAAATTCAAAAAAGAAGAATTAAAATTTAAGGGGGAGTTTTGTTGGGTTAAATTTTAATGAGATAAAAATAGAAAATAGAAAATAGAAATGTGAAGAGTTTTCTGGTGAAGATCCACTAGGGCTAGCCTAGTGGTGTGGGTGTGTGTAATATGGTGTGTGAGTGTGTGGTTGTGTGTTCTATTCCCTGTAACCTACAAAAAAAAAAGAGTTTTCTGGTGAAGAGTCATGTCCTTAAGTTTGTGTTAGTGGACATTCATGAGTTTGAAGTTATGTTAGTTAGAATATTAATGAGTCAGTTATGTCAGTTATAAAGTAATGAGAGTGTTACATGTGGAGTTATGTTGGTCAGTTTTATAGCTTATAAATAGCCTTTGATAGTTTATATGAAATGTAGATAAAGAGAAAAGAGAGAAAGAGCAAGAAAGCAAAAATAGAAAAATAAAATAAAATTTGTAGATACACAAATCTAATTGTCTCTTGCATCTGTGTGAATATTCAATTCTAACAGAATTTCATCATCTCGTAAAGATGTTAGTCCTCCCGTAGTGATAATACTCATCCAGAGTATCATAGCGCGATGCTGGCAAATTTAGCACCATGAAGAAAAATAGTGTTCGTATTACTTAATAGAAAGTAACACAGGGAGCTGTGAGAATTATTATAAACAATGGTGAAAAGTTATTACAGCGCCTGATAAGCTATGGATTAAAAACTTCAATCGAAGTATCGCGCTATGGTTTTACGATGAAGATAATCTCTGTGATAAAGTATTCTCGGCAAGGGAGTGACATACGTGTCATGAGTATGAGACATAGTAAAACCCATATGGTGAACTCCACAAAACAGCCTCATGGGGTCCATTACGCGGTTAACATGTGGCGAATATTTGGTTCCCAAAATGACTAAAAAGGACACATGTACCACTGACTTCCTCTACCACCGACACATGTCCACACAAACAAGTTATATGATTATGGTGACACGTACAAGGTCCATGGTCTAACCAATAATACAATTGGGCGATAGGAAATCCAAAATCGCGCAATGATAAAGATGATACTCCAATAAAACTGATAGGAAAAGTGGCTGGAGCGCGATGCTTTAACAAGAGCGCAATGTACAGCAAGCTCCTCACTTCTTAATGCCATTTGCAGGGCGCGATGCTTTGGGCGTTTTTGGACAAAGATTATTTATCTTATTCTACATGGGGCCAAGCCTTTAACACCATATATTATAGAATATTAATCCTATTCTACAGTGCATGATGCTATGAGTGTTTTTTACACAATCTGATTATTCTAAAGTGGCTATTATGTTTCCAATATGGTATAGCAGTACAAAGTTCAGGCCCAGGACACGTATGTTTTGTCCGTCTCCCTTAAATTGACACATGGTGTTTACGTGTCCAACATCATACTAAAATTCCAAGAAGTGATAGAAGCTTAGCTTATCTCCATGCTTATCTCCATGCCTATATGCCTCGTCCATCTTTTGGCACGTACTAGGCCCATGCTATATATATATATATATATATATATATATATATATATAGATATATATAGTATACTAGTAGAGATTCATATGCGCAATGTTTATAAGATTCATAGTGTATACTAGTATAAAGATCCTGAATGCTCTAAAGCATGGACGGTTCAGATTAATATGCTTAGTTAACGTATTAATAACTATGGATGGTTCATTACATAGCTATTGCGCGCAAGGGAAGGGCGAATGAGAGGTTTCAAGGATCGTACTGCCACAGTGTCAAGGTTCATTGCTGACCAAAGATGTCGCTATTGGTTTGATTTCAACGAGTTATTGTTCAGTAGGGAAGGTTAAAGTTCATTACTATAGTTATTTCCATACTCGCCCAAGTTGTTATAGTATATCATGCGATGGATTTCAATGATCACATGGATTATAGTATATCACATGTCGCGGTTTGAAGTAATCTTTTAATATCATCGCGGATTGCAGGACTTTTCTTTATGAATAGTTACCTCCTATGGGATGGACTTGAGAAATTCTTATTACGAGAGGAAATTTGCGCGATGATTATTTTGAATATCTCTTTTGATCCTTTATCAACATATGTTGGGTCGAAAATTAAGCATTTGTGAAAATCAGGCGCAAGACTTGCGGAATATCAGTGCAAAACAGAGACATATGAAAAGCATATGAATCTTGCATAGCGCGATAACAATTTCTAATCATTGATGTCAAGACTTTTTGATGCGCGATGCCCATATGTTGAGTTACGGTGGTGCGCGATGCTCATCTTAGCACAATGAGCTGAGAATCAAATCTTCATATTCCTACAAATTCTGCTTTGCTTTCAAAGTTTTCTTCAGGTGCTTCGTACCTAATGGCTATCCTCTTGACAAAATAAGGGGCGCAAATTTGAGACCATGCGAGCACTAAACCATCCATGATCTACTCAGAAAGAGAGTGCACTCTACGAAAGTGGGATACCGCGGTGCTACTTAAATCCCAAATGGAATCATCTGTAAGATAAACCTCGCGGTGCTACCACGCGGTGCTAAAGCTGTTTTTGAATCTTTACGGTTAAATTTTATAAATTTTAGAATAATGATATAAGCAATATCTTGGTATGTCACGAGCACGTGCATAAAGGTTAAAGATTCATTTGGTTACAGATGCTTTATAAGACCACCGCTTCACCAACTTCAGTCATGACAAAAAGGCCATGTTATCCCGCATGAATACATGCTGTATGTACTTAATCATGCGACATGTCACTTGATTTATATGGCAATACTTTCTGCACCAGCCTTGTGAGCCAAGATTCTCCATGGTATATAGCCTTTTGAAGCATCTATATTTGGAGACCATGTTAAACCCAATGTTGGTATTGGTCAGAAAGGTTGCACCGTATGCGCAATGTGTATCCGCAACAAAGTATCAGAATATGTTTGCGCCATAAAATATTGGAATCATTCCCACTGGTTAAAGGGACTCCAGATCGTCCCGTGCTATTAAGACACCTAACATCTTGAATGATTATTGTTATTATTATTCCCTTTCATTCATATCAATGCGTTTTTCTATCCTGGGAAAAGGTACATCAATCATATTGTTATGACTATTCTGCCAGTATACACCATATACCTTAGCGTGATACTTAAAAGCAAGATTTATCTTGCAAATGGCGAACACATTCCCAAATGCGCGTAAGACTTATCTTAGCACAATGCTCCATGAAAAATGATCACGAGAAGAAAGCTGTCGTGTATATTATCTTATGAATTATTTTGCCCTGTGTTTTGAAAGTTGCAGGGATCCATGAATACAAGATCTGAATCTCGCCTACCAGGATTCATGAACAGTGAAGATATTAAATCTTACTAGGGTGCAGATAGACGTCAAAAAGTTTTATCTAACTTATATTCTTATATAGAATTACCTTGAATGTCTCTGTTATGAAAACTCATGAAAGTTGCAGGGACCATGAACAGTGACGATCTCAATCTCACTGAGAATGCAGATAGACTTAGAACAGTTTATCTGATTTATATGCTCTTATCTTAAGGTATCTTAACTACTTCTATTGTGAAATCCATAAGAGATTGCAGGGCTCCATGACTGTTAAAAGGCGAAGACAAAAATATCGCGTGAAACACAGAACACAGACAAACTCAAAAACAAATGCTACATTTCCTATCAGCAACATTTTTATTTTAACATGATCTTGTTACAATTATCATCTCCATGATATAATGTTATTATTTTGTGAGATCTATGGAAATTACAGGTTTCTCCAAACAGAAGAAAAGTACTCCAAGCCAAAGCGCAATGAAGAACATAATAGGATTCCTTCCAAGGATCCTCCAAGTAACAGGATTCCTCTCACGGATCCTATCAAATAACAGGATTCTCACACGAATCCTCCAAGTAACAGGATTCCTCTCAAGGATCCTATCAAATAACAGGGTTCTCCCACGAATCCTCCAAGTAACAGGATTCCTCTCAAGGATCCTATCAAATAACAGGATTCTCTCACGAATACTCCTAGTAACAGGATTTCTCTCATGGATCCTATCAACAAACAGGATTCTCTCACGAATCCTCCAAGTAATAGGAGTCCTCTCAAGGATCCTATCAAATAACAGGGTTCTCCCACGAATCCTCCAAGTAACAGGATTCCTCTCAAGGATCCTATCAAATAACAGGATTCTCTCACGAATCCTCCAAATAACAGGATTCTTCTCAAGGATCTTATCAAATACAAGGATTCCCCATACGAATCCTCCAATCACCAGACTCCCTCACAAGGATCCTCTAAACGGATCGAAACTATTCACATCGCGATCCTCCAAGTTCTATCACGATTCTCCATGATCAAGCATGATACAAGGCAGGACGAATCCCACCTAGGGTCAAACTCCTTCCTAAAGCACGATACATCTGGCATACGTCATTACATCTCGACAACATGCCAATAACAAAGGTACACAAAATATATGCATTATGAATTATGAACTGTATAACAATGCAGAATACAATAATAAAGCTCTCAAGCACCTATACAAAAGTATAGACCATAGTTCTTGATAAAGGAACAAGCGCAATGAATCTTTCAGATTGATAAACAGACAAATAATCTCACAAAGACTTATACATCTCGCTCGTCATGCCTTCGGCATAAGCAACAAGATGGGGGGGTTTCTGATCTGGATAAATATTATACAAGTACAAGGCCTAAACTAAAAGCCTTTACTACTAAGAAAGCTCATAGTCAATGAAGGCTGCACAGCCCACCTCTCCAAGCTGCACAATATTTATGACAGCAAAGACACCTCTATAGCAGCAAGCTCATGACAACCAGCAAGCTCCTCAACCTTAAAGACACCATGACAACAAGCTCCTCAACATTTAATCATGGCAGCCATACTACTTTGGCACCAAGAAACCTTTGCCTTCACCATGAAGAAAGGCATCTTCCAAGCACACATCACTCCACTATAAATACATGTATCAACACTAAGGTACATAATCTTCTCCTACATAACCAAACCTGCTTGAACCATATCTGACTTGAGCGTCGGAGTGTCTTGCAGGTACACCCCCCATCGCGTTCCATTGAAGACCCATGGGATAAAGCGACCCAACTGCAAGATGCTCTGACTCAAGACGGACGGTTCCAGGCTTGTGTAGAGGAAGATCACATGATCGGCCCAGTTGTAAAGATTTGGTCCGATCACCTACCAATCGAAGTCTCTCTCCTATTTATAGAATAACCTCTCTTGCTTTTTTCTGATTTTTTTCTTTCCTTCCTGATCACGGCTCCCTAGTTTTTTTCTTATCCTGAACGTTATTCCCTGAACGCTTCTCACGTGGAATTATTTGAAAAGAATCCAACTTGATTGACAAGGGCGATGAAGGAAGGTGGTTGATGAAACCCACACAAGGGGGTTATTGTAGTAACAACAAAAGAAGCTGGTAATTTCTATTTACTTTTTTTTTGGTGGGGTGGGGTTTTGCAACTAAAATAGAAATAATACTAATAAAAAAGGACTAAGAGACTAGATAAAATAAGGAAATTTATTAAATAAATTTTACTTTTTATATTTATTTATATATATATATATAAAGTAAAATTTTTTTAATAAATTTCTTTATTTTATGTATATTATTTATTTTTTGGTATGTGAGGATAAAATTGAGTGGTTACAGCTGCTCCTATTTACTTATCTTTAGTGGAGAATATGAAGAACTGTAATTTTCAAATTATCATTAAAGAATAAGTAAAGACGTGAACTCTCATTTTTGTCCAGGAAACATATGCGGTGGTGGATATTAAGGTGTAAAGACAAAAAATGACGAGCAAAGAAGCTCAAAAGGTAAACAATGATGGCACGGGGGCCTAAAAGGTAAACATATGCGAGATTGAGATCCCGACTAAAATGGGAGAAAATAAGTATGCACGGTATAAGCTTTTAATTTTAGGTTATCAAGCTGTCACAACTAAAATAAATCAAAATTGGACTATAAGATTAATAAGTCGTCGCGACTAAATTAATCTTAAAATAAATAGTTGTGGGAAAGGGGACTCAGCTCTAATGAGTGTGTGATAGAGGACCCAAATAATATGGCGTGGGACCGAGGACCCAAATTGAGCTTAAAAATAAATGGTGCGGGCTATTTAGACCAAAATTGAGCTGAAAAATGAATGGAGTGGGGGGAATGGACCCGTCTTGGTAGAAATTTAAAGGTGCGGGGGAATGAACCCGTCTTGGAAGAATTTTAAAGGTGCGGGGGAATGGACCCATCTTAGCAGAAAATTAAAAGTGCGGGAGAATGGACCCGTCGAGACAAAAATTAAAAGTGCGGGGGAATTGACCCGCCATGACAGAAATTTAAAGGTGTGGAGGAATGGACCCACATTGACAGAAATTTAAAGGTGCAGGGGAATGGACCTGTCTTGGCAGAAAATTAAAGGTGCAGGGGAATGGACTCGTCTTGGCAGAAATTTAAAGGTGCGAGGGAATGGATCCGTCTTGACAGAAAATTAAAGGTGCGGGGGAATGGACCCGTCGAGACAGAATTTTAAAGGTGCGAGGAATGGACCCGTCGTAGAAGAAATTTAAAGGTGCGGGCTTGAACCCGTCTTGACAGAAATTTAAAGTTTGTGGCTTGATCCTGTCTGGACAGAAATTTAAAGGTGCAGACTTGAACCCATCTTGGCAGAAATTAAAGGTGCAGACTTGAACCCGTCTTTAGCTGAAAATTAGAGGTGCAGGCTTGGACCCGTCTTGAGCTGAAAAATTAAAGGTGCGAGCTTAAACCCATCTTTAGCTGAAGATTAAAGGTGCGGGTTTGGACCCGTCTTTAGCAGAAATATAAAAGTGCAGACTTGAACCCATCTTTAGCTGGTTTGGGCTTGAACCCGATTTTTTATCATGATATGCAATGCATGTAGAAAATCTTGAAAATTTCAAACTTTGAGTTTATTTTTTTTTCTAGCAAGCCTTATTGTGAAAATTCACTAAGTATGAGAAATATTCTGACTATGTTATTTTCCTCGAAAGTTTCAATACTTCAAAAAACATTTAAAGTCAAATTCATGCAATCTCAAACTCATTGACATGCAATCTAATTCTCACACTAGTGTTTGATTTGTACTCTTTCATTTGTGGATATATCTGACTTGTTTACTTCATGAGTATTTTTTCACAAATCTTGACGTAAGACATTGAGCCTTCTTGAACATGGAGAATGTGCTCATTTATAGCTCTTGACCACAAGTGTCAAACCTTCTTGACGAAGAGGAATGATTGAGAAGTCATTTGTAGCCTTCCTTATAAATTGAAATCCAATTAATTTCCTTTGGCCTGAATTGTTAATTTGAGAGATTGTCACCAAATTGTTAAATCATGTTATTGTACCTATATTCTCTTTCTTTGAAACATCATTCAACTAACATGCATAACTTCAAAAGGTTGAAAATGATTGGAAAACTTGAGATCTCAAAAAGAATGTGGGTATTTAAGTGAAAGGTGGTAGATGATGATACGAATGGAGGATCATGGAGGGTTAAGTGTTTGCCTCGGTCTAGATTCCTTTGTTCTTTTTTGAGAGATTCCTTTGAACCAATGGACATTATATCTGTAAAAGCTCTTTATTTGATGATATTATGGTGCTGCCCTAGTATTTGTTTTTCTCGATCCAGTTGAATTTCTCTTGAATGAATGAGTCATCAAAATGACCTTTTGCTAGAAAGCCAGTGTGAGTTTCCTTTTACCAAATTGTGTGCCTTTGACTTGCCTTAAAATTTGCCTAGTCTGCCTTTGTGAATTTTCAACCTAATGAGCTTATCTTTCCTTCTATTTTTTCTCATGCCTTAACTTTTGCTTAGGTAGCCCTTGCGGGTTTTCAACCTAACAGGCATTTTTGTTTTATTTATTTATTTTGTCTTCTATGGTCTGAGAAGATTTTTCTTTAAAGACTGGACCATATGTTTGTACCATGCTTAAAGATGTCTTCTTGGCAGATGCTCTCTTAAATTATTACCAAGAGAATTCAAGTGTAAACAGTAGGGAGAATTTTTCCCAAGTATTTAATGGTTAGGCCAAATGGGTTGCACCAAACTTTAGCTACAAAATTCGAAGAAATTGTCCCAGGGAATGTCAATCTTAACTAAGTTAATTCTGAGTTGCTGAGCTTATTGAGTTTGCCCCAGTGTATGCCAAACTATAAAGTATTTCTCTGAGAGGTTTTTATCTCTCTCATCATTTTTCATTTTTTTTATATATCAACTTGCCTTGACTTAGTGAATTTTTTTCTTCCTTTCCTTTTTTTTTTGTTTGTGTTCAAAAAGGATATTAATTTGAGCTTGTGTATGAATCTCGAATAGTTTCCTTTTGACTTTCTTCGTTTTTGGAAACATTGTTCATCATTTACGAGCTTAGAGAATTGCATTATTTCATCATATCCATGACTACTCATGCCCATTATAACATAGGAATCAATCAAATGAGGGTTTGACTTGAGAAAATTCTTAGAACTTGGAGCAGTGTAGGCATTAGGAAGGTTTTTGGTATTTTGATTGAATGCGTGTGACACATGTTTGTAAAACGTTTTGTGATCAATAAAATATTTCTGAATACTTTAGTCTAGATATAGCATCCCATCGCGTCAAGGGGTGTGAACTAGGATATTTCGGGTGTCTTTCTCTCATTAATTTGAATTCTGAATTTTCTTTATAGCAGTGAAAGTAAAATTGTTTCTGGTTTGAAACTGGTATAGTTGTTCTCTATTTAATTAAAAAGTGCTGTAACAATTTTCTGGTCATATATTTTGTACTGTAGCAGATTTACTATTCTAATATAAGTGTTGTAGCATTTAATTATTTTTCTGATCATCGGACATTAATCCTTTTCTGTTTTGTATGAGAAGTTAAGTTGCGTTTACTCTTTGTTTAAAAAGGCCAGGTACTTCTCTGCTATTATATATTATAAAGAAATTTATAGGGCATATAGAGACATTAAGTAAAATAGTAAAACTGTTATATTCATGTGACTGTTATAACTGAATTAATTTTTGCAAAATAAACTGAGGACCGCCAATTTAATTGTGTTAGTGTGCTGCTTGAACTCATAAGTTCCACTTTGTATAGCCATATTAATTTTAAAGATCTACTTGCAAAAAGCTTTTGAAAAAATTAGAACATCTATTCACCCTCCGTCTAGGTGTTTTTTAAGCGTCCTAAGTAAGAAGTCACTTGTTCAACAAATCAAACTTATGCTTATCTCTAGTGAGTAAGCATAAAATTATTATTATTCATATTATCATTGCAACCACAAATACACCACAAACACACAAGGAGTAGGTCAAACTCCACAGGAAAAGCAAGTAAATTAAAAGCAGCTGATACATGACCTTAAAAGAGGAAACTAAGAAACAGTGAGACATCAATAATGGGAAACATAAACGTTGTACTCCACAACAGTATTCAGAGTTTTAGGATCAAAGAAGTGAGTCCTAGCTTCTGCATATCCCTTAGCAAACCTGAAAACCCCACTTCCACCAATCACAGGCATCTCCCTAACCGTGTTATAAACTGAGTTCCTTCCCACAATGGTGATGCTGCTACCATTATACCTCCCCTCAAACAAGACAAAGTTCATAGCCATAAGAAGATCAAGCCCTGTCTGTGATGTAGATACATAAATCCCTTCAGATCTTCCCACAAGTTTTGAACTTAGTTCTGGTCCTAAGGTCAAAGCATTGAAGATGAGTGTAACCATACCAAAGGCATAGGCAGGGTTATACTTAGGGAGCGGTGGAACAATTTCAACTGAGGTGACATTGTTTCCACTAACGATGTTTTGCCAATAGAATCTGAAGTGGCTGAAGCATTCTTTCTTCTGCATGCCCATCATCTCGCGGTCTAGTGAACGCACGAAACCGGTTTCTTCTGTGGAGACAGAGGTGAGTGTATAGGAAGAGAGGAGAAGGAAGAAGATGAGGTATTGGGTTGCCATGTTTTGGTGGTTATGAGATGTTATTGTTACTCTAACAAAAGGTGGGATAAAGAGAGTGGACAGAATGAATGCAAGAATTTATAAGCTAAGATTGGGGAGTGTGAAAAGTTGGGAAGCAAGTGAGTTGGTGTGTGTTTGGGTACTTTCGTTTACGAGATATTATATAAAAACATGCAAACTTGACCTAACACCTTAGTTTGTAGAAGGGTTGATTGTAAACTTTATAACCGAAATAATATGCTACCAAAGTTTTTTTTTTTTTAAATAGATATCAACCGGTGTCCAAAGTCTTATTAGATTTGTCTAATGCAATTTCGGGTTTCAACCTCTATATTTTCTGTAAGAGTTATGACTACTATCCTTTAGGCTACTATCAAAGTTTTTATATTTAAGCTATTGGGAATTTGAATCATTATCATTTATTGTTTGGGAATTAAATTTGTGTAATTAATTGCAAAGTTAGCTACGAATGGATCAAGCTGAGAATATGCACTGAAAATTCTCATATTAAACTATATTTTTTAAGGTTTTAGATTAAAATTTGATGTTAAGGCTTAGTTTTTTGTTTATTTAGAACAACGGCAAAAACAGGCATCTTCACTTTCCATCATTTGAACTTTAAAAAACTTTGGTACGAGGAGAGATATTATAGATAAAAACGTTTTGTTTTAGAAGGAAGTCGTCTGATTCCATGGTTTAGAAAACAATTGGGAAGAAGCTTCTATGAAGTCATTGTGATGACTAGTCGTGCCTCATATTTAATTCTTTATTAGGATATATATTGTGGTAGTGTCCTGAATTTTCATTTCCTTATAAACTAATACATGTCCTGAATTTTAATTTCCTTATAAATTAAGGGGAGGTTATACTTACTACTTTTTTTTTCTTACTTCCTCTTACTACTAAATCTTAACCGTTGACTTCCGTCAGTCTAACGGTTATAATTTATTGGGTCACACTTATTAATTAATTATTAAATTCCAATAAATTATAACTGTTACATTGACGAAAATCAACGGTTAAGATTTGATAGTAAGATGTAGTAAGAAAAAAAAATAGTAAATATAACATTTCCCATAAATATGAATTATTGGTTTTTAAAATGAAAATCTAAATGTAAGTTGTGAATAATTAAGTCCTATTTATTTATGAATAATTAAGTAAGGATAATTTCAATAAGGGAACTTGTATATTAAAAATAAATTTATAAACTCAATTACGATACACTGCTTTTAAAAAATGGAATATTTTCTTTTAAAATAAATAACGTGTTTTACTAATTCAAAATATTTGAATAATCTCGAGTATATAAATATTTTAAAAATTTGTAATATTACCCGACTCGAATTATATTAATGAATATAATCTATAAAATAGTAAAGAAGAAAAGATATCAGAGCATTTTGAATTATAAAATTATACGGACAGAACATATTGGCAGAAAAAATTGAAATTTTATTTGTTCAATCATAGCACATCAAACGTTATCTACCATCACAAAAAGACGCCGATAAAAAGACAGGTACAACAAAGCTTTTATTTGATTAATTTAATAACTGAAAATTTTACTTTCAAAAAAAATTTAATTACTGCATATTTCACGAGCATAGGTCGCTATACCCTCAATGCCACGCTTAGTACATTTTTTTAAAATAAAATAAAAAATACTCAGCGTATCAATGAAGGTATAGCCGCTAGCGTGCTCATGAAATTTCCAGTAATTAAATTGTTTTTGAAAGTAAATTTTTCAGTTATTAAAATAAAGTAAAAGTGTGTGTCATTTTAAATGACTTAAAGTTATGTCATTTTAAAAGTGAGATAGACACAAAATTAATTTTTTAATTAAAATATAAATTAAAAAAATCACTCACTTTCTCTCCCGTGATTTTCATTTCTTGTGTCTATCTCTATTCTAAAATGACATAACTTATGTCATTTAAAATGACAAATATCAAACCCTTAAAATAAAATAATAAAGAAAGAAGAGTTAAAAGAAGAAAAAAAACAGATCATGGTCCCCTCAAATATTTAAAATAAGTGTAAAGATCATTTTGGATCCCGATAAAAAATACGGTCCTTATTTTAGTTTCTTATAAAAAAAAATTAGTCGTCTGGTCCCTATGAAATTTAAAGTGGATCCATTTTTGTCCTTTTGAAGAACTAATATGGGTCTTTTTTGAATTTGTGAGGGACCACAATTTCAACTAAATGAGTCTATTTTAAATTTCTTAGGAACCTCGAGACTAATTTTTTTTTGTAAGGGAATAAAGTATGGACCGTACTTTTGTTAGGGACTCAAAAAGTGCTTTACTCTTAAAATAATTTAAAATATTTAAACTTGCAAGAAAAATATGTATAATTAATATAAAAAATAATTTGAATTTAAAAATTAATATAAATTAAAAACGTAAACCACTCTTAACAGTATATATATATATATATATATATATATATATATATATATATATATATATATATATATATATATATATATATATATATATATATAGAGGTAGGATCCTTTGACACCAGTGTTAAAATTTAAATTTGTCCCTTCATCTGAAAGTCGTTAGATAAAAAAAGATCAATGGTGTCACATGCTTACAAATCAGAGTCGTTAATCTTTTTTTATCTAACGGCTATTGGATGAGGTGTCAAATTTGAAATTTGACACTGGTGTCAAAGGATCCTATCATATATATATATATATATATATATATATATATATATATATATATATATATATATATGGGGTGCATCTGGTGTCCAGTCATAGAATATAAGGTTTTGTCTAGTCATCACTTTATAACTATATATGTGCTCTTAGGAGGATATAATTATAATATTAAAGTCAATTTTCTCTCTCTTTATGAAAAATTTATGAAGAGAGAGAGAAAAAATAACTTAAAAAAAGTATGGACCGTACTTTTGTTAGGGACTCAAAAAGGGCTTTACTCTTAAAATAATTTAAAATATTCAAACTTGCAAGAAAAATATGTATAATTAATATAAATAATTTGAATTTAAAAATTAATATAAATTAAAAACGTAAACCACTCTTAACAGTATATATATATATATATATATATATATATATATATATATATATATATATATATATATATATATATATATATAGAGGTAGGATCCTTTGACACCAGTGTCAAAATTCAAATTTGACACCTCATCTGAAAGTCGTTAGATCAAAAAAGATCAATAGTGTCACATTCTTACAAATCAGAGTCGTGTATCTTTTTTTATCTAACGGCTCTCGGATGAGGTGTCAAATTTGAAATTTGACACTGGTGTCAAAGGATCCTACCTCATATATATATATATATATATATATATATATATATATATGGGATGCATCTGGTGTCCAGTCATAGAATATAAGATTTTGTCTAGTCATCACTTTATAACTATATATGTGCTCTTAGGAGGATATAATTATAATATTAAAGTTAATTTTCTCACTCTTTATGGAAAATTTATGAAGAGAGAGAGAAAAAATAACTTAAAAAAAGTATGGACCGTACTTTTGTTAGGGACTCAAAAAGGGCTTTACTCTTAAAATAATTTAAAATATTCAAACTTGCAAGAAAAATATGTATAATTAATATAAATAATTTGAATTTAAAAATTAATATAAATTAAAAACGTAAACCACTCTTAACAGTATATATATATAGAGGTAGGATCCTTTGACACCAGTGTCAAAATTCAAATTTGACACCTCATCTGAAAGTCGTTAGATCAAAAAAGATCAATGGTGTCACATGCTTACAATTAGGGGTGTTCGCGGTCTGGATTGGATCGGTTTTGAAGCAAAAAACCGTCCGATCCAATTCTTTCGGTTTGGTCATTACATCATCCGATCGGTTTGAATTTTTTTTCAAATCCGATCCAATTTTTTTCGGTTTGGATTGGATCGGTTTTCGGTTTTTTGAAAAGCCAAAAAAACAAAACTTAAAAGAATTATTTTTAAAAAAGTGATGATGTTTCAAAACATTTCAAAATTCAAACGGTTATCAGAATTGGTTCACATGTCTTGTACATCAGTTAAAGGCTCAAAGATTATGTCACAGCCACACAAAATCAAAGATTATGTGAAACGGTTACCAGAATTGGTTCACATGGATTAGAAGCAGAAGAACTGCAGAGAACGCGAGAGATCTTAAAAACGTTATGTCACAGCCACACAAAATAAAAGGCGATTGTTTGAAACCAACGAAAAATGAAGGAAAATATTATTGCTTCATCACACGAATAACGGGAAGAAATTTAGAAATTTGCTTTGCTATACCTTTATCATTCCCTTGATGCAAATAAAATCAAGTGTTATAGTACCTTTGTTATATGTTTATTTGGCTGTTTAACGGAAGAGACAAACGTTGAATTTTGAGAAGAAAGAGATATGCTACTGGTGCCAGAGTGTGAGTGACTGAGAAGAGTGAGAGACTAAGAGGACGGCAAGAGTGAGTTTGGATGGATTAAGTTTAGAACTTTGGGTGGGTTTAAAACTGATGGGCTAACGCACGAGTGGGTTTAAAACTTTGGGCCGGCTATTATTTGGGATAGGTAATAGGTATAATTTGGTAAAAAAAAGTTTGGATCGGTTTGGATTGGATCGGTTTTCAACATCAAAACCGAAAACCGATCCAATCCAGTAATTTTTTTCGGTTTTTTTCGGTTTTCGGTTTTTCGGTTTTCGGTTATTTCGGTTTTTCGGTTCGGTTTTTGCGGTTTAAATCGGTTTGGATCGGTTTATAACACCCCTACTTACAATTCAGAGTCGTTGATCTTTTTTTATCTAACGGCTCTCGGATGAGGTGTCAAATTTGAAATTTGACACTGGTGTCAAATGATCCTACCGCATATATATATATATATATATATATATATATATATATATATATATATATATATATATATATATATATATATGGGGTGCATCTGGTGTCCAGTCATAGAATATAAGGTTTTGTCTAGTTATTTTTTTTCTCTCTCTCTTCATAAATTTATAAAAAATTTATGAAGAGAGAGATCATAAATTTATAAAAAATGTATGAAGAGAGAGAGAAAAAAAATAACTTTAATATTATAACTATATATGTACTTCCCATCGTACAAATTATAAGGAGGTAACAAGACAAAACCTTATATCCTGTCACGGGACAAACAATAAACCATATATATATATCAACTTACATCAGTGTAAGAATAATAAATTTTAAATTCAATCTTAATCGTTGATTTCCTTCAATCAAACGGTTAAGATTGATTGGGCTATTTTCATGAATTAACTATTAATTATTAATAAATTACAATGTCAGATTTAAAGAAATCAACGGTTGAGATTGAGTGTAAGGTTCATTACTTTTACACTAGTGTAAGAAGATCTTTCTCCTATATATATATATATATATATATATATATATATATATATATTCAATTTAAGTATAGATTTTTTTTTCGAAAGTAAGATTGTCACACAAAAAAACCAAATAAGGGTAAATAAACTCTTAAAATTTAGTAAATTAAGATCATGATATATTTTAAATTAAGTAGAACTATATTTAACCTTATTTATTCACTTTAAAGATAAATTTTTAAATAAGCTTTATCCAATTAAATATATAAGTGTGTATATATGTTATATCTTTTATTACAGAAAAATATTTCTGCAATTACTGCAGATAAGTTATGTGCATTTACTCCCAAAATGACGTCGTTTTGGGATTGAAAAATTAAAAAATTATAATTATAAAGACTAAAATAACCCTGAAATAAATTAAAATTACAAAAACACCATGATTTTCGCTCCAAAACGACATCGTATTGGGATTACTGCAGATAACTTATCTGCAGTAACTGCAGAAAAAATGAACTTTTTTTATTAAAACACAAAAAGAAATAATAAGTAGTGCAAGGCTGAGAAAACCGATAAAGTGCTTCTTAGGGTATGCATGACAACCATTTTGTTCATCGACACTGTTTTCAAAAAGAAACAATTTTTTTGTGTGTGCCTTGGAACAGTTTTTGAGAAAGAAATTGTGTTTGATAATATGTTCTATTTTTATTTCGAGAATGAGAATTGCGTTTGATAACACAATAAATAATATAATAAAAAATAATTCCTGTTAGGCATAAAAAAATTTTGGATCATCATTTTTCTTTCCATATGGTGTGGTGGTGTGGCAATGGTGGCAACGACGGTAGTAATGATGGTGGTGTAGTGATGGTAGTGGTGTGTCGGTAGTGGCTGCGGCAATAATGGTGGCGATGGTGGAGGTAGTGACTACGGTGGTGGTTGGTGGCGGTGGTGGTAGTGGTGGAAGTGACGACGACACTGGTGGTACTACGACGACGACAACGTTGGTGGTGGTGGTCGTGGTCATGTCGGGATGATGGTGGTGGTGATGATGATAGTAGTGGCGGAGAATGATTGACAGAGACAAGTGTTTATCATTTTGTGTACGGGAATAAAAAAGCAAAAAAAAAATTGATTCTTTTTTCTGTTCCCCAGCACAAAAATTAAATCGGTTCATCCCGGGAGCAAAAAAGTGAACTTGTTTTATCAAATGAGTTTTCTATCCATTTCTGTTTCCAAGAACAGAAATAAAAAAAAAATGATTCCGAGAAAGTGGTCATGCACACCCTTAGAATAAAAGCTCAATGTCATTTATAACTACTTTAACTCAAGGAGTCATATTAGGGACCCTAATGTATATACATTGTTAACTAATTACTAAACTGATTTATCTTTTACAGTCAACTATTTATTGATTTTATCATTTATTCAACTGATTTATTAGATTGCCTTTTGGATTTGGTTCATGTTTAACATTCGATTTAAGGGATAGGTTATTTTGTCTACCCTTATTTTGTCTATCTTTACCTACCTCTTTTAACACCGTTAGATTACAATTTAATCTAACAATGGTAATTCATGGGATAAAATAAACCCTTTTACCTTTTCCTTTCTCTCTCCTCCCACCCTTTCGATGACAATCATCTTCCAATCTGAAGGAATGACAGAAGCCCACAAAAATGTTATATTTCTTAAAAATTGTAGTCCAATAGCAAGACTTAGAATGTTTCACTTTTCGAATCGGTTTAATATGTCCTTATAAGAATATATCATGAATATCAAATTCATTTGGGAAAAGACTTATGATGTAAATGTAAATACGAAGTGATAATAGACTAAAATGACCTGTATCAATGATCTTCGGTAGATAGGATTGAATTGCCGATGGCAAATTTTGGAGACCATCCTTGGCTTGGATGGACCGTCCTATAGTTGTGTGACGACTGATTAATTGATTATTGTGTCAAGCGTGTGGTGATGTCTCCGTGTGATTCCACAGCCAGTTCCTCGCCTTTTATTTCATCGCTACGGGCTAGGAAAGCCTTGTGAGCAGGGACATTGATTATGTCATATTGGGAGGTTGGTGAGTGGGACACAGGAGGATGTTGCTGGCGTTCCTGTGGTGAGGGAATTCCTCGAAGTATTCTCCGAGGAGATTCCTGAGTTTTTGCCACAGCGGGAGATAGAGTTTTCCATTGTTTTGTTGCCTGGTGTGGGGTCTATCTCATTAGCCCTATATCGGATGTCGCCACCAGAGTTGGCTGAGTTAAAGTAGCATTGTGAAGGTCTTTCGGCGAAAGGCTCCACCCGACCGAGCGTGTCTACATGGGGAGCACCAGTCATTGTTGTTAGTAGGTAAGATGCCTTACGCCATTACTATCATGATGGTGCTTTGTTCGAGAATGTTGAATTCTCTTCTTGGAAGACTAAGTGTGTAACACTTGGACTTTGTGGCTAGGCCACGTGTGATCTTGTATATACGAGGCAGTGCATGTGCAATTTGTTTGTGAGTTGAATGGTCTCCATGACTCTAGGATCGTAAGTTGATTAGTGATAAGCTTCATAAGTAGTTGGCATGTTAACACCAGGGGCAGTGTAAAGCATGACATGATGTACGATAAACTGTAATAATATATCAATGTTATTTCACCTTTGGCTGACTCTTGATTTTGCAGATACCATAGAGATTGAGGTATACCATTACATAGAATTTTTGGTTTATATTGCTATGGAAATTGAAAATTTTGCAGGTGTACGTGAACTAAGGTACGTTACTATGTGAATGAGTATGTTAACTAGCATGTATTGGTTGAAATGAACATGATTATGATTTCGTACTGTGAAATGAATATAAATTTGTTTTGGGGTTATTGATTATAAATTGTAAGTCTTGTCGAGGTTAAAGTCATGGAATTGAACCAAACTCACTCAAGTTTTGTGTGGGTTAGAGTAGGTGGGGTTAGATCACCTCTTTTGAGAGAGTGACTGGTGATCCCAGTGTGTCGAGCGAAGCTTTTGATGTCTTCGTGAAGTTTCGAGTTTTGACGATGACTTCCCTGTTTAAGGGTGCACTTCTCGAGATGGAGACTGTGAGAGTCAAGAATGAGCTTATGGAAAAGATCCAAGAGGCGCAAGTGGAGATAGTGCCTTGATTACGTGAAGAACCAAGACGGTTTGTCTTGGAATGAGGATGGACTTCTGTCGTTTCAGAAGCGGATCGTGATTCCTCGAGGTCCTTTAACCGAAAAGGTTATGGATGAGGCCCATAAGGGCCAGTTTACTGTTCACCCTGGTGCGAAAAAGATGTATCAAGACCTGAAGAGGAATTTCTGGTGGCCAAGAATGAAGAAGGACATAGCGGTGTATGTGTCCAAGTGTTTGATTTGCCAGAAAGAGAAGATTGAACACCAGAAGCCGTCTGGTAAACTTCAACCTCTTGAGATTCCAGAGTGGAAATGGGAGAGCATTTCCATGGACTTCGTTGTGGGTTTGCCGAAGACTCAGGTTGGCTGCGACTCTATATTGGTCATTATGGACAGACTGACGAAGTCTGCCCATTTTCTTCCAGTGAAGGTGAGCTTTACTACTGAGCAGTTGGCCAAACTGTATGTTCGCGAGATCGTGAGACTTCACGGAGTGCCCGAGAGTATCATAAGTGATTGGGACCCGAAGTTCACATCTCGGTTCTGGGAGGCACTGTAGGAAATTTTTGGGACTCAGTTGAGACTGAGTACAACCTATCACCCTCAGACTGATGGACAGACTGAGCGGACAATCCAGACCTTGGAGGACATGTTGAGGGCTTGCACATTGGAGTAGGGTTCAACATAAGATAGGTACCTTCCGTTGGTGAAGTTTTCGTATAACAACAATTTCCATGCTAGCCTGGGCATGGCACCCTACGAGGTGTTGTATGGTAGGAGGTGTCGTACTCCTACCTGCTGGTCTGAGGTTGGAGATCGTGAGTTGTTAGGCTTGGACTTCGTCCAAGATACCACCCTGCAGATCCAGATGATCAGGGAAAAAACGAAAGCAGGTGCAGAATCGCCTGAAGAGTTACTATGATGTTAAGCATCGTCCACTGGAGTTTAGTGAGGGTGAGCACGTGTTTGTGAGACTTTCACCTGTCACCGGTGTTGGTCGGGTACTCGGAGTGAGGAAGCTGAGCCCGCGATATATTGGGCCATACCAGATCCTCGGTAGAGTAGGACATGTTGCCTACCGGCTTGCCTTGCCTCCGAACTTGGCCAACATCCAGAACGTGTTTCACGTGTCTCAGCTTCCTTCGTAAGCTTGTAGCGGATCCTTCGCACGTGGTGCAACCAGATGTTGTGGAGGTTCGGGAGAACCTAAAGACTCCTGTCGGACCACTCAAGATTCTCGATCGTGGCGAGAAGAAGTTGAGGAGCAAAATCATTTCGATAGTCAAGGTGCAGTGGACTGGAAGAACTCCTGAGGAGTGTACTTGGGAGCGAGAGGACGATGTACTTGGGAGCGAGAGGACGAGCTTCTTCGGCAGTATCCCAATTTTCGAGACAGGTATATTCTGATTTTGAGGACAAAATCCTAAAAAGGTGGGGTGAATGTAAGAACCTGCACTGTTAATTAAGGAAATTAATTAATTAATTGTGTGAAATTAGGAAATAATTCCATAATTTACCCTAATATTTATGATAAGGCTTAAATAATTATGGTAAGTGTTTATTAAAGCTGAAAGTCGCTTTTCTGACGAAAAGTGCAGATACCGGTTCTGCTACTCTGTATAAATGTGTACCGATAAAGTTTCCCGAAAAATTAAAATAAGTGCATGAATATTCCTCGAATAATATCTAGGACTGTGATTTCAAGTTCAAGTTAAAATAATGAGAACTGATGCCAGAACTGATACTGGCTATGAAAAAGCGCATACCGAAAAGGTGCTGCGAAAAATAAAATAAAAATATGATAAATCTTGTAAAATTGAGTAGGTTCAAAATCTTAATTTTCGGATTAAAATGCTAAGCGTAACATTTAGCACTAATACAGTGCGATTAAGACTTAAGTGACTCTATATAGATAATGGCACATGATCCTAGGTCATTTGTTGCCTCCTACGTGAATATTTCTCTGAGCTTCAGCTGCTGCCTCCCTTGCCACCCTCTCCTCTCTTCATTTTGTGAGCCAAGGAGCCACCTTTCTCTTTGAAACCTTCACCTAAACACCATTGTTGTTTGAGAGTTGGTCTTGTGAGGGTGTTGTGTACTCCTTTGTGGTGTGTGAGCTTCTGAGTTGGAGAAGGGTGGGCTGACCTTGTTGGTTTGGGTTGTGGGATCTTGGGGTTTGCTTTTTAAGCTTCAAAGTGTGATCCTTGTAGAAAAAAACCATCATTTGGTGTGTCATTTTCGTGCTCTTGAAAGTCAAAACCTTTGGGGTTGAAGGGAGAGCACCTCCTTGTTCTAGTTTGAGCTTGGATAAGTGTCACCAACCTTGATCTTGAGTTTTCTTGGTGTAAAGGTGAATTCTTGGCATGTTAATGAGTTTAACAAGTATGTAATCTGTATATGAACCTTGAACAGAGTAAAAATGCATGCTTTAACGTTTTAATGGTTAAAAGATGAACCTTTGGAGTGATATCTCGCATAATGCAGAAACTGCATTCTGTCGCGAAATATCCAGATATTGATATCCGAATATTGGGTTTTGTGATTTCCAGATATGGATATCTGGATATGGGGTTCTGTGATATCCGGATATTGATATCCGGATATGCTCCCGACAAATATCCAGATATTCTGGGTTTTCGAAGAACAGTAGCTATATTGTTCATACAGAACAGAGTTGTGGGTTTGTGGACCCTAGATTGATGAAGTGGGACTTCTGTAATAATTAAAGTAAGTCAGAATGTAAGTGGTTAAGGGCTTGTGGCTTTGTTAGAAGCCTAAAGACATGAAACGTAAAGAAAAGGCGTTGTCTTATGTTGTATGCTTGTAGAGTTGATTTTTGATATAATGATTGGTCCATAACAGATTGTGATTCTGCTGTGTTTGGACTTTGAGCTTATGTGGACTCTTGGCATTGGATAGTTAGCTTGCAAGGTAAGCTTTCGTGTCCTCGATTTAGCCATTGTTGGTTCCACCATGTCCCATGGGGGATGGTTTATATGCATGATGTTGTTTTCATGTATTGTTTTGATAAATGCTATTGAGTTGTTATATGTGAGTGCCTTTATGATATGCATGTGGTGTTCCACCTATATGGTAAGCCTGAGTATGTGGGGACATACAAGATGGTGAGGCTGTGGTTGAGGTGCAAGCGGTGTTCCTTGTACTTATTGTGGAGTTGTAGACGTACGTCCTGCATTTCTCTGGCCAGTAGAATAGTTAAAACACACATGACATGAATATCTGTTGCACTGCATAGTTTAGAACTTATGTTGGATTATTGCTTTTGAACTTATATTGCACATGTAAATGAGCTTGGGGTGGAAGATTCTTGAGGACCACTTGTCTTACTGAGATTTCTTGTTTAGAGATCTCACCCCATGTTTGGGGGCGCTTATTTCAGGTTCAGGTAACTTGGGGGCTGATGCCTCTGGCGGCAGGAGGCCAAAGCTTAGTTGATTATATTTATGTTGTATGCTGACATGACTGGATTTGGATGCTGTTTATATTTTCTGCCGTTATATTGATTTTTGAGTTGAGACTCTTGTTGGGCTTGATGCCTTATTTGGCGAGCATGGGGTTTGTCCATGCCGCTTTGATGTTAGTACTTTTGAGCTTGAGTTGTATAAACTATTAGGGTTGTCTGGTCTACGTGTTGTAATTCCGTGACTAGAGACATATTGATGTTATTTAGTTAATGAGGAATTTCAGTTAGTTGTTTTATTATAATTTACATACAGGCAATGTTTTGGAAAATGATTAAGTAATCAAGTTGGTAATTAATAATGACGTCATAATTGAAAAGAAAAAGATATTCCACAATTTTTAATTAAGCGCCGCTTAATACGATGATATGATAACATACCGGATATATACGGGGTGTTACAGCTTTAATCAAGCAATGATTGAGGATGCTGTGGGTTTCTCTTGCGGCATCTGAATTCTCTGGAAAGATGAATGTTGTTCTGTTAAGCTTATTGAAAAAATAATCAATATATCCAAAACAAGCTTTTCAAGTTTTGAAAAATACCTATGGGATTTTGGACCTCTGGGATATTATCCATCAACAAGCTTTGAAAACTGATTTTGAGATTAAAAGAACAATAAAACTTGTTTGAATGTAGTTAGTTTTAAAGTTATAAAGAATCTATAGTTATTTACAAAAATACCATTAATGAAGTTTCATAATTCTAATATTGCCATCACAAAGTAATTTATAATTAAAAAAATAGACTTATTTACCAAAATGCCATTGATGATATTTACTATTTGCTTTTCAAGTTCCTTGATACTGAAATTTTAGGGATTTTGATAGATATATCATTATCTTGATTTTTTGCATTTATCATGCAATCTTGGAGTTTGATTTGTGCCTTATATGATATATCTAATGTGATAAGACACTGTAATCTTTGATTAATTCTCTTGTGACAAATCTGAAATTCTGTTTTGTGTGTTAAAGTGAAGTAATCGTGTGTGAAAAACTTGTCCAAGGTGTGTTAGGTGTGACTAAGTGGGTTGGCGACCTTTGCTTGGCTTAAGATTGTTTCTCAAGGGTTAAAGCCTCAAGATGGAGTTCTTTTGTGAGAGGAGTTGGTGAACTCTAGGTTTGACTTGAGAAAATTCTTAGAGCTTGGAGCAATGTAGGCACTATAAAGGTTTTTGGTATTTTGATTGATTGTGTGTGTGGTCTCGTGCTTGTAAAATGTTGTTTTTGTGGTCAATAAAATATCTACGAATACTTCAGTCTAGACGTAGCATCCCATTGTACTAAGGGGTGTGAATCAGGATATTTCGTGTATCGTTCTCTCATTAATTTGAATTTTGAATTTTCTTTATAGAGTATAAAATAACATTGTTTCTAGTTTGAAACTACTATAATTGTTCTCTAGTGAATTAAAAAGTGTTGTAATAGTTTTCTGGTCATATATTTTGTACTGTAGCAGATTTACTATTCTAATATAAAGGCTCGTTTGGTGGACATGATAAGATAAGGGTAGGAGATGATATGAGGTTGATAAGGGTAGGATATGATATGGGGCTGATAAGTCTATATCATGTCATGTGTTTGATGAGCACCTGATTAGCAATCTGATAAGATTATGTAGAAGGAGAAAGGAGAAAGAAAAAACAAAATATAATGCAATAAATACAAATATAATGGGTAGCGTGGGGATATATTGGGTAACGTGGGGATATTTTGGGTATCCAATATTGGTATCCTATCTTGTTGAATCCTAACTCAGCTCCTCTCATAGGATAAGAAATCATGTATTGGATAGGATAAAATGAGACAATATATTGACCCATTAAGCTAATCATATCCTATTGACCCACTAAACAAGAGATAAAAGTAGGATATGATAAGTTATCATATTCTATATTCTTTATCAGGTGCTCCAAACAGGCCCTAAGTGTTGTAACATTTAATTGTTTTTCTGATCATTGGACATTAATCATTTTCTGTTTTGTATAAGAAGTTAAGCTGCGTTTACTCTTTGTTTAAAAAGGCCAAATACTTCTATGCTATTATATAGAAATTTATAGGGCATATAAAGACATTAAGTAAAGTAGTAAAACTGTTATATTTATGTGACTGTTAACTAAATTGATTTTTGCAAAACAAATTGAGGACACTCAATTTAATTGTGTTGGTGTGCTGCTTGAACTCATAAGTTCAAGTTTGTCAGGCATATTAATTTTAAAGATCTACTTACAAAAAGCTTTTGAAAAAATTAGAAGATCTTCTTAGAATCTGAATCGATCCACATTAACCAGAATAAGGGAATGAATGAAAAACCCAGTTAAGTTTCTACACACAGTGAGTTTAAATATGACATCACCAATCTAACTAACTAATCCTAAACTGAAGGAAAAGGCCCAGTACAAATAAGCCCAATTAACATATAAGCCCAGGCAGTAAATAAAGCTAACTAACTTGAAACAGAAAACAGAAATAGAAAACAAAATGCTACATCAACACACCCCTCAAGTTGGAAGGTGAATATCCTTAAACCCCAACTTGTCTATGAAGTCACGAAAATGAGTAGGATGAAGGGCTTTGGTAAACATGTCTGCAAGCTGTTGAGATGAGGCAATAGGTATCAAATGAATCAGTCCTTGCAGAATATGATGGCGTGTAACATGACAATCAAGCTCTATGTGTTTGCTTCTTTCATGAAAGGAAGGATTATGGGCCAAATGAACTGCAGCATGATTGTCACAATAAAGCATAGCAGGACCAGAAACGGGAACACGAAGATCATGTAAAATATAGGTGAGCCATTGGATCTCACAAGTCAAAGAGGCTAAGGCACGGTATTCTGCTTCAGCGGAGGATCGACTCACAGTGGTTTGCTTCTTGGATTTCCAAGAAATCAAAGAGGTGCCAAGAAAGACACAAAACCCAGTAATAGAGCGACGAGTATCCAAGCATGTGGCCCAATCAGCATCACTGAAACCAGAAAGCGTAAGAGAGCTACTAGAAGAGAAGAATAACCCCTTGCCAGGAGACCCCTTTAGATATCTGAGTACTCGAATGGCAGCATCAAAATGAGCTATCATTGGGTTAGCCACAAATTGGCTAAGCTGTTGCACAGCAAAAGATATGTCTGGTCGAGTATTAGCAAGATACAATAGACGCCCCACAAGTCTACGATATGATGCAGGATCAGCACAAGGATCACCTTGATTCTGACATAAACGTAGGGTAGGCTCCATTGGTGTGGAGGTAGCCTTGGCCCCAAGCAAACCACTATCGGCAAGCAGTTCTAGAACATATTTCCATTGATTAACAACAATTCCATGAGGTGACCGAGATATTTCAAGACCAAGAAAAAATTTCAAAGGTCCTAAGTCTTTGATGCAGAACTGTTGATCAAGGTGTTGTTTAACAGAATTGATCTCATCCATATTGTCACCAACCAGGACCATGTCATCAACATATACCAGTAATGCAGTAAAAGTACCATTGCTAACCTTGGTGAATAAGGAGTGATCAGCTGAAGATTGGGTGTATCCAAGGAGCAGAAGTTCAGTGGTGAGACGAGCATTCCACTGACGACTAGCTTGCTTAAGCCCATAGAGTGATTTTTGGAGTTTACATACTTGGTTTGGAGAGGGAGGAGAGACCCCATCTGGAACAGACATGTAAACTTCTTCTAGGAGGTCACCATGGAGAAAAGCGTTGTTAATATCAAGTTGTTCCATGAAAAAGCCACGAGCTGCAGCAACTGCTAATAGCAACCGAATAGTGGTTAGTTTTGCAACAGGGGAGAAGGTTTCAAAATAGTCTACACCTTCCATTTGATCATATCCCTTCGCAACAAGACGTGCCTTGTATCTAGAAATGGAGCCATCTTGATGATGTTTGATTTTGTAGACCCATTTAGAGCCAATTGGACGTTTACCATGAGGTAAATCTACAAAAGTCCAGGTTTGATTTTTGTTTAAAGCATGTATCTCTTCAGCCATGGCAGTAACCCATTCACTAGATTGTGATGCCTGTTTGTATGTGCGAGGTTCAATGAAAGAACTAATGTTGTGACAGAAAGATGAGTGTTCAGCTGAACACTTGGTGTAAGAGAGCACTGAAGAAATTGGATGATCAGTAGAAACAGCTGAATTGTTGCACAAGTAGTCTTGTAGATGTTTTGGTGGAATGCTAAACCTGTTGGACCTTCGGGGAACAGTAGGAAGTTGAGAGTGATCATTAGATAATATATTTGCAGGTATAGATATAGAAGAATCATCACTACTGTCATTGGTTGATCCATCATGTTGTGGTGTATCACGCGGAGTAGGCGCACTGTCAGATAAATGATCTGCTGCTGATAATGGCTGATGAGTAAGAGCTGGTAGAGATATAGGAGTGTCTCTACTGCTGCTGTGTGGT
Source organism: Gastrolobium bilobum (assembly GCF_033153095.1). Lineage (NCBI taxonomy): Eukaryota > Viridiplantae > Streptophyta > Magnoliopsida > Fabales > Fabaceae > Gastrolobium > Gastrolobium bilobum. The sequence continues at coordinate 382,557 of NW_026898638.1, forward strand.
GCATCATATGTAACAGAAGACTCAATTACAAATGGTAAGCATTGAACATTACCTGAGTGTTCTGTAGATTGATCAGTTGAAAAGGGAAAGAAACCTTCATGGAAAATCACATTTCTTGAAAGGAAAATCTGCTTAGATAACACATCATACAATATGTATCCTTTTACTCTATCTTTGTGACCTAGATAGAGGCATTTCCTAGCTCTAGCATCAAATTTAAGACGCCCACTGACAGTGGTTGAGGCAAAAGCTAAACATCCAAATACTTTAAGATGAGTAAGTATTGGTGGCTTATTATATAGCAACTCATAGGGAGATTTGTTGTGCAAGACAGGTGAACTAAGCCGATTAATAAGATGTATGGCATGCATAATACAATATGACCACATACTCTTTGGAATATTACTTTGAAAAAGTAAGGCTCTGGCAATATTTAATATATGCTGATGCTTCCTCTCCACTGTTCCATTTTGCTGTGGAGTCTCAATGCATGTGGTTTGATGGACTATTCCTTTTTGAGCAAAAAACTCATTCATTAAGAATTCTTGCCCATTGTCACTTCGAAAAGTTTTGACAGTAATACCAAACTGATTTTCAATGAGTGTAACAAAGGATCTAATGTGATTTCTGGTTTCAGCTTTAGATGTCATAAGTATGCCCCAAGTAAACCGTGTGTGATCATCTACTATAGTCAAAAGGTATCTATGCCCATGAAAGGATGGAATCGAGTATGGCCCCCAAATATCAATATGAACTAAATCAAAAGCTGAACTTGAAATACTGGAACTAGTATTGAAAGGTAATTTCTTCTGTTTAGCTAAATGGCATATGTCACATGGATCATCTGTATCTTTACAAGAAATGAAAGGGTGTTGAGCTATCATGGCTCTTATTACAGACTTTGAGCAGTGTCCTAATCGAGAATGCCATATATCAATGGTTGAAGACTGCATTGCTACTTTCTTATTCTGAGCAGTATTGCCCCATAGTCCTTCTCCCTTTGTGCCATCAGAATTGCTGCAATGTTGATTGAGGATATAGAGACCTCTCTCTAACTTAGCTGAACCAATCGTTAGCCTGTAAGGTATTTGCTGAATGATACATTGAAGATGCTGGAAAATCACAGTACAATTAGTGTCTTGAATCAATTTATTTATTGAAATCAAATTGACCTTGAATTCTTCAACATATAACATATTTGTCAATGTTAAAGTCTTGGAAAGAATAACAGTTCCAGAATGAAAAGATAACACCTGTTTTCCATTAGGTAGAGTGATAGCTATTGGTTCAATCTTTTGAATGTATGACAAACTGTCCATGGAATGAGTGATGTGATCGGTTGCTCCAGTATCTAAAATCCATTGAATTCTAGATTTACCTGAAGATGAACCAGTGGTCTCAGCATTGAGGACCTTAGCTTCTACCATGTTGCTGATATGAGGGGAACCTTGTTGCACAGATTGTTGTATCATTCCAAGGATGGTTTGATACTGATCCTTTGTGAAGGCTTCTTTAGAATCTGGTTGCAAAGCTGCATGATGGTGTGGAACAGTAGGATCGTGATTCTGGTTTACATCAACCACATTGGCCTTGTGTGCTACATTTGGCCTATAATCAAAACTTGGCCTGTAATCAGTATTTCTCTGTTTGAAACCTGGTGGATAGCCATGCTTCTCAAAGCATGTCTCCACCGTATGACTTGTCCTTCCACAATAAGTACACAGTCTATTTGAACCTGTTCTCCCTCGACCAACATAGGATCCACGTCCTCTGCCACGTGCTTGATAAGGTTGTGATCGTCCTCTACCTTGATCAGCAGAATTGTAGAAAGTTTTTGGACCTTCAAAATTAAGAGAGTTACCTTCTAGTTGCAACTGCCTCTCTTGTTGTATGACCATCGAGAAAACTCGATTAATTGATGGCAAAGGATCCATCAACATAACCTGAGACCTTACATGACTGAATCATTCATTTAATCCTTTAAGGAAGCGAATAGAGTAATCTCTTTCACGGATACTCCTAACCTTCAAAGCAATTGAACAACAAGGTTTAATGCATTTGCATGTTGGTGTTGGCTGTAACGCTTCAAGCTCATCCCATAGGATCTTGACTCGTGTGTAGTAATCAGAGATGCTACTGTCTCCTTGATGCATCCTATAAATCTCATCCTGTAGATCTGAGATTTTGAAGATATCTGACTGAGAGAACCTCTCTCGGAGGTCGTTCCATACATCTGAGGCTCAATCCATCCATAAGATCGACTGTGAAATAGATTGAGTTATGGAGTGATGTAACCATGACAGCACCATGGTGTTACATCGTTCCCATGCAGCGAAATAAGGATCAGAAGGATCTGGAACAGAGATAGTTCCATTGACAAAAGAGAGTTTATTCTTCGATATTAAAGCCATTTTCATAGATCTGGCCCAATTGTGGTAGTTCTTTCCATCCATGAGTGAAGATACCAAAACTAAAGAAGGATTCTCATTAGGATGCACATAGTAAGTACTACCTGGATTTGAAGGATCATCAACGATCGGAACATGTGTTGCAGAAGGAAAAATCTGATTTGTAACAATCGATATTCGATTTGTTACATTCTCTTGATTTATGTCGGAACTCTGATTCGCCATCTATTCACTTCAGTGAGTGCATGCAAGCTAAATCAAGAACGAATTGAAAACGAGAAATAGGAAGAGAAGAAGTTCGCAGAACGCAAACAAAGAACGGCGAATATCAGAGCTCCGATCAGAGCTCTGATACCATCTTAGAATCTGAATCGATCCACATTAACCAGAATAAGGGAATGAATGAAAAACCCAGTTAAGTTTCTACACACAGTGAGTTTAAATATGACATCACCAATCTAACTAACTAATCCTAAACTGAAGGAAAAGGCCCAGTACAAATAAGCCCAATTAACATATAAGCCCAGGCAGTAAATAAAGCTAACTAACTTGAAACAGAAAACAGAATGCTACATCAACAGATCTATTCACCCTCCCTCTAGGTGTTTTTTAAATGTCCTATACCCAACAAATCAAACTTATACTTATCTTAGTGAGTAAGCATAAAATTATTATTATTCAAATATCATTGCAACCACAAATACACCACAAACACACAAGGAGTAGGTCAAGCTCCACAGGAAAAGCAAGTAAATTAAAAGCAGCTGATACATGACCTCAAAAGAGGAAACTAAGAAACAACGAGACATCAATAATGGGAAACATAAACGTTGTACTCCACAACAGTATTCAGAGTTTTAGGATCAAAGAAGTGAGTCCTAGCTTCTGCATATCCCTTAGCAAACCTGAAAACCCCACTTCCACCAATCACAGGCATCTCCCTAACCGTGTTATAAACTGAGTTCCTTCCCACAATGGTGATGCTGCTACCATTATACTTCCCCTCAAACAAGACAAAGTTCATAACCATAAGAAGATCAAGCCCTGTCTGTGATGTAGATACATAAATCCCTTCAGATCTTCCCACAAGTTTTGAACTTAGTTCTGGTCCTAAGGTTAAAGCATTGAAGAAGAGTATAACCAAACCAAAGGCATTGGCAGGGTTATACTTAGGGAGCGGTGGAACAATTGCAACTGAGGTGACATTGTTTCCACTAAAGATGTCTTGCCAATAGAATCTGAAGTGACTGAAGCATTCTTTCTTCTCCATTCCCATCATCTCGCGGTCTAGTGAACGCACGAAACCGGTTTCTTCTGTGGAGACAGAGGTGAGTGTATAGGAAGAGAGGAGAAGGAAGAAGATGAGGTATTGGGTTGCCATGTTTTGGTGGTTATGAGATGTTATTGTTACTCTAACAAAAGTGGGATGAAGAGAGTGGACAGAATGAATGAAAGAATTTATAAGCTAAGATTGGGGAGTGTGAAAAGTTGGGAAGCAAGTGAGTAGGTGTGTGTTTGGGTACTTTCGTTTACGAGATATTATATAAAAACATGCAAACTTGACCTAACACCTTAGTTTGTAGAAGGGTTGATTGTAAACTTTATTACCAAAATATTATGGGTTCGCTTTTTTCACACTGCAGATAAGTTATCTACAGTAAACCTAATACGACGTTGTTTTATAGCGAAAATTATAATGTTGTTGTAATTTTAATTCATTTCAGAGTTATTATAGTATTTATAATTATAAATTTTTAATCTTTAGATCCTAAAACGACATCGTTTTGGAAGTAAATGTAAATAATTATCTGTATTAATTGCACAAATATTTTTCTGAAATAATATACTATCAAAGTTTTTTTTAATCAGATATCAACGGTGTCCAAAGTCCTATTAATGCAATTTCGGGTTTCAACCTCTATATTTTCTTTAAGACTTATGACTCTCAGAACTCAAACTTACTATCCTTTAGGCTACTATCAAAGTTTTTATATTTAAGCTACTGGGATTTTGAATCATTATCATTTATTGTTTGGGAATTAAATGTGTGTAATTAATTGCAAAGTTAGCTACGAATGGATCAAGCTGAGAATATGCACTGAAAATTCTCATAATAAACTATATTTTTTAAGGTTTTAGAGTAAAATTTGATGTTAAGGCTTAGTTTTTAGTTTATTTAGAACAACGACAAAAACAGGCATCTTTACTTTCCATCATTTGAACTCTAAAAAACTTTGGTACGAGGAGAGATATTATAGATAAAAACGTTTTGTTTTAGAAGGAAGTCGTCTGATTCCATGGTTTAGAAAACAATTGGGAAGAAGCTTCTATGAAGTCATTGGGATGACTAGTCGTGCCTCATATTTAATTCTTTATTAGGATATTTATTGTGGTAGCTAGTGTCCTGAATTTTCATTTCCTTATAAACTAATACATGTCCTGAATTTTAATTTCCTTATAAACTAAAAGGAGGTTATACTAACTACCTTTATTAGGATATATATTGTCTAGTCATCCCCTTATAACTATGTGCTTTTGGGAGGATATAATTATAATATTTAAGTTAATTTTCTCTCTCTCTTTATTTATGAAAAATTTATGAAGAGAGAGAAAAAATAACTTTAATATTATAACTATGTACTTCCCATATATATACTTATATATATATATATATATATATATATATATATAAGTATTTCTACAACCATTTTAGATAAGGTTATTTGGGAGGGGGCTGAACCTTTAGCCATCACTGTTCCCCCGCACTCCGGATTAGTCCCATAGCCGGCTCAAAGAGTCGAAGCTCGTCGGGATACCGGAGGGAGCCAACTCGTCTCAAAGAGATAATTAGGGTTGGGTAACTCCAAAAAAAAGATAAGGTTATTTACAGCTATCCCTTTTTAACTAAGTATAACCGGTCATATTTAGTTGTAACAATAAAACTGTTCTTTTTTTCTCTTTCCTCAAACATTGTCGGCTAACGTGGCGGAGAGAGAAAATACAATTTTAATGCATGATTAGTCATACTTAGTTAAAAAGGGATAGTTGAAGACAACGTTATCTAAAGTTACTGTAGAAATATTTTCCCTATACATATATATATATATATATATATATATATATATATCAACTTACATCGGTGTAAGAATAATAAGTTTTACATTCAATTTGAATCGTTGATTTCCTTCAATCAAACGGTTAAGATTGATTGCTTTATTTTCATGAATTAATTATTAATTCTCAACAAATTCCAACTTCAAATTTTTGGAAATCATTTTCATGAATTAATTTTTAATTATCAATAAATTACAACATCAGATTTACGGAGATCAATGGTTAAGATTGAGCGTAAGATTTATTATTTTTACACTGGTGTAAGAAGATCTTTCCCTTATGTATGTATGTATGTGTGTGTGTGTATATATATATATATTCAATTTAAGTAGAGATTTTTTTTCTAAAGTAAGATTGTCACAAAAATAAACAAATAAGGGTAAATTCACTCTTAAAATTTTGTAAATTAAGATCATGATATATTTTAAATTAATTAGAACATAATAAGGAGTGCAAGGCTGAGAGAATCGACAAAGTGCTTCTTAGGGTATGCATGACAATCATTCTGTTCCCCGACATTTCCGAAAAGAAACAATTTTTTTTTTATTTCTGTGCCTTGGATCAGTTTCAGAGAAAGAAATTGTGTTTGATAATATGTTCTATTTTTATTCCAAGAATGTGAATTGCGTTTAATAACACAACAAAAATATAATAAAAAATAATTCATATTAAGCATAAATTTTTTCGGATTATCACTTTTCTTTCCATATGGTGTGGTGATGTGGTAATGGTGGCAGCAACGGTAGTGGTGGTGGCGGTGGTGTGGTGATGATGGAGGTAGTGACGGCAGTGGCGGTGGTTGCGGCGGTGGTGGTGGTGGTGGCGGTGGTGTGGTAGTAGTGGCGATGGCGTGGTGATGGTAGTGATGGTGGCAATGCATGAAGGTAGTGGTGATGGTGGCGGTGGCATCATGGTGGTGGTGGTGGTGACAACGACACTGGTGGTACTGCGACGGCGGCAACGATGGTGGCGGTGGTCGTGTCGGGGTGATGGTGGTTGTGATGATGATGGCAGTGGCAGAGAATAATTGAAAGAGACAAGTGTTTATCATTTTGTGTCCGGGAATAAAAAACAAAAAAAAAAAGATTCTTTTTTCTGTTCCCCAGCACAAAAATTAGACTGGTTCATCCCGGGAACAAAAAAGTAAACTGGTTTCACCAAATGAGTTTTCTATCCATTTCTGTTTCCAAGAACAGAAATTAAAAAAAAAAAAATTGATTCCGAGAAAGTGGTCATGCACACCCTTAGAATAAAAGCTCAATGTCATTTATAACTACTTTAACTCAAGGAGTCATACTAGAGACCCTAACGTATATACATTGTTAACGAATTACTAAACTGATTTATCTTTTACAGTCAGCTATTTATTGATTTTATCATTTATTCAACTGATTTATTAGATTGCCTTTTGGATTTGGTTCATGTTTAACATTCGATTTAAGGGATAGGTTATTCTGTCGACTCTTATTTTGTCTACCTTTACCTACTTCTTTTAACACCGTTAGATTACAATTTAATCTAATGATGGTGATTCATGGGATAAAATAAACCCTTTTACCCTTTCCTCTCCCCTACTACCTTCCACCCTTTCTCTCTCCTCTCACCCTTTCGACGACAATCATCTTCCAATCTGAAGGAATGATAAAAGCCCACAAAAATTGTCATTTTTCTTAAAAATTGTAGCCCAATAGCAAGACTTAGAATGTTTCACTTTTCGAATCAGTTTATTATGTCCTTATAAGAATATATCATGAATATCAAATTCATTTGGGAAAAGACTTATGATGTGAATGCAAATACGAAGTGATAATAGACTAAAAGGACATGTATCAATGATTTTGCCGAGAACAAGCACAACGAATTCTCATAGCAGAGCCAAACATAGGTAAATAAGATGGTGGACTAGTGTTTGCTGGTGGTTAAAGGAGAGAGAAAGGGTGAGACGGAGTGGGAGAGAGAAAGGGGTAAATGAGTTTGTTTTATCCCGTGAATCTCCTCTGTTGTATTAGATTGTAATCTAACTGTATTAAAAAAGGTAGGTAAAGGTAAGTAGAATAAGGATAGACAGAATAACTTATCTCTCGATTTAAACACGACTCAAAATTGATTTTCTCTCTCATACTTTTGAAGGCTACGTATAAGAAATTTTACAATATTTAGTTATTTATTATTAGAATAGAGGTAATAAGAATTAAATTTGTAATCACTTAATTACAAAGACTTTAATATTATATAAAAATCATTTCAACTAAAAAATTTAAATTATTAAATAAAGGCCACATTAATAATTTTATGGGAAAACATCATCTTCTGTTGCAGAAAAATATGTTACACTTCATGCACACAGATCGAAACTTGTGCCATTTAATTTTGTTTTTTGTTTTTGAAAAAAAAATGATGGGGCCCATATATTATGTATCTACATGAATGATTGGTTATCATCTGTGACAGAGGAAAACTAATGCCCTAATTTTATATTATAATTTTTTTCTTCTATCAAATTTCTTGTTATTCCTGCTTCTACTTAGCTTGGGTTTAATTAATTAGGTGCACCATTTGTTCAAATCTTGGTGGGAAGATACTAATTTGCTAAAATAAAATCTCTTTGAGTGAGTGATGTCAAAAGTTTTCTTCGAACTGATGCTACCCAGTACTATACTATTTTTTTTATAGTATTTTATTTCTTTGCTTTTACCCCTTTTATAACAGATTTGTTTGAGCTCGTGAATTGGTCGCATAGCTTATTAAATTTGTGTGTAGATAAGGCAAGAACAAGTGCAGGTCTACATAATCAGCTGTTTAGTAGAATAATTTTTATTAAATAACTTGTCATATCGATAAAATAATTATTTTGATTTATGTATATTATTATTGGCCATTAAAAATATATATTACATATAAAAAATTAAAATATTAAAATCAAAATAATTTTGAAAATTTGAAATACCATGCATATATTTATAGTTTAATATATTATATTAAAAAGGAGAACTATTCTTTGTAAAGTTTGTTGATGGGTCGCTCTCTACTTCAATATCCACTGTGTGGTCACACTTAAATCACTTTCAAATGTTTTCTTTTTTAGTAACTTTTCAAATTCAAATTTTAAATTTGATAGGTGAGAAAATAGTTCATCATTCTTTGGTGGCAAACAATTGTTGTTCCGTTCTAGGGACAAAAATGTCTAGTCAAAAGACTAGTATGTTGATCTTGAATCTATATATTTTCTCATATATATGAATTAGATATCTTTGAGTGTAGCAGATCACTGTGCACTGATAATAACGGTATTAGCCAAATGGGTGGTGTGTGCAGTGACAACATAACAATAAAGAGAGAATATGTGTTCATACCTGTAGGTTTTACCTCTTAATTATATTATTTACTTGTGGGTAGTGGAATTCTAGACTTTTGGTGCTTTATCTGAAAGCTCGTGTCCAGGTTCATTGCTGTCGTATTAGGATTAGTATCTTGGATTGATAATTTTCTTTAGTTATACTAGTTTCCTCTTTTTGTTGCCCATTATTGGGCTTTATATAGCATGAGCCTCTTATATGGATCATAAAAGTTGCCCCTGGCCTGATAGTCAAGGTGTTCGAGCTACCAGGATGCATATTATGTTCTATCTACAACTTTAGGATCCCGGATTGGATTTCGTACTATGCTGGGACTGGCCGGGTATCCATGTTATTATTTCCTACTATCAGCTACGCTATCAGTTTAGTCTTCTTATTTGAAGTTTGCACATTTGTTGTTATCTTGGCTTATTTCTACAATGCTAATTTTGTCATTGAGGAATAACTAATGTTCCCTATCCTAGTAGTTTGGGTATCCGGGCTACCGGAGTGAATATTATGTCATGCTTGTGTCATCGAGCCCGGCTGCTGTATCTCGGCTCTATGTATCAAGTTCCAATTTGACTAATTGGGGTAACCAAGTCCTTGTTATAACACTGTTATTTGCCACTGGCCGCGTTGATGTTCGAAGCTCGGTTATGTCCTTGATTCTGACTTCAACCTCCGTGGTTTAAGTTTTCAATCTTCCACCTTAGATACCTTCTGCCCGAAAATATATTGGCCGATGTCCATGACGAACGTACTAATGTCATTGATGAACGTACTAATCTGGGATTATATCTTAATGTGTTGTGTGTTCCTCCTGAAATCCTATCTTTTCTGGTGCCAGTGATGATTACGCCTTTACAGGTGACATTTTGTGACTGGCAGGACGTGAATCAAGGCCTATTTGCCGACCTCGCGTCGTGCTCATACGTCACTTATAAACTGTCTTATCCTCCCATCAAAAGACAATTCTGCCCCTGCCTTTTGCTTTTCACGCTCAGAGCCGTGTAATCCTATTTGTCTTCATGACTTTCCCAGCGCTTCAATTTCTTCGAAAGTTTTTCTCTCCTTACATCTGAGTAATCTGAGTTTTTGACTCATCTTCCTTAAAATGTCAAGGTTTCTTAGGGGTTTTCACTTGTTCGTGTTTTGTTTTCTAGTTTTTGGACAATTCTTCAATCCTCGAGGCACTCGAACTAGGTATCCCTTTGCATCCTCCTCTTCTATTATTAAATTCTTCATGCTTTGACTTTCGTCTACTTTGTGCATTTTTAGTATTGTACCAATTACAAGCAATGACCTTACTTTAGGGCCATCAGTGTACATAACTGATATTTTGTATCTGGATTTTTCCTTTTTTGGCTTTTAAGAGTTATTGGGTACCTTTTGTGCCTTTAACATTTATTCCACAAAAAATTTCATTTTCGAGTTGGTAAATCATTCATACTATCAATTCCCCCAAAAAAATTCACACACACGAGTGTTAGAGAAGATGAGTGGGAGAGGTCATGGTGTCTCAACATGCCAAAGGGGATGGGGTCGATGCGATGAGATGGAGGAGGTAATGTCAAGTTCCTTCAAAACCTTTCTACTGGGCCTAAGTATTGGTTCTGGTAGGATAGATCGAATTGAGGAGGAGAAACAAGCATTGATGCTTCGAGGTTATCATGGTGGCGGTGGCAAGAAGAAGTCGGGTTCTCACCCACCTGCAAACCAGGGCCGAGGTCGTTCTCGACCGTCTAACCTGGGTGGAAACTATGCAAGTACTTCACGAGTAGTTATGCCGTGTTCTGGGGATTCTATTGCTCTGATTCATCAGAGATTAAAAACCTTAAATATCTCTGATGCTTGTGATAATCAACCGGGGGCGTAATAAAGGAAAATGTGTTGATGGCGTCTAGTTGTCACCCTATGAACAAAGGAACATTCAAAAATCAGGTTGTAGTGGCTTTGGTGAATGAATGAACATTCAAAAATACGAAGAGTCTAATGTTAATTACTGCATTTGGAGAAAGAAAGAAAATCCAATTATGCAACTTTTATATAGGGAGAATACAATTCAGACCAAGGCAATTGACTACCTAATTGAAGCTTTAGAATTTCCCAAGCTAGGTAGTTGGTTTGAATAGTCGTAATACTTCTTCAAACTAAAACATTACACCATTTCCTAGACTAAAGGAGTAGTTAATTTACTGATTGAAGAATGTCAACGTTGTTTTCTATGCGTAAATGCTTGGTTATTGTGCGTTCGTGAGACTAAAAAACAAATATATCGTAAAATCTATTTCTTGATTCTTCTATCTTGCATTACTAGTCTTCTCCAAAATAAGTGGTTAAGCCTATTAGAAAAATGGAATTTTAAATGTCATTAAAAGAAACGTAACCACTAATTATTATACTTATTAGGATTACTTAATTTTTTGGGTCTAAAAATGAACCAAATAACTGGAACAGAACCACTACTTTCTACAATGGAAATTGTTAAGCCTATTCATAATATGGATTAATTATTATACATGTTAGGATTAATTGGTATGGAAGTTCCTAATAGTCACGCATAAAGTTCAATTGACTTATTAATAGGGAACCAAATTGTTGGAATAGAACCACTACTTTATGTATTGAAAATTGTTAACGCTATTAATAATGGGGAATGATCTGTTTACAATCTTTTTTACAAATTTTTGCAAATTACATTGTGTACTCTCGGAAGTACATAGTGTAACCTAGTGTACTTCCAGAGTACATAGTGTAATTTGCAAAAATTTGTAATTTTTTTTTTGTAAATATAATCTTTCCCATTAATAATATGGATTATTATTTCTATTAGGATTAATAATTATACCTCTTAGGATTAATTGGTATGAAAGTACCCAATCATCACGCATGAAGTTTAACCAACTTATGTCAATCGATATATATGAGGAATGAAATTTTAAAAGTCGATATAAGGAACAAATTGGTTCGTTTTGGTAGTTTAGTTTGAGTTTTTATATTTGAATCATATTCCCAACAACTCTTGAGGTCGATCCAACTTTGATCGCGTACAAAATTTATTGCTTGATAGATCAATCCTTATGGGAACAATAACTCTACTCACTTACTTTATTACTTGACCGGTATACTTGTTGTGATCGTAACAAGTTTTTTGCGTCGTGACTGGGGATTGATCGCTATCAACATTAATTTTATCTATTAAATCATAGATTTCTCCCAACACGACGTCAAGGCTGATATCTTCCCACGGTGCAGTCGGAACATAGAGGGGTAAGTTTAAGCTAGCATTGGTGCCCTTGGATTTAGAAATATGACAAACGTTGCACGTCTACACAAGTCTACCAATATTAGGCTCTATTCTGGGTCAGTAGAAGTGTTTGCAGATCAAGGTTGTTGTCTTGTCAACACCAAAGTGTCCTACTAACCCTCCTGAATGTCCCTCGAGGATGATTGCCTCACGCAGCGAACAATGAGGAATACAAAGTTTGTTGCCCTTAAAAAGGAACCCATCAACTATCAAAATCTGCAGATATGGCCCTACCTTGCATTTCTCCCAAATATTCCTAAAATCAGTATCATCGACATATAACTCCTTGAAGGTATCGAAACCAATAACCTTCACCTGCATAATGTATAATAATGAGTACTTGCTGCTAAGTGATGCGACCTTGTTCAGCGCTCCTGCTTTATGTTGAATAACAAAGTTGAAAGCTTGAAGGAATTCCACCCACTTAGCGTGCCTCTTATTCAGTTTGTGCTGGCCATTGATATACTTCATGGCTTCATGATCAGAAAATAGGATAAACTCCTTAAAAATTAGATAGTGCCTCCAATGCTCCAAGCTCTGAATTATAGCATAAAACTCTTTGTCATAAGTAGAATATTTCCTCCGGCCTTCATTAAACTTCTCACTGAAGAATGCTACCAGTTTATTCTTTTGACTGAGTACACCCTCAATGCCAATTCCAGAAGCATCACAATACACTTCAAAAACATCAGAAAAATCAGGCAGCACTAGAACGGAGGCTTCAGTTACCTTCCACTTTAGTAATTGTAATGTCGCTTCTGCCTCCTTAGTTCACTCAAACATGCTTCATTTTAGACAATGTGTAACAGGTGTTATAATAGTGTTGAAATCCTGAATGAACCTTGATGTGCCTCTGGCATGTGATGTTTTTCAAGCCAAAAATGATAAGAAATTAGTCATAAAAGAGCATTTACTGTATATTAATTGCTTTTATTATTTAGTTTTTCCATTTCAGTTTATTTCTCATATTTTTTATAATTTTTACAGGTTAAAGCAAGAAGAAATAGGGAATTACGAAAAATTGAAAAATGAAAGTGGCGCTATTGCCGCGCCAGTTTGGCGCTACCCACGCGAGAAACCAACCTAGTGCAAAATTTGGCCGCGGGTGCAGCGCCAGTTTGGCGCTACCCGCGCGAACTTCAGCATGGAGGCATATTCCAAAATTAAAAGGACGCTGTGAAGGCTTTTTTAGGACTTTTTGACGACGGAGAAAAACAAAGATTCCAGAAGGAGGAGAAGAGCAGAGGATTGTTCTTAGCTTCTCTTTGTAATTACATTCTTTCATCTTTATCTTTTATAATTTTATGTCAGTCATGTCTATGGCTGGCTAATTTCTTTTATTGTAGTTAGGGTCACAAACCCTATGTGAACCTTTTTCACGATGGATTGATTTATTTTTACTCGTCTAATTTAACATATTTTATTTTTAGCCTGTATGTATTGTTTATTATTTCTGTTAGACTTGATCATCCTAATAGGAGATAATAATTTGGGAATTAGGATTCACAATAGGAATATTGGGGTTTTGATTCTGAAAGGGGGTAAAGTAACAATTTATGCATGCTCTAGGGGTAGACTTGTGTGGATTGCAGTCGTTTAATTTATCGCGGTTAATGCTTAATTTCATGCGGGATTTCTAAGGAATTAGGGTTCCAATTGGATTAAAGGGTTAGATTGCAAAGAGATTGGGATTTAACTAATTATTTTAGATGATAATTTGTCTGAGTTATTAAATTGAATGAACATTGTCAATCAATCCAGAGTTTAAAGTGGGGATCATATGGTGTGTGTACCTTAGCTGCAATGTCTTTTATTATTCTCTCAAAAATCCAAATCTTTACCATTGCTTATTAAATTGAAAATTCTATATTTTAAATATTTGTCTTTATTTTACCATCAATTCACTATTTTCCTAAACAACCGAATTTTTCAGCTTAAGGGGACTGGTTATTGTGGTACTTGGTTTACAATCCCTGTGGAGACGATACTCTACTCCTTCATTATATTACTTGTGCGATCGGTACACTTGCCGGTGAGCATCAAGTTTTTGGCTCCCTGTAACAGGTGTTATAATAGTGTTGAAATCCTGAATGAACCTCCTGTAGAAAATGGTTAGACCATGAAAGCTTTGGATGCCATGTATGCTCTTAGGTGTCTCCCATCCGGTAATAGCTTCAACCTTTGCTGGATCCATCCTAATACCATCAGCAGAACCAATATATCCCTAAAAGGTCATAGAGTTGGTGAGGAAATGACATTTCTTCATATTGGCCTTCAACTTCTGTTCCCTTAAGGCTTCAAGCACTTTCCTCAGATGTTGTAAGTGATGCTCAACAGAGGAGCTATATATCAAGATATAATCGAAATAAACTGCAATAAAAGAACCAAAAAAAGGTCAAAAAACCTGGTTCATCAACTACATAAATGTGCTTGGCGCGTTAGATAAGCCAAATGGCATAACCATCCACTCATATAACCCATCCCTTGTCTTGAAGGCGGTCTTCCATTCATCGCTAGGTCATATTTTGATTTGATAATAACTGCTTCACAAGTCTATCTTTGAGAAGACTATTGCGCCATGAGTTTGATCAATTAAGTCATCAAAGCGAGGTATGAGAAATGATACTTGATGGTGATCCGATTGACAACCTTACTATTGACACACATCCTCCAAGATCCATCTTTCTTAGGGACCAATAAGGCAGGTACTGCACCGGGACTCATGCTCTCCCTCACTACACTCTTCTTCAGCAGCTAGTGCACTTGTTTGTGTAACTTCCCATGCTCCTTAGGCTCATCCTATATGTTTTCTGTTGGGAATAATAGCTCTCGGCACAAAATCAATGCAGTGTTGGATGTCTCTCATAGGTGGCAGTTCTTGTGGCATCTCCTCAGGGACCACATTAGCAAAGGCTTAACCTATAATGGAATGTTGGAAACACAAAAATTCTCTTCCATCACCACATAAGCAAATATCTCAATAGCATTAGCAACTTCTTGGAAATGTGCTCTGGATAGCATAGAATTCTTTACCTCATTCCTCAAATCAGAAGGCCCCAAAGTAATAGTCAACTGATCCTTATAGAAAGTGTAAGTATTTTTGAAGGCATTATGTTGCGTCTTCCTATCAAATTGCCACGACATCCCTAACAAGACACGACATGTATCCATCAGAATGACACCACACCACACCTCATCAGTATATTTCTTGCTAATAGAAAACTGCACGAGGCACTTCTTGTTCACCTTTACCTCACTTCCTTTCTTTAGACAATAAAGCTTATAGGGTTGTGGGTGTTCCTCAATTTTCAGCCCTAACTTATTGACCATGGTATTAGAGAAAACATTATTGAAACTCCCTCTATCAATGATCATACTATACACCTTGCCACCGCCAGCGCACTTGGTGTGGAATATATTGTGTTGGAGCCACAACTCATCATCAGTTACGTCAACACTCAAAACCCTCCAAACAACCAAGGATTCTCCAACATCACCATAGATAATATATCCCTCTTCAGACCCTTCTTCCACCTGGTCTTCTTCGTACTCATCATAGGTGGGGCCTATATCATTGGCTGGAGTATCAACAAGAATAAAATACTGTCGGTTTGGACAATCACCAGCGAAGTGTCCTAAACCTTGGCACTTGAAACACTTCTTCGCTGTAGTTCATGTCTTGCTAGCTCCACCAATGGTCACTCTCCCCTTGCTCACTAGTTCCAAGTTATAAGGATCCTTCCCCGCACTAGTGTTGGCTGTTGAGTTTGATAACTTTATTTTATCAAAAAATCTGGGTTGAAATTTTGAATTACTTCTTTTTTCTACCACAACTCATCTACCTTCAAAGCTAGACGACATACATCCTCATATGACCAATATTGTTGCAGGTATACAACATCTGAGATTTCAGTATGCAATCCTCCTAGGTAACGAGCAACCAATTGTTCATCTTCATCTGCAATATCACAATGCATCTGCAAACGATCAAACTCAACTATATATTGTTCAACTGATAGGTCTTGCTGCTTGAGATTATGGTACTCAATAAATGCCTCATGTCGGTAACGAATATGTAAGAATTTTTGTTGCAACAGTTTCTTCATCTTACCCCAACTCCTAATCTTCGACTTCCCTTCTTTGGTTCACTGCTTCTTAATGTGTTCCCACTAAATTGAGGCATGCTTCCTCAGTTTGTTAGCGACCAGTTTGACCTTCTGGTCTTCTGTCAAGTCTCTGATGTCAAATACCCTTTTGACGGTGTGTAACCAGTCGATGAACTCATCTGAATGAGTGGTGCCCTCGAATTCCGGGATCTCAATCTTCATCCCAATATTAGCAAAAAAGGATGGATTACTAGGTTGACTTCGTCCTTGTCGCTCTTGGTTCCATAATGTGTTTTCACTTCTTTTCTCCTCACGAGATGATCTTTCAGATTCCCTTCCTTCATCTGACTCGTTCATTTGTGTTAGGGCAAACAGTTGTTCGAGCTCCTGAATTCATCTACCTTGTTCTGCCATTACAGCTACAACTATGGTGTCTTGCGCGTCGATGTATGGTTGTTTGTCATTGTCGTTAAGGGTGTTAACGCGCCCTCTGTCGCCACCGTCGCCTCATCGTCCACGACCTCGACCACCATTGTTCTGTTCAACCATTTATGTGACAATCAAAGCAAGAAATTCTATTTCTCTTTTCTAAATTTTATCAATAAAAAACAACCAAATAGAAATAGGGTTCTCCAAGCCTTAAATAGGAAAAACAAAGCAAAACAAAATCAAAAGATTTATGCGCAATCAAAGAAGATAACGCACAATCAATGAACACTCAACATAATCTAAAAATAACAAAAAGAGAATTATTGAAAAGCCCTAAATTATGGAATAAATTATGAAAAAGTCAAATTCAAGTTAGTCAGCTCGGGTGCATCAATTTGCTTGCGTAAAAATTGGCTGATTGTTAGGTGGAATTTATCTCCCTAGGCTTGTCTTCAGTCATGGGCAATTATATGTCGTACTATCAAGAGTAAAGAGAAAATAAGGATTGAAGATATTGATACTTGACGATAATGGTTATGTTACAAATAGTAATTTTAACATCGTCTACAAGGAAGTATTTCAAAGATTAGTGTAGTTGATTTGATTCTGTTTAGACACATTGGTTCTACTCTAAGCAATAAATCTAATCATAGATATGGGGGTAGTCCTCAACATTTAAAGTTCATTCAGTAAAAAGGCTGCATTTTTTCATTTTTGTTCCTTCACATTTATACCTTCACCAATGTACCATTCAGGGCTTCATATCAAGATGAAGTTTTTAATTTCTTTTAAAGCTTAACCAACCACGGCCGAAGTAAATTTCGATTTTTTCCCGTGCATCGCACATAATACACTAGTAATATACTATTCAAAGCACTGTTGTAAAACCCAGCCCGACCCGGCCGGGTCGACCCGGAACCTGGTGAGCCGGTCATCAGACCGATTCGGGTCAAGAATTGGACCTGTCATGCATCGGCCCAGTCAAAACCCGGACAAAATCGGCCAAACCCAGTGACCCGGTGACCCAGTCGGGTCATGCATTTTTTTTAAATAAAAAAAATTGTTTCATCTTATAAAAAAAATGTAAAACTCATTTTAAAAACTATTTGTAATTTTATTTGCTAGTATACTCTTCTACAATGACCTCTTAGTTTCCAATACTGAAGCAATTTGTAGAATAATAAATTAGAGAATGTGACATATGTCATTTTAATGTAGTTGAATTTGAAAAATATGAATTCAATGTCATTGAGAGGTATGTTTATGGGGATTCTGAGTTATAATTTAAATTGACATATTAATAGCATGAATTTTTATTTATTTATACTTCATATTTTTGAGCTTATTTAGTGAACCTTGTTTAATTTATTTTAGATATGGAGAATATAATTGAATTTATATGTTCATATTTATATATATTTTTATATATCTATATATATCCGGATCAATCGGTCCGACCAGTGACCCACCAATCCGACCAGTACCCTGACCGGGTCGATGCCCGGGTCAGATTTAACAACACTGATTCAAAGGTCATGGATGACTTGTCAATTCCTGGTCAAAGTTCCAAACAAATACTCTGAACTTTGAAGCATTGAACAATAAAATTAAGTATATCTTCGAGAAAATTTAGGACAAAAATAGAACATTAATTAATTTTAATTTGTTTGATGTTTAACCCTCTTAAACATGCTCTGGTTCCAATTAATCCTATGCATAATTAGGGAAAGTGACTGAAGAGGACTAACCACAATTTTCAAAAGGTATGGAAATTAACAATGTTAAAATTAGGGGCAATTTTGTAAACAAAATATCGACTGCTTATTGTGGTTATTTGGGTTTTCAATATAGAATTAGTCAATTGAATTTGGCGATTTGCTGTTTTTTAATTTCTAGTTTTATTTTTTTTGTTATGGCTATATATATATATATATATATATATATATATTTTAATTCTTAACGTCAACTTTATATATAAAATTATATTTGCATCATAAGCACAATCTCGCTAAAAAGATTAATGTTACCCTAGGACATAAATTAAAGTTTCCCTTAAAGAATATTTCAAGTAATATTCGTCTATGAGAACAAAGACTTAAGAATAAAACCTTATTTAAATCATACTTTCTAATAATTTAGTTCCTCAAAGATGAATTTTATTAATTTAATCTCTAAAATCCAAAATCTCTATAAAAAAAATAATTCTTTAATCCATTTAAATTAGTTTGTAACTTAGTCAACAAACTAATTTATACAATTATCTTTATTTTTCTCCTGTCAACATTTACTTTCGGCCTTTCCTCCACACCAGCATCCATTAGTAGAATTATGACCCATGGGTCTCTCTCCTTTTTACAATAGTACGTATTCTGGTATTTCTCTTAAAACCAAAATAGACTTAGGTTGCATTTGATGCACATAAGATAAATAGTTGCATGACAACACAAGTATAAAAAAGGATAAAATTTTGATTTTTTTTATTATATTAATATTCATAGTATAATTATTTTTATATTTAATCTTATTTATAATTTATTAATAATATTGATATTTTTATTTTTACACAACAACAAGACTAATGCATGTGGAACCAATGCACTCTATGTAAAGAATATGAAGATTCAAGAATTTTGATGATAACAAACAAGCATGGAAAGAAAGCTTCAAAATGCAACAATCAAAAAGAAGTTTAAAGAAGATCAAGACTCGAGCTTCAAGAGAAGACTCTAAGTCCAAGCAACCTCAAAGTGATATATCTTAGGACATAGGACTATTTGAAAGGAAAATTGATTTCTTACGTGAACAAAGCTCAAAGCACTTTTCAAATACATGCATTAAATCATCGTTTGCATTTAAATTTACTCATAGCATAAAAATCTATCTTTAAATGTTTATCAAATGATTAAAAGTATTTGAAATTGATTTAAATCATAAGAAAATCATTTTGGGACGAAATCCAACCTTTTAATAGGTTGGTAATTGATTACCCAAACATGGTAACCGATTACCCATTGTGCAGAAGACAAAAATAACGGCTATAAAATGGCTAGTTTGCGGAAATGAGTGGATAAACACCCATGGGAGCCCTATATAAATAGGAATCATTGTTCCATTGATTGGACACTTCTTCTTTATCATTATTCTTCATTTAAATCATATTACTTGCTTTATTCTTGTCATCTTGATCATAAACTTTCTTTGAGCTTTATTCTTGTGAGAGTGTCAACACCTATAATTTTTCAACTTGTATAATCTGTACTTTGAGAGTACTTAGCCATTGTTAAACACCTCCATTTGATTTCTTGAATAGTTAGGGAGTTAACCCTTTACACTTGAGAGGTCACCAAATTCCTAAGAAAATTTGGAGTGAAAAATTGTAAGGCATCAAGAGCTCGAAGTCTTGAAAGGTTGTAGTGGTTTGTCAAGCACCCTCAAGCTTGATAGCTAGTGAAAAAGTTTGATCGAGCGACTTCAGTCTGAACGTAGGTCACAGTGGTGGTGACCGAACCAAGATACATCTAGTTTGCAATTTCTCTAACCTTAAACTCCTTTCTTTAGTATTGAAATTGCATTTTTAGATTGTGTCTATCTATTGGCTTGCTCACTTTATTGATCACACACTTGCTCTCACACTTAGATTTTTTCTTATTAAATCATTTTATTGAAGAAACGCTCTTTAAAATATCAGAGGAAGTACTTTGCGAAAAGATTTTGTAAAATGTAACACCCCGTTCCAGACCGGTTTGTTATCATCACATATGGTATTAAGCGCAACGTATTTAATTAAGTTAAACGTGGAAGCTTACTTTATAGCTCACTAATAGCCTTAATTAAATCGTGAACAAACTTTTTCTCTTTCAATTTTATTTCAATTCATTAATCATCTCTTATTCAATAAAACTACTTAATGCTTTCTTGCGCCTCCCATCTTTTTAAAATAATTGGACGGCGTCTCCTTTGTATTTGGAGGCTGTAGGATTATTCCCATGGAGAAAAGGTTACCTAATTGACATTTGATTATATTTTATACAAGTCACACGCATACATGAATCTTATTGCATAGCAATCCATTACTTAGGCTATCAAATACATATCATTTCTCAAAATAATACTAACATAGTTATTTACTTAATTGCATCACTTAATCAAAAGAAATGCAAATAAACAAATAACATAGCTTATACATATATTTCACTAACACTGCATATAGACTATTTAGATGGCATAGACATTTCCTATGCTCTTCACAACATATCATCGGGTCATATGCATCAAAATAACAGTCATGCATATATTAAAATATAGTCTAAATCATATATCATGTCATCAAGGCATAATAGCAATCATGTCTCTTGCAACATGCACTATCTCTATCTTGGCCTCCTGCCATGCGATGCCTCAAACCATCGAGCTCTGTACCTGAAATGTAAGTCCCCACACGGGGAGAGATCAATCATATCAGTAAACTAGGGGTCCTTGGAGGGCTCCTCCACCCTTAAGTTCACTTCAGGGATAACTACAATATACAATAATATATATGCATCAGAATATGTATCTCAATGCATGTGTGCAATAATGAATCCTACTGGCCAGAAAATATAACAAGTATACATTACGCAAGGAAACACCGTCTTGCAACATACCATATGAGGAAACACCGTCTCATACTATGCATAAGAAAATATTGTCTTATGCCTCACACAAACATACATATATATACATGCAACATATAACAATTAATATCCACATACCATATGAAAGAACCACCCTCCCTTAGAGTTTGGTAGAACAAACGGGGGATTAACCCCAAAGACCGAAAGCTTACCTTTTGAAGTTAGGTGCTATAGCATTTTCCTTGCCTATGCAGTCAATCAACAACCCCTTAATCAATATCACCTTATACTTGGAATTTTGAAGAATCCAAGTCTAGCTCAATGGAACGGTCCAATGCTTGATCTTCCAATAATATATCATTTGGTCCAAAACTACAATAGCAACCATGCATACAACTACCATCAAAAACTTCATTTTAAGGCCTTAAATAATAAGGATCTTAAACTTTATTCATGACTAAAATTTCAACTTGATTAAAGCAATGGTTGTTATGCTTTTTCTATGCTAAGAACGTTTCCCTAACAGATTTTGTGAGGACATTTATATTCATTTTCACAACTAATCATCCAATCATAAAAAAAACCCATTGAAATAACCTAAATCAAGGAAATTTCATGAAAATGCAAAAGAGTTTGAGTCTCATTACCTTAGAGGCTTCTAATAAGGTTGAGAGGGATGATTTTCAAGCTTCAAAACCATTTTCCATGACTATCGATGGAGAAATCCGAAATGAGGATAATGATGGGAGATGGTTTCCATGGAGTAGTTTCGTAGAAGAAGATGAATTGGAGATGGAATCACTTGGTCCCTCCAAAGGGCTTGGTCGAACAAAGAAGGAAGAAAAATCAGTATACTTCTCGGCCAACCAAGGAAAGTCACGATGGAATGGATTTGAAAGGAAAGAGAAATGACTTTTGTTTTAAGTTAGAAAAATATCTACTAAGGGTAAATACTCTTCTACCCTCCTAGCTTAACTCACTTTCTCACTTACTAACTTCAAGTATTTAACGTATGATTTTGTGCTCTTAAAATTATGGAGTGGTTTCCACTAATTTTTTTTTTTTTTTATTTCGGGTAATGTTGCCTACTTGCATTTTTACCACGAAACTTTTACTATTCACACTTTTACCTTGAAAAGTGATTTAATTTAAAGAATTCGATTTTTCATCTAATTAATCTCTTTTAGTCATTAACTAATTCCTAATCATTTACTTTATTTATTTGGGTTATTATATAAAACTCAATTCACCTCCTCTTGAGTATTAAAGCCACTTGTCCAACGATGCCCATATTGTATAATAAAAGACAACCCCTCTCTCATTTGAATGAAAATTAAATCAAAATTTGGGCATATTTCCTTGGAATAATTAATCTCTAGAATTTTTTTTGACAAAAAAATGAAACAAAACATTGGAAATTTCATTCCAATCTTTTACCCTTGAATGACTTAAAAATTTTGAAACACAGGCCAATTAGAGGCAGAA
The DNA here is from genome assembly GCF_033153095.1 of Gastrolobium bilobum. Taxonomy (NCBI): domain Eukaryota; kingdom Viridiplantae; phylum Streptophyta; class Magnoliopsida; order Fabales; family Fabaceae; genus Gastrolobium; species Gastrolobium bilobum. The sequence continues at coordinate 405,357 of NW_026898638.1, forward strand.
TTTTTTTATTTATTTTTTTGGAGACAGGAGTTAAGTATTTTGGGAGTTTCATCTCTAATTTTTTTTTTCTTTCAATAGAAGGAATTCAAGACCTTCTTTGCGATTCTTTGTAATTTGATCAAAGCCATGTCTGATGTTCTGTTTTTGTTTCTTTAAAAAAATGTAAGATTAATGCAAACAGAATATTACTAAATTACTAATGAATAATTAGTGTTGTATCACTACATATCATTGCCATTTCACAAGGAAATGCCAAATCCATTTCTAGCATAAATCACATGTAAAACTGTCTTCTTCTTTTTTTATTCTTCAAATGTTAATAATCAAGTCAGAGAGTGACAAAAGTAATGTGTCATGCCATGTTTTCTGTTTTTTCTCCATCAAGAAGCATGTCTTTGAATTTTCTTATAATACTCAGGGAAATAATTTTCTTATGTTATAGGAAAATGTTTATCTCATATTATAAAATTAAAATTACAAGTGGAATCCACAGATAAGAGAAGAGAAAAAAATAGGTGGGACTCATCCCTTTTTTGTATGTGTAGAAAATTTATTTCTCTTATACAAAATAAGATGAATATAACTCTACATAAAATGCAGTATATGTAAAATATCAATGTTTCTCTCTCTCTCTCCCTTTTTTTTATACATCAATGTTTCTCTCTTTTTTTTTTTTTTTTTTTTTTGATAACAATGTTTCTCTCTTTTATTATAACAGAATTTTATTTAAGACTAAATCTTTTTTCGTGACTCCATTTTCTTGTAGATTTACACTTTCTGATGCACCTCATATAACTAATGATAAATTATCTTTTAAAAAAAGGCTTCAATGATAAGAACAAATTGCTTTTTATGAGGTAAAAAAAAAATCAAATTGAGATAAAAAGTCTAAAAATAATTAACTATAAGTAACAAAAAACAGAGAATTTCAGTAAACCGAATCAATTGCAAGTACATGGAAACTTAGTAAATAAATAAAAAAAGTCATGTCAGTGTTTAGATATGCAATTTTACACATAATTTGTTATTATCAAATCAATTAAATTACTGAATGTCTAATTTAGATTTAATCTGAATGCAAACAAAAAAATTAGGCACTTTACTGTTTATTTATGCAAATTCTATATATAGATTATTCAATATTGTCTACTTGTGAATTGTGATTAAGTTGCTTGATTGATTAATAAACAATTAATAATTATCAAAATAGTACAACATATTTAGCAACAACAAAAACATAAAACTCATGATTGATAACAGCAACAACATATTTACATGCGCGTTTGCTATATAAGCAGTTCCTCATTTTTGGTGCTTTGTGTTGGGTTTTCTTTGCAAGCCTTAATCTCTCACACAAACTTACTTTAAGTACATTTCTTTCCCTCTCAATTCTTTTGCTTACGTTTCTGATCATTATTTTTGTTAGGTGTGCTAGAAAATTTAGTGAGGGAAAATACAGACACTTTTTTTTCTCTGTTATTTTTATCTGATCATGTGTCGGACTGAATTGGTGCTTGTAACATTTTCTATTGTGATTGTTGGCAAATTATTTGTGTCAAGTTTCTATTTTGCTCCTTCAATTGCTGTCATGGTAAACCTCAACGACTAGTGTGAAGTCAACATTAGTTGATGCTCAATTAAATTTATCTAGTCTAATATACAATCATTTGCCCCAGTACTTTCATTTTCTTTACAATGTTCAACTTTTATAATGACATTTATGAATCTGCTTTGTATTTAATAATAATAAAAAATCTTTATTTATTTTACATTTTAACTGCTTGGACTTTTTGTTCATTTCATATTGCCAGCATATTGATAATTTACATTTCTTTATGGTCTCGATTTTTGCATAGATTGTTAATGAAATAAGTTTTATCCTCTTGTGCCAGGATGTGGTCAGGGAGGAAAACACAAACTTTTAATGTCAGCGGGACTCTGCCTATGTCTCCAATTTCAGTGGTCAGTTCTGTATGTGGCAGAAATTTGGGGAAGAATCAACTTGGTGGTGTCATATTTGGTTGCAAAAACAGGACAATAAAAGAATGTCAATCAAAGCAACTCTTTGGTTAGTCTTTTGCATTTTATAGCTCTTATGCTAGCATTTCTAATAGACTAATATAGTTATTAGTATGAGCCTAAAACGATGAATGGAACAATAATATTTTTGCATTTGAAATTTGACAATGTGTTCTGCCCATACAAGAAGTCTTCTTTCTATATGACATGGCAACATTGATATATTTTAAATTAGTATGATTAATATCATACAATCATTTGTTTTACCAAATAAAATTGTCACTTTTGACAGCGTTATAGTGAATTCCCCTAATTTTGAGGGTGGGGATTTATGTTATCATTAACTCATGGGAATTTTTATTTGTTTTACCAGGCTTACCAGCTCAGCATTTTTCCTATGTGAAGAACATTGATCCTGGGTTGCCTGTGTTTCTGTTCAACTATAGTGATAGGAAGCTTTATGGAATTTATGAGGCATCTAGTAAGGGTCAAATGTATATAGACCCTTATGCATGGACATCTGATTGTTCAGAGAGAACACAATATCCGGCTCAGGTATCACTTGGTAAACTCTAATTCATATGGTTCAAGAAAATGGTGGTAATGATTCATGTAAAGACACTTACATTAATACCTTTCTGTTATTAATGTTTTTTAAGGTGCAAATTCGTGTCCGGCTTCACTGCCAACCACTGTCTGAAGATCAATTTGGACAAGTAATTGGAGGCAACTACTACACCAATAACCATTTCTGGTTTGAGCTAGATCATAGACAAACAAGTAAACTAATGTCTTTGCTAGTGTGTTTAGCAATTGCCCCTGGTACCCCTATATCACGGTGTACAATGAAGTTGAGAACTGTATCTCCATGTCCTCCATCATGCAAAACTCAGAAAAAAGATGAAGCATTTGAAACACTTGAATCAGAGACAAAGCATTTTACCAGTTCAAGTAGGAGAACAGATTTCACTGAAATCAAGCCATTGGATAGACACACAATTGTGAAGGAGGTAAACCAGGATGAGAAGAACCTTATATATATGAAACTAAAGGAATTGGCTCTTGCCCGTGAAAATCAAGAACTCTCTTTAACAGACAATGTAAAAGACACTGATGATGAGAATAATATGTGCTATGTGGAAAAGGGTTGTCTGGAAGTACCAGCAGATTCAGAGAAGAACGAAGAGAGTTCCAGTCCTCCATTTGAGTATCAATACATCATAGACCAGGTGGTTGAGGTTGATGAATGAAAATATGTTTAATGGTATAAGTTAATTGTTTTCAATCCTACTAACCTTAATGCATTTGTAGTTGATGCAAGAAACTGAAGAACTGATGGCTTTCAAGAAAATACAAACACAGAAGAATTGTTACCTGGAGCAGAAACTGGTACTATTTTCTATGTTATAGATGCCAGCTAAAGTTATCATATCTTTCAACTGTTTCTTCATCCCTAGCATTTTTAAGTATATCGCTGGCATGCATAAAAATGTATATGGTATTCATACAAATTGACCGTATATGTGGAATTTCTCAATTTACCTCATTTATGGATTCTTGTTAAATAATTATCCCCATATTGAATTTTAAAGTTCTGCAACTGTTTGAAATCCACAAATATGCAGATCACATGCTGGTTTTCTTCTTGTTATTCATTCTGTTACCTGATTCCAATTTTTCTTCTTAGCTGACCCACTTTTTTCACGAAATTTTGGTCTAATTTCTACTGCATGATAGCAGCTAAGCAGTGAAAAAGAGAAACAAATGGGTCCCAATGGTTTAAAATTAGTGGGATTATCTCAGTGATGCTGAAGCCATAAGCATCCTTAGTACCTTTAATTGGACACAGTTTTTTTATTTTTCATATCGTAAGCCTTTCCCTATATCATATTTGTATTTATGTCATACCAGATGGAGGCAGCATTGGAAATTCAGCATCTGAAAGATCGATGTACAATGTTAGAATCTGCATTTAGTCCTCATCTGACACATGTTGAGACGACAGTTAACCAGACATCTGCTGAGCAGCATTTAGATCCTAAGGAATCATTATTTTTAATAGAAGGTTATGATGGAGAATCATGGTTATTAGCTATGAATTTGTATTGTCCTTCCCAGAATGTGATCAAATATGTTATCAAGCCTATGAGCTCAGTTCAATCATATGCTTCATTAATACAGTTGAAGGGTGAGCTTTATGTTTCTGTTGCTGGAAATGGTTGTGTTTGGGATGATTCAGGTTTGAGATCTTTCTGAGTTTTCTAAATTTTTTTTTATCTGGGATGAAATTTTTGCCAACATTTTTATCTCCTTGTATATGTAGTTGAATCATACAGTTCAATTCCCTACAAAAGGACCTTGTGCCCCTCTATGAATCAGAAGAAAGGAAGCTTGGCTAGAGTTTCTTTGATCAACAAAACATTTGCAGCTGGTGGTGTCAATGGAGTTAACTGCTTTTCAGATATTGAGATGCTTGATATAGACATTGGAAGGTGGATCTCTACACGTTCTATGCTACATAAGGTAAAGCTTATAGGTGTTATATGATCCCCTTGTGAAAAGATTTAGTTGGAATATCGAATTATAGATATTTCAGGGCTTGATTGAGAGACATATGTACGGATAACAGCAAATGGCATGAGGGTTTATGTGTTTTACCTTATCTTTGAGACTTACACTTCTAAACATACCAAATGGGAATTAATCTTTAGTTAGTTGTTGCTCTCCATTTACATTTTACTTTTCAAAGTTGCCTTGGTATAAGAGATGACTATGTAGGTAGGTATAAGGTGTTAAATGGAAGCTATATCATGATATAGTCCATATCCTTGCATCAAGTTCTATGATTGACCTTATGACTTTCATACTTCTATGTATTAGTCACTTTTAGAATATGAAGTTTCGGATCTGTCCACCTGAGTCTCTTCTTCTCGCTTCACAGAATAAGTATAAATGGTCCTTTGTTTCTTTGAAAAGCTTATAAGAGTAGTGAACTTAAGTAGTCTTTTATATTTCCAGAGATTTGCTGTTGCTGCTGTGAACCTCAATGGTGTGCTTTATGCTACTGGTGGATATAATGAAACTACTTATTCAAAGTAAGATTTATCATTTATGGCTTAATTTCTGCTTGTTTAATTCATCTATATTACTCAATAAAGTGATTGTCTCCTTTAACTGCTTTGGTCATATTATTTTTTTTCATTTTTCCGTTATGATTTATTTATATTTACATTTTGTCAATAAAATAATTACATCACTTTAAATTATTATTTTTGTTGAAAAAAAAAACCACATCACTGAATTGGAACCTGCTCTTTTCCTTTCTTTTCTCTCTCTTTCATTCTTGTTTTTTTTAGAATATCAAAATATTTTCTTTATATTTATTATAACAATATTAAATATTTATAACTATATGGGCCCAAAGTAATTTAAAGAGAGAGTCTTTTTCTCTAATCTTGTAGTAATTGTTGGTGGTCTCTCAACATATCTGAAAATCATTTTGGAAAAAAAATGTGGAGGGTAAAGTTGTATAAATAGAGCTACTGCTATGCTAGAAAGCCATACACTTTTCCTGTTTTGAATTCTCTGTGATCGATTGATATATGCTTCAAAAACTTCTCCTTTTACTGTGTAGGTATGCTCTGGGTGGCTTTGATGAAAGAACAATGGTTCCAAGTATTGAAGGGTTTGATGCTTGTCTTGGGGCATCCATGATGGGGAAACTAATGAATCATCTAGGGGGATATGTTTCAGTAGCTTTTGTCAAGGAATCTATCAATGTGATTGAGGAAGTCAAAGTTGATGAGAACATTGTAGATACAGTAAGTACATTTATTAATGTTACATCCTCTATAAGGAAGGGATGGAATGGCAACAAACTACCGGAAGAGTGACCATTTTGTCACACTTGGCAAAAAAATTTATCAAACTGCCACGCCAACAGTAAATTTTGCCAAAATGCAACGCTGCACCCTTAGCCGTCGTTGAAAAAGTCTGAAAATATAACTAATTCGCATTATCTTATCTTAACTCTTAATTATTTTCAGACTTCTTCAACGACGGTTAAGGGTGTAGCGTGGCATTTTGGCAAAATTTACTGTTGGCGTGGCAGTCTGGTAAATTTTTTTGCCAAGTGTGATAAAATGGTCACACTTCCCAAACTACTCAACTAACACAACAACATTTAGAAAAAGATGGTTTTTTTTTTTTTGCATTTTACTACAATGCCCTTATGATTTCAGGGAGGAACTACTGCTTCTACATAAAATTGAGCTGAATCACTATAGCTGAATGTGTGTCCATAAAGTATTTCAAAAGAGGCATTATATTTTAGTTTGGTTATTCAATCAACTTAATCTGATGTTGTTAATGTTGTTTACACTTTGCAGATTCTTGAGTCAACAGCGGTGGTTTATGGTAATAATGATGTCGACAACAATAATAATCATTCAGATACTAACAACTAAGAGGCTAATTGCCAAGTCAAATGTAATAATTCAATAACCAAGCATGTTGTAAGTTGTTTGAACCAATGTTGCTTGTATTATTGAAATTGAACTCAGGCTAGACATCAACTCATTGAAACCACTCTTATGAAAACTCAATAATAATATTAATAATTGTTGAACATTCTTGAATGTGTGACTAGCCATTAATCCTCAAGTCAATAATAAGGGGCAGGATATTCTTACATCAGTGTAAGAATTAGAAGTCTTACACTCAATCTTGACTATTGATCCATTTGTATCCAATGATTCACATTACTAAAAAATTTGAGCCCTTAGATATAAGTGGGATTAACGGCTAAGATTATGAGTGTAATTTACACTGGTGTAAAATGATCCTTACCCCAATAATAATATGGGTGTTGTTTTTCTCCCGTTCCAACTGACACAAGCTTTTAATGTTGTTGATTAATATTTGTTTTTTTATTCTTTTGGCTTGTGGGTCCCACAGTTTATGTTTGGACATGAATACTGTTTCTTTTTCCTGTAAAAGGAGAAACAAATATCCCTAATAATATTTAGGGAAACTTCAAAAACATTCATATAAGTTTCATCTGGAATCACTTATTCCCTCTTAAAATTTTTAAATTATTTATATTTTTATTTAAAAAAAATTTATCACTTATATTCCTAACTTAAAATTTCTTTATCACTGACCCCGAGATAAGTGATAAAAAAAATTCAAGTTAAGGATATAAATGATTCAAAATTTTGAAAAAGAGATAAGCAATTATGTTTTTCCTAATATTTAATAATGGTTGTACATTCTTGAATGTGTGACTATATCAATCGTCATACTTGTGCAGCACTTCTAATTGAACTAACTTAAGGCCAAGCCGTTTGCCCAGTAATAAGAATATGACCTGATAGTGCCCTTAGAGTACAACAAGTTTCTTAGCCAAAAAAGGAAGAAAGAGTCTTTAAACTTTGATTTTGTCGTGGCTCATTTTGTGGTCTCCACACTATGTTATCATTGCTTCTTATTTTCGCGTTAAGAGAGATACTGTTCAAGATATGAAAATAGTCTAAGCCATTAGGAATGAAGTGAAGGATTTGGGCGGTTTATATAAAGTAACATGTTAAGGTTAAAGATATGACAATAATCTAAATTAGTAGGAGTGGTATAGTAACGAGAGGTTATAAATTCAAAGTCAATGCTATTATTACCCTAAAAAAAAAAGTTGTCAACGAATCTCTATCAGAATATTGAACTTGCCTAAACATGCATGCACATGTTCATGATTCATAAGAAATTAACAAAATTAAAAGCGACATAATTGATATAATAAAAAATTAAAAGCAACATAATTAAAAAAAAAAAAAAAATTGGATTTCTTGTTATAAGGGACCTCGGCGATTTCCAAGAAAAATTGGCTAAAATAAGGACAGAAAGAGCTAGGAAATTAATTAAATAAAAATACAAAAAATTGGCTTCGAAGCCCCAAAAACAAAAATGAAAAATACAGTTAAATTTAATAAAAACAGTAATGAAGGTAGTTTTAAATAAAAATTGAAAAAGATGTAGGTGTATACGTGGCTAAAACATCTGGAAAAAAAAATTATATGAAATTACAATGCATTATAAAATAAATTTTTGTGTGTGGGTAAAAGCATTATAAAATAATTAATATACATTATAGTTGGTATTCATAAAATTGAATAAAAGAATCATTAACGAACATGAAATATTTTGATTTCCCTAAAATATCATGATTTTTTTATAAAAAAAATCTACTATTGGTAAAAAGAATAATAAAAAGGTATATATGTGGTAGATGCATGAAAAGTGCCGAGTATAGAGAACTCTTGAGACAACACGTTACGCACGCATAGCCATCATAGAAATGCTTTGAATTTCATGTTTGATTATTGTAGAATATGGAGGCCTTTTGTTTATTCCCCTCCATGACCTGTTGATGGGAGAGACTTGACCTGGCTATCATTTGTAATTTTTATGTTTTACTTGGTCAGAAGACTGAAGAGAGTTTTTTTTTTTTTTTTTTTTGAAAGATACTGAAGAGAGTTTCTGAGGTAGCACAACAAAGCCATCAAATAAATAATATAATATTAAAGATTAAAATAACGGCAAAGAAATATATCATAAAGATATAAAGAAATATAAAGAAATACATCATTAATGCTTACAGTAGTCTTCTATTAACGAGTGACATTAAAAGATTTGGTAAAAGATATTGTGCCCAAAGGATAATTAGAAAGTATAAAAATCGTTGAAGTTAATTCATTTCTGCACTTCGTTGCTCTCACGAGTTATTTAACATCATGTAAAGTGATATGGATTGTTTATTGACAAATGATAGAGAATAGAGAAGGTAAAAAAATAATCAAAACACAATAATTTTATTAAAATGACACAACAAATATTTATTCCTATTATCTTTATCCTAACATTTTTTTCTCTATTATTCTCCATCATAATCAATTTGTCGATAAACAGCCGAAATCACTTAAAATTGACACATGAGAAAATTTACTCTCTTGAAAAATAAAGATGAATTTTTTAATTACTAATTAAATAAAAAAATTTATAACTTGAAAAATATAAGTCACTGACTTATATAGTAAAGCAATGAAAATGTAATATTTATTATTTACTGTAACTTTTATCAGTCTATAACTTCTATTACTCAGTAAATAATATTTTACTAAAAAAAATTAAATCTATAATTTTTCAATAAAAAACGGACTATATGATATTCCCATTTTTAAGAGAGCACCAAAGTAGGAGATTATTTTTTGTGAACGGGGAACACCATTTTTTAGGTGGTCCCTTAGTATAAATAGGAGGATAAAATTGAAAAAGAGGAGAAATAACAGGGATAAAAAAAGAAAAAAAAAATTAATAGTGTGAGAGGAAGTACCAAAAAATTCAGTGGTCCTGGACCATATTAAATATTTGTTGTTTAATTGACTTGCATGTGGCATCAAATCAATGGTTTAAAATGGGATTGGACTGCTAATTGGTTGAATCAGTCGAACCATGAATTAATATATGTATATATATTGGGATAGAATGAATCAATAATTTTTATATTGAACGTTATCCGATTTAATCAAAGTTTCAAATTTGATCCTTGTTTTAAATGTGAAACTCACTTATCATCACATACGCACAAATTAAATAGTCGTAGAATGAACATTAATTCCTCAATGCATATGTAAAAAAATTATTTTAACTCAAAAACTTAAGTTATTGGGTGAATATGTTATATTAATGATTTTATATATCTCTAATATGCTCCTCACATGAGAGTCTATATATGGGTTTAAAGGGTGAGGATCGAACCCGTGATATTGAAGCTTTGATATCATGTAAAGAACTATTTCAACCCAAAAATTTAAGCTATCGAATAAGATTACATTAATAATTTTATATATCTCTAAAAACATACCATTCCGATCTGGCCTAATTGGGACCTATGGGTCCAATAACCTTGCAAACTTTGGTTGCAACCAATTGTTGAATGAGTTGGATGAAATAACAAAGTTGTTATAGTAATTAAATAAATTTAATATACATAATTGATATATGATTGAAAGTCAACTGCATCTCGTAGGGTTAATTTAATCATGGTGTGATTATTCAATAAACAACCTAAGCCATTAGAAAAGATTTATTGTTACCATTTGAAGTGGTAAGGAGTTTATTTCCCTTAATAACAAATGTCAGAGTTTGAGCCATGCAATGAAGGGGGAAAAAACTTCTATAGATTCTTCTACAAGGGCAGCATTAAATGGATCAAAGTTATTAATAGTCTAGATTCTATTAAATTATTTAAAATTTAATAACTTTTCTTTGTTGGGTATAACATCCAAATCATATATAAATTGAATAATATATGGTAAAAAATCTTAGACTCTAGGTCTATCTAATACTCATTCTATCACAATTCGATAGAATTGCGGCAAGTTAATTAAACCAGCTAAGACAAAGTCAACAAATCATTTTTTTTTTTTCCTTTTCATGAAAATGAAAAGGAAAGGTACTCTGGAACATGTGGTCCAAGCCAAGCAATTCATTATCAACTTGTGTCTGGTGGAAACAGTGAAATCCAGCTTTACATTCCTTTATACATGTATATATATACACACAAGATGGGATTGCAATAAATGGGAACTTGAAAAGGAAGAGTCACAAGAAAAAGAGGAAGAAGATGCCTTGCCTTTACATCTCCACCAATATTAACTTAGATGGAGTTGACACAGATCCCATCTTTTCTGAAGCCACCACAGCTATCTCCACAATCATCGGAAAACCTGAAAAGGTATGCAATACTCTATTTTTCTCTCTAATGAGTATTTTTGATCAAATAAAGCTTATGAAATTTGGACTCAAGCTTTGTTAGAATCCCTTTGGGGTTGGCACAAATATTATGATTTTGTTGTTTATATGTAGGTTAGTTTTGGGTTTTTTTTGGTCTCTGGTAAACTTGGATGTAAGTTAGTTAATGATTCAACCGTTTAGCATTATCATGCTAGATTACTCTCAACAAGACAATTTTTAGCAAAGCTTAAGGAATCTAAATTACATGTAAAATTGGATCCAACTTTAAATTTGACAATTTTGTTTTTATTATGAATATTCAGAAATACATGCTTTTGATTGTTCAGCAGTTGAGAGATCTGCTCCCTTTTCCTTTCTGCCTTTCAGTTGTTTAGTTTAATCATGGAGTCTAGAAAAATTTTCACAAACTTAAGTATTGATAATTACTAATCCTCATGCAACTCGGCATTGGGAAAAAAAATTAATTTGTTTGTATTAGCTTAGTCAAAGTCTGTCTTTAAAATATTGTGATTATATAAACTATTTTGAAAATGAAATAAAGTGATCCAAATAGGTAATTAACCAAGTTGGCTAAAGAAGACAGGCTAGTTGGCTGGTTCAGTGACTGCAGGGTAGAGTGCAATATTTTAGTGCTGTTTAATATAATCAAAGGTATATGAAACCAGATCACAAGAATAAATTAATGAGATGGGAAATCTATGACATCATATTTCAAATATTGTCATGATTAAATTAAGATAGGGGATCAGTTCAATGAATCAGGTTTAATTAATTAAATAAAAGAGGTGATAGAACCATTGATATTTCCAGCTTCTCTCTTCCTACTTGGTATATATCAAGTGTGAAAGGAAAACGAAGGATGATAGTGGAAGAAGTGGGGTACCTCTGTTGATTGCACTTCTAGAGCAGTAGTAAGCACCCCATCTTTATTCTGATCATGGATTGATGCTGAAGGCACACATCACCAACCATCCTTTGCTTGGACCCCGCACACTAATAAGTCCACTATTATTGTGTGAAATATTACCGTAAAGTCTCTTTTTGAAAATTCAAGTAAGGAATGTACCAAGAGATAGGTTATTTTACATTTCTACTTACTTTTTTTTCTTGCTTACTACTCTCTAACACTTTTATAGAGATTCTAATCTAAAGGTATTGGAGATTGATAGGCAAAGTAGACATAAAAAAATTAGGTAAAATAATTTATCCTAAGTGATAAATATATAAATGAAAGAATTCATAGATTTAATATAAAATATTTTGTATTGAAATGCGGTGTCGACACGCCATTTGATAATGAGTTGAAAATATCAACCCACTCCGTTTTGATGTGAGCCCACCAACTCGCCTAAAAAATAAAAATAATTAAAAAATAATAAATTATATTTTATTAATTTTATAATATTACTTATTTTTATTCACACTTCCCTTAAAAAAAAATTCCAGTCTCAAGCCTAAATATAAGTTAATATTCAGTCAGATATTTTTTAGGGACTTATTTTTACGTCCATTTATAGATAACTTTTGTCATTAATAAAAAATTTCTTCTTTATTTTTTCTAGGGGAGTATTAAAATAAAAATATATATATATATCATAAAAGTTTTGTAACAAATAAAATACTACCTAATAGTAAAGAAACAAAGCTACCCTGTGGGCTAGCCCGTCCTGACCCGCCACCAACCTATTTTGACTCACAACTAAGCGGAGCGGATTGAGATGAGTTGATGGATTGAAATGTATAACCCAATCTGCCCTATTTTGATGGGTTGACGGATTGACCGGGTTCAACCCATATCACCACCTATGGTATTAGAGTCAGGCACCAACATCAAATTAAGATAGGACCTATAAATCTAATATCTTAAAATGCTAAACTCCCCAATTGTGGTAATTTTAGTGGCAGAAAATTTAATTGGCTTTCTCTTGTTTCTCAATAGTAAAAATAATGGTGGAGCTAGTAATATCAGAGTAATTCACTTCCGTGAGCCATATTGTGAATTCATGCCTGTGTTGTGAATATAAATGTGCAGTTTGTGATGGTCATATTGAAGGGGTCAGTGAAAATATCGTTTGAAGGTAACAAAGAACCAGCTGCATATGCTGAGATAGTTTCAATGGGTGGCATAAATAGAGAAGTGAAGAGGAAGCTAATATATACCATTGGCACCATATTGCAGTCCAAGCTCTCTATACCAAGAACACGATTTTTTCTCAAAGTCTTTGACACAACAGTATTTCGTAATAACTCCAAAATGTAATGCTTGATCTGATTCTGACAATATTGTTCCCAAATCAGTAATCAATGAGTTTTAACGTGTATTACAAAATATATATATATATATATATATATATATATATATATATATATATATATAGGGTTAGGATCATTTTACACCCGTGTAAGTTACACTCTTAATCTTGTCCACTGATCCCATTTATATCTAAGGGCTCAAATTTTTTAGTAATGTGAGTCATTGGATACAAGTGGATCAATGGTCAAGATTGAGTGTAAGACTTCTAACTCTTACACCAGTGTAAGAATATCCTGACCCATATATATATATATATATATATATATATATATATATATATATATATATATATATATGAGTTTTAAGGTGCACGTATTGCTTCTAATATATGTTATTGATTTTTGCGCCCAATTAAAAAGTTCTATTTCATTTGTTGTGGCAACTTATTTTTTATTTTCAATTAAGTTCTCATAATAATAATTATTATTATTATTGTATCATTAAACAATGTGATTCTCGTTATCGATCGATTTCGTTATCATAATTAACTACACCTTACTAAGGACGCGATACTAGCATGATGATGTAGCTTTGTCTTTCCCATCCAGAGACCAAATTAAAAATAAAAATAAGTTACGAATGGATCTTGGTAATTGATTCGAGAGGATTACGGATGTTCGACCCGATAGAGTCGTAGTCTATTTGGGTGTGTACTCTCACAGGGTTTACAGAATAGACACCACAAAAACTGTGGGGGTTGATATGTGTGAACATTGATAATTAATAGAGCGGAGAATTATGTGTGTATATGATAGAACTAATCCTTTATTTATAAAAAGTGTTTACTTTATAAATATGTGACAGTTTGAATATGAGTCAAACAATTATTATGGATAAAATAAGAAAAATATTACTCTCATTTAACATCAGATAATTATCTCATGTTCTCTTATTTCAAAAATCCTATCCCCTTTTCTTTTTCTTTTTCTTTTTTCTTTTCTATCACTGTCGGAAAGAATTGGCCCATTGAACAGATCATTGCCCTTTCTTTTCCCTTGAATCTCAAATTCTTTTTCAACTCCTACTTTACACTAGGATGAATTCTTGTGGTTTTTTTTTTTTTTTGTTTCTTTGTTTCATTCATCTCTCTAATTTTTCTCAACCAAATAACACAGCCACTAGTCCAAATGGCCACTGTCCTAGATAGCCTCAACCAGTCATACACTCCTTTGAATCACTGCAAACACATAACACCCACATCCCAAAATATAGACTATTGAGCTACATACGAGAAATTTGATGAATGACAAGTAATTAATTAAAAATAGTTTTAATAAAATAAAAAATGTGATGTGACAAACTTAGACAATTGATCATGGTTATAAAGAGAAGGCTAACCCCAAGATGTAGCTCACTTGATAAGTGGTTTGTAACTCAAGAGTTGGATTTCCCTCGCACAAGAGTCTGTTGGGCTTGAAGTATGGATATTGCACAGATTCAATAGTGCTTATTTTAATTCCACTCGAAAGTGGGGCAGTGATGATCGAACTCGTAACCTTGTAGTCACTGAAGTTCTGATAGCATATAAAGACTTTAACTCAAAACCTCAAGTCATTGGGTGAGAACTTTTTTAACTCTAACAACTGTCAAGAGGCAAACAGATAAAAAGAAATTCCAATTTTAGATAGTTAAGTTTTTTTTTTTTACTATATTAGCGTCTGAATCGATTTCTTTATGTACAGATAAACTATGTGGCTGCTCGTTGTGCTGCATCTCAGAGCTCACTCCAATATTTTTATTTTCTTTGTTTCAAAAGAATGAAACTGTGTGATTCTAGCCGATCAAGACTTGTCAAAATTACAAAGCACTTTTTAGATTTACCGGAAAAAAAAAGATAGTGGATATCATCTATTCATTTAAGAGACAATGACCATAATCCACTAACAATGCAAAAACATTTTCAGTATCTGGCATTTTCTGTTTTAGAATTTATAAGCAAACCTTAGGCTACCTCATTTAGGCCCATACTTTAAACAAGCCTCTTCTTTTTTTCTTTTTCTTTTTTGTAATAAAGAGGGGCAAAAGCCCCAAACAAAACAAAAATTACACGACGCGAGAACTTAAAAGATCTACAGAAGCATCCTGAAGAAGGAGCTCTAACAAAGGAGAAGGAGGAGAATGATAAACAATAAGATTATTATCATCCTCAAAATGCCTAGAAGCAAACCAATGAGCACATCTGTTATTTTCTCGAAAGGTGTGTACCCAACGAACATCCCAATCTTCAGCAAGCCATTTGTGAATACGGGAAACAACCTGAGAGTTTCTGTGATTGTTGCTCCCTTCTTGGATAATGCTAAGAGCAATTTCTGAGTCACATTCCAACTCCACTCTCCTAGCACCAGTACCCCAGGCCAGCTCTAAGCCTTTGAGGATACCCCAGAGTTCTGCATCAAGAGGATTACAGAAACATAATCTGAAAGAGAAACCACCCAGAAAAGCACCATTGTGATCTCTAGCAAGGCCTCCACAGCTAGCATGCTGCCTAGATAAGGAAGAAGCACCATCTGTGTTAATCTTCAACCGACCAGGTTCAGGACGACACCATTTAGTAGGCTGATGGGCATTAGGGAAGCTGCCAAGAATGCTTCTATTCTTACCTCTAGCTTCAATTAAATGCGCAATAAAATCAGAAATGACACGCTTATCATTGCTCGGCCTTCGAAAACTATCATCATGAATATGATGATTACGCCAATTCCAAAGATTCCAGCAAGTAGTATAGAAAACATCTCTCCAATCAACATGAATTTGATAATTCCAATCCTTACTCACATTTTTTATGAGCCAAGGTTGTAGGTCTAAAGTGAAGAAATCGTTGGGGACCCTTCTACCAAGCCTCTTCTTTTTTGACAAAAAGGCCAGAATGTTTTTAACTGGCCCACTGCATTCTTTAAGCGTGGTAGTCATGGATTCACTCTTTGGGCAATTGCTATAACTCAAGCCGAACACACCATCAATGGTGGGGGACTCTTAAAGCAGTCAAAATAGATTTGGACCAAAGAGCGAATCCTGCATAACCCATTAAAATGGTGGGTTAGGTTATAAAAATTGAACCACTAATAACAAGCGAGCCTGGTTCAACTTTTTCTTTTTATATAAAAAATATTGAAAGAACACTTACCAAAAAAAAAAAACATTGAAAATTGAAAGAACCACTACAAGTACTTAGGTTTGGCAAAAACGAGCCAACCCGTCGGGTTGGCTCGCAATCCGTCATAAATGAGTCGGGTTGGGTTGGCCTAAATGAGCTGCCAACCCGATCCAACCCGACTCGATACAACCCTGACCAAAACGAGCTAGCCCGCAGATCAAACGGGCCAGCTCGCGGGTTAGGTATTTTTTTTTAATTAAAAAAATTAATATCAAATTTTTTCATCTGAGTCGCTCATTTCGTCTCAGCACTAAGATTCTGCCCCCTTTATCATTTCATCTCACTACGCATCTCAGTCGCTTATTTTATCTCAGCTGAATTTTTTTGTCAAATTTTTTCATTTCATCTCAGTCGCTCATTCACTTCTCTTCCAAGGTTGCTTCTGGTGTTGCCAATGGGGTTACTCAAAAGGGTTTCAAGAAGTTACAAAAGTGGCGCATAGTGTTGAATAAGACTAGCTATGTTGAAAGCAAAGGAACGAAGTCCACCAAATCCGCTTGAGCGTTCAGGGAGAGCCGATGGTGGCTTTGGCCGTCGATGCGGAACCACCACCGGCAGACGAGGGAGCAGCGTTTCCGATCGACAGAGCTTAGGAAATGAAAGATCCCGGCCAAGCAATCGTCAGGGAGATCGACAGTGTAGTCGCGATCGGCATCGTTGGTTAAATGTAACGGAGAGATATGGTGGCGATTAATTTCCGACCAAGGAGGCACGGCGGTGGACGGTAACTGTCCCATTATTTATCTTTTTAAAAGTACTTAAGGAATTGTCTATATATTTATCTTTTGATTTTATGTAGAAATGGTTAATTATTTTAATGTGATTAATTACTATATAATATTGTCTTGAAATTTCCTACTACATAGCCATGACGTTTTTTCGAAACTCGTATTTTAATTAAATATTAAGCAATCATATCATTCATTCATTTATTGGCAATGTTGATATTATTGTGCAGTGTTGAAGAACAAATAAGAGTAGCTCCACAGCAACCAATTTTTTGAGTCAACTTGTGAGCCAACCCATTGGCAATATTTCGAGCTAACCAACCCGCGAACCAACCCGTTGGCATTATTTCGAGCTAACCCGCGAGCTTTTTTTGAGCCAACCCGCGAGCTTTTTCCCGAGCCAACCCGCAAGCTGATTATCGAGCCAACCCTAACCCGGCTCGGGTCGGGCTGGGTTGGTTTTTCTGGCTCGTTTCTCTTTTCGGGCCAACCCTAACCCGACCCATTTTTTTCGGGTTGAAAGAGGGTTGGGCTGGGTCGAGCCGCGTTGGCCCGTTTTGCCAACCCTACAAGTACTACCCTCTACCGCCACCCTAACAAAAGAAATGTATGATTTTCGTTCAATCATATTATTTTCGAAGACACCCATTCTGGATCTAAATCTAAATCTTGGTTTTTCAAAGTCCCAATCCATCACCACAAGTGATGGCAAAAAATCATATGGCTCCAATTGGGCAACGATCGTACAATTTTCTAGTGCATTGGAAAAGATTTTCCAATGTAATGCAGTCAAAGCATGTATTACCAATCCCATATTTGACCAATATGATATCCACTACCATGTCATCAGTCTGGTACCTAAGCAGTATGTCACTTTGTGGTCAAGAAAGTCCCGCATCAAAATTGTGTGGGACTTGTTTTCTGAATGAAAAAATAAAAAATAAAAACTAGTATGTACAATGTTCTAGATGCACCACAAAGTCAAAAAGTATTCTTATTATTGAGCAATGTGATCCTCTTAACATGTTCTGAAGAGCTAATATGATCAATCACCAATGTTTTGAATAGCTGTTATAAAATTATTAATATAGTTTTACCTAATGTCTTATAATTTTGAGTTAAAATAGTTCTTTACATTGTATCAGAACTTCGGTATAACGGATTCCATTCTCACCGCTCCCTACTTAGTTAATAAATAATTAAATATTGTGAAATTTCTTAACATAGGTAGGTAGGTAAGCATATGTATTGTCCACCTTTCAAGTCCAGTGAACTCACATGTGAGAACGCTTTTTAGAAAATAATATAAATTATTAAAAAGGTCCTCACCCAACATTTTAAATTTTTGAGTTGAATATATGGTATTAGAGTTAGAGTGACCAAATAGTCATAAGTTCGATCCTCGTTGTTCCCCACTTTTTGATGGAATTAAGCAAGAACAAGGTAAAGTAAAAATGGGTCTGCGTAGAACAAATTAGACAAAGAAAAATGAGCTCGTATGATATCCACACTTTAAATCCAAAGGGCTTTTGCATGAGGGATGTGTTAGAGAGATATAAAATCATTATTGTAGCTCCATCCAAACCTTAATGTTTTGAGTTGAAATGATTTTTTCATAGTATCAGAGTTGGAGTGACAACTCACCACCCCCTACTTTGTGGCTTTAAGCAAAGGTAAACCAAAAATTGGTCTGTCAGCACAAGATAGACAAAAATATGAGCACGTGCAATATCTTAGTGTGAGAGAGGTTTTAAAGAAATATAAAATCATTAATGTAACTTCACAGACAAAATGATAGCCCTGTGTTTGGACATAAAAACTACAATTTGTAGCCATGCTGAGAGATTAAAAAGCAAAACCCTGTTTCATAATCAAAAAAAGTTGGAAACTTGATGATTAAGAAAATCCAGTTGAGGTAAAAATCCAATATTTTAAAAAATCAAAAGAAGAATGAAACCCAATAAAAAGAGAAAAAGGATTTGACCTTAAACTCAAAAATTCTGTTGCTTTACTTTTTTTTCTGAAATTGTCTGTGCTTTGTGCAAAGGGAAAAAAGATTGAAAGAGAGAGAGAATTTAGCAAAGCATAAGCAATTGGGGTTTGAAGAAAAGTTTGAGGTGTCTTTCATATGACAGAAACATCAACCAAAAAGTATGCGTCGCTACTGACATATTATAAATAGGGAAAAATAGTTGTCCTTCTAAATGATACAATTTATGTCATTTCACTCTCACAAATAGGTGAGACCCACACCTTTATTTTTTTGTCCACTCTCTATCTCTCACGATCTATCTTTTTCTCTCACTTAAAAAGATACAACTTTACATCCTTTAAAATGACACACATTTTTCCCTTATTAATAACAATGTTTTTATATAACATTGTGATTAGGGGTGGTAAACGAACCAGGGACTTTTCAGGGGCCTTTGCCTCGACTCGTGAATGCCTGAACTTACATGTCTAAAATTAGTTGTTGGATACAGGCTTAAACTTCTATAAAATCTCGTTTAATAAAAAAGTCCCATGCTCCAATTCAAAAGCTCGGCCTTAGAGCCTTTCAGACTGGCCTACTATATTAATTTTTATTTTTATTTTATATTTTTTTATACTACTTCAATCTA